>NC_059162.1:112169242-112472273 GCF_019923935.1 Bubalus bubalis | reverse complement strand
GCGAGGGTGGGAGGTAGCAGGATGGAGCTGTAGGCCCCAAGCACTTGGACTGTGGCAGCGGGCTGTTTACGTGCCAGCCTTGGGGCCTCCCCTCAGGGCCATTCCAGCTGACCCATCAGGACTGCTCGCCCTGCCTTGACGTCCCTGGGAGGAGGGTAATTGCAAAAGGCCTCGGGAACCCCAGAGCTCACTCTGGAGTCAGTACTCCTCCTCCTCGGGCCACTTCCCTTTCCATGTCGGGGAGGGAGTCGCGGCCTTACGAGAAACCCACTCTCAGTGTGGGAAACGGGGCTGAGGGGCCGGCCCTCAGAGTCCTGCCCACCTCCAGCACCAGCAGCTCCGCCTCCAGTCTGGAAGGTTCCCAGGCTCAAGGGCAGCTGTTGAATTACGGCTTAAATCCCCGGGCTGCTGGGGACACCGTGGAAACCCTCAGCCCGAGGAGCCAAGCTGAGGGTGCATGATCGGCACAAACTGGCCTTCCCACCACCCCTGAGCACTGCCTAGAATCTTCTAGAACTTCCAGTCTCCCTTCCCCTCCCCCTCTACGGTGCCTCTGTGCCTCCCTGTTTCCCTCTTTTTTTTTTTTCTATCAGAACTGCCCCCACCACTCATTTCAACCCCTCCCTCTTTCTTCTTTCATTTTTTCTTCCTCCTTCTTATTTATTTTTTGTTTTCTTTTCCTTTTTGGGCAAGCATCTGGGACCCTTGTCCCTAGCCAGGGATCAAACCCACGACCCCTCCATTGGAAGCAGAGTCCTAACCACTGCACCACCAGGGACGTCCCTTCCTCCCTCTTCTCTTTCTTTCCCTGTCTCCCTCTTTCCTCTTTCACTGTTCCTTCTTTCTCTCTCTTCCTTTCTCCTTCTCTCTCCATCCCATTTCCTGCCCTTCTTCCCTCCTCCTTCATCCTAGCTCAAGGTAGAACTGACTTAGGCTGGTTCACAGGTGTCCTCGTCTTGTTCGAGGTCTGTTTCTCTCAAAGCAAATCAAGACTTTAAAGCCATGCTGAGGTTTTTTTTTTTTTTTTTTTTTTTTTTACTTTACAATATTGTATTGGTGTTGCCATACATTGACATGAATCCGCCAAAAAAAAAAAAAAAAAAAAAAACCAATAGAATCAATAACCAAAATAAATAAATAAAGAGACAAATAAATAAAGCCATGCCGGTGGCTGCCCCTCCTCTACACCTCCCGCCTAACCCTGCCACTGACCACTCCCCCTGGCTGCATATTTTACCTGCAGTCTGGGAGGCCTGATTTTGAGCCCCACTTTACAGCAGAGTCACACCCACGCCCGAGACCACACAGCTGGCACAAGCGTGACTTGACCCAGCTGGGAACTGGGTGGTTGCCTTGTCTTCCAGGTGCCTCAACTGACTTATTCCAAAGGCCAAATGTCATCTCTGATCATTTATTATCTACAACCATGGAAGGAAAAGTAGCCTCTCCCTCTGAGAGGTTCCATCTCCCTGCCTCCCTGTCCTCCTTCCTGGGACAGAATCTGTCCTTCTCTAAGGCGTTTAACACCCAGCCGGGTTTGGACACACTTTCTGGGGTCGAAAAATAGAAGGCTTAGCCAGGCAGGTCTGGAGCCTGGGCGTGATGCCCCACTTCTGCGGGGCTCAGCGACATCCATGCTTTAAAGCACGGGGGTTGAATGAAGTTACGGCTTACACGCTTCCCACCCATCTCTGATGTTTCGTAGTCTGGGGACGGTGGAGTGAGAATAGAGTCCCCAAGGGTCAGGCTCGCTCCTCCACCTGAGCCATCTGGGGACCATCACTCGACTGACTTCACGAGGTTGGCAAGAAACAGAGACAGAGTGGCTCCTTTGGTTTTGACAAAAAGCAGGAGGCCCTGGGTGAGAAGAGCTAAGGCAATTAGAATAAGATGAAAGTCTTTGCTGCTTCAGTTGGCAATGTTTCAGGCCAGATCTTATTTGGGGAGCCTTCTATTCTGGGGGCACCCAACAGACTCAGGTGTAAGGAATGAGTTATTTAGAAACTGTGGCTAAGCTCAGAAAAGAATATGAGGTTTTTGCCTCAACATGAAAAGAGGAACTGGAGTTAAAATAAGCCCTGATCAGTAAGTACTGAAGCTCCGACAACCCCGGGACTCTGCCTGACGGTGCGCGTGGTTTAACCAGCTCCTCGTGCACAGCTGCTCGGATCGTCTTGTGCGCTGTTGTGTTTTTGCAGGAAGGCGTATCCTTAGGAGTGCAAATGGCCCAGGCTGCCTCGGCACCCCCAGCTCCCCGTACCCTGGTTACTGGTCTTGGCCACCAAGGAGGTCCCAGGCCCAGTGCCCGGGTTGGGGAAAGATGCGTCCAGAGGGCCCGGTTTTTCTGAGATCTGCCTGGCTGGGTGTAGGCCTCAGGTAACGATGCCTCATCCCCACAACTCTACCCGTTGTCCGAGCCACGGATGGGCCCCTGCTCCAAGACAGAGGATTGCAGAGAAAGCTGTTGATGGCCGAGCCGACCAGGTTCCCTCTCAGAACTGGCAACTCAGTAATGAGACTGTTGTTGGGAGCAGGGCAGACTCACCAAGAGGGGCTAAGAAAGGGGCCCCTTGCAGAGAAAGCCGTTGATGGCCAAGCCAATCAGTTTCCCTCTCGGGACTGGCAACTCAGTAGTGAGCCTGTTGGTGGGAGCAGGGCAGACCGCCCAAGAGGGGCTGAGTCATGGCAGGTAGTGCCTGGACCGCAGGGCCCCAAGCCCTTCCTGTCCAGGCCCCAGCCTTCTCCCTCCTTGTGCTGTGCATCTCCCCCAGGGCTGCCCATACTCCTTGCACGTTAGCCAAACTGATTCTCTGTTCTTTTCGACCTCCAAAGCCTGGTGAGGCCCCAGGTTCAGAAGCTACTGCAGGACTGGCAGCCGTTCCCTGGAAAACGCGATGTCATGGCAGCAAGGAGTGACAGCGAGAGGGTCCAGACCTGGGTGCAGCTTAAGACGGTTACAAGCTGTGAGTGCAAACTCTATACAAGAAGCCGCAGTCGGGCCTTTTCCAGCTTACGACCTAGTCATACTTAAAGTCTTCTTCCCTTTGAAGGAATAAAAGAAACCACAAGGGGAAAAAAGATCAAAAGCCCCAACTAACTTTTAACTTGAGAGTTTAAACTCCTTTCAGCAAACCACCGATCAAGGACACCAACCTCTGTGGGAAAGTTCACACAGTCCTAAACTTGGGGAAAATTCAAGGCCATTGAGCCCCACTGGCTCCCCAGGCAGGCCTCCCCTTGGGCAGTCTTGTCCCTGACAGGTGAGGAGCCCACAAGAAGACCACCATCCCAGTGGTGGGTGGCTGCCAAGTCTTGAAAAGATCGTCTAGTATTAGGGTATCAACATGTGTTCCTAGTGGCAAGGCTGAGACATGGGGGTGTCCCAGACTATCCAAAAACATTCAAACAGGTGTTCTTTAGATACCACTGCAGATGCACGTGTGGGAAAGGACCAAGAAGCCAGAAGCTACGCTCAGCCTGACCTGTGTGTGTGTCCATGAGAGTGCACTCAGTTGTGTCCGATTCTTTGCAGCCCCATGTACCCCAGGGACCTGCCTATTGTCCAGTTCTGTCTGTCCCACTGCCTTCTAAGTGTGTGTTGAGTCGCTTCAGCCGTGTCCGACTCTGTGCAATCCCATGGATTGTAGCCCGCCATGCCCTTCTCCAGGGGATCTTCCCGACCCAGGGATTGAACCCAGATTTCCTGCATTGCAGGCAGATTCTTTACTGTCTGAGCCACCAGGGAAGCCTGTTGCATCCTAGTTCTGTACAAAATGCATCATTCCATTTATCTCCGGAATCAATGATTGCACGCCACCTCACCCCTTCCACTTCTACTTTCTTTTCAACTAACCCCCCTGGTCCTGTCATGGCTCCTTCATGATGTAGTGTCCCGCCCCTCGTCTTTCCTGGCCACTCTGCTCGGCACACGGGTGAGGCACCCCACCTGGTGGTGCCCCTCCCCAGGGGCTGGAGAGCTGAGTGTCACCCCTCTGCCCCCACCGGCGAGAGCATGGTCTTCTTTATTCGGCCCACCGCACTGCTGTCTCGGGGCAACCAGATAAAAAGAGCTCCCCTGGCCTCTGCATCTCTGTTGTCATGCATTTTGATGACACAACCCCCTTGGGGCTTGTCACACAAACCGTATGGAGGGTGGTTTTCCTGGACTTGGCACACTTGGTATGTCCTTCTGTAACCTTTTTCTTCCTTCTCTCTCTCTTTTTTTTTTGGCCAAGTTGCACAGCTTGTGCTTTCAGGATCTTTAGTTCCTTGATCAAGTATGGAACCCGGGTTCGCAGCAATGAAAGGGCCAAGTCCCAACCACTGGACCGCCAGGGAACTCCCTCTTTAACCTTTATAATCAGGGTTTTACGTGTTCGGACTTTCCATGGGGAAATCGTATGTCATGATGCCTTTGACAAAACAGGTCTCTATGAATTCAAAGGTATTATTTCCTGCTCATCCTTAGGGTGATCTTCTAGCCCCTCAAAACCTACGGTCTGCTGTCCTGCAAGCTCCCTCTCTTCTCTCCTTCATGGCCCACTTACTATCACGCATTTGAACGCACCGAAGAAAAGAATCAACAACCACAGTCACTTTTCCTTTGCATCTGAGCATCCTTCTTCCCGTTATTTCCCCTTCACACCCACGAACACAGACAGTGTCTGTGGTGCCTGCTCCATCACGCCCGGGAGCAGGTCCCTTTGCAGGGCCATGGTCTGCCTGCTGAGCAACCCCAGCCAGGGTCCTCTAGGAGAAAGACAGGCTCAGACAAGCCCCACATCTAGGCTGCCTGGGACACCCGGTTTCTTCCCTCCTTCCTCTTTTGCTGCCAGTATAGGTTTCAGTCCAGGTCACGTTTTGAGGTTTCTAAAAGACTCACCTGAACAGTGAATTTATCGTCTTCATTGGGCAGAATCCTGTAAGTGTAAACACAATTCCGGTACCTGAAACAGACCAAGTGCTGAGTTAGAACCTATACTTTTTCTGGACGTCGAGGGGCCTGGGACAGAGGCACTGCTTGCCCCCTCCCACCTCACCCCCCGCCACTCCCAGCACTCAAGGAGCCTCAGGGGAAGGTGGTGGAGTCCCTGGGACGTGGTTTACTTTGGTGCTTGACAGCTGTGTGGGTTGATCTAAAGGGGTCCTCCACCTGGAAGGGCTTCCTCAACCTCTGGACTGTCCTGTTGGCCAAACAAAATGGAGCCAGAGTGGGTGTTTGAAGAAGGAACGAGACCCTAGAGGAGTTGAGCACAGTGGGAGCATGCCAAGTGGGAGGTGGGCACAGCCACAGGGGGGCCGCGCTGGCCAGGGGGAGGCTCACATAGCTTTGGGTGGAAGTCCCCCACCCTCTGTGGCTGCCTCCTCGGGAGACTTTGCCCCATGGGTTCGTTCTTCCAATGGCTGGCCACGATTCCTTCAGAAACCTGGACTTTCCCAGAAGCCTTAGAATGAGCCTCAGGGTAGCTTCTAACACAGAAGGGCAAGGAATCCCGGATTCTCCTTCTAGAGGCTCAGCCTTCCTCTGGTCCAGAGGACTCTGACATGGGAAGGAAGGAGAGCCACTTTTTCCTTTCCTAAAAGCCTTGAGAGGAAGGGGAGCTGTCAGGTCTGAGCATGTGGGGGAGGGGCCCATGGATGGGTGGCCCAGCAGGGGCAGCCAGCCTGCGGAAAGCCTGGTGGCAGTGGGCGGCCGTGGAGCTCCCCTGGCTTGGCTGCGGAGGCCACAGGCGTAAGGAATTTGGGGGACACCACTTGGGCCTTACACTCTCAGTTGAAATGGCTGTTCTACCCTCTTACCCATAATCTCCCATCCCCACTTCGCCCACATGGGATTCTCACAGACCCTGAAAACTTGCCCACCCCTCTAGACCCTCAGGCAGCTCCACACTCTGGCTCACAGAGGCTCATGTTGTTTCGATGATCAAAGTGATGCTTCAGTACAAAGCGGTCATTCATTTAACCCCTCCTACATGCCCAGCACTCAACACATGTGTTACTGTTTAACTAGATTTTGAAGTTATACACTAGTTAACAAAATTTAAGATCACTCAGAAAGATACAAAATGAAAAAAAAAATGTATCCTTCCCCAGTCCTGTGAATTCTTTGGAGTTCCTACTCCTTTTTGTAAATCATTCCAGAACGTTTAAACATACACATATATTGATGCATATCTTTTAAATGAAAATAACATCATATTACATATATTGTTCTAGAATTTTCTGCTTTTCACCAAAAAAAAAAATTATTAGCAATCTGTCCAAGTCATGTTCCAACACATGACCAGCTCATCATTTATTTGACTAGACCAAGATGATGAACAGGTAGTTGTGTGTATGTGTATGGTGTGAGTCACTCACTTGTGTCCAATTCTTGTGACCCTATGGACTGTAGCCCACCAGGCTCCTCTGTCCATGGAATTCTCCAGGCAAGAATATTGGAGTGGAGAGCCATTCCCTTCTCTAGGGGATTTTCCCCTTCCCAGGGATCAAACCTGGGGCTCCCACATTGCAGGCAGATTCTTCACCGTCTAAGCCACCAAGGAAGCCTGGACAGGTAGTTGTTGGGGGCTTTTCACTACTAATTTATAGTATTGGTATTTAAATGCTGCAGTGAACACCTCTGTTCTGACCTCTTGTGTACATTGGTGAATCCTCAGTAAAATCCTTTAGTTTCCCCCTCAGTGAAAAGGGGAGAATAATAACACAGCATCAACTTTGTGTGTAATTTGAGCATTTAGACTAGTGCTCAAAACACACCAAACACTACAAGCACTGCCACTTGTGAGTGGTTGTAGACACGTCTCTAGAAGGAGAATGGCTGGGCGAAAGGTCGCAGGCACTTCATGTTTTGATAGAGACTAACCTGACCTGCCTCTTGAGAAATCTGTATGCAGGTCAGGAAGCAACAGTTAGAACTGGACATGGAACAACAGACTGCTTCCAAATAGGAAAAGGAGTACGTCAAGGCTGTATATTGTCACCCTGCTTATTTAACTTCTATGCAGAGTACATCATGAGAAACGCTGGGCTGGAAGAAGCACAAGCTGGAATCAAGATTTCTGGGAGAAATACCAATAACCTCAGATAGGCAGATGACACCACCCTTACGGCAGAAAGTGAAGAGGAACTAAAAAGCCTCTTGATGAAAGTGAAAGAGGAGAGTGAAAAAGTTGGCTTAAAGCTCAACCTTCAGAAAACTAAGATCATGGCATCTGGTCACATCACTTCATGGGAAATAGATGGGGAAACAGTGGAAACAGTGTCAGACTATTTTTTTGGGCTCCAAAATCACTGCAGATGGTTGACTGCAGCCATGAAATTAAAAGACGCTTACTCCTTGGAAGGAAAATTATGACCAACCTAGATAGCATATTCAAAAGCAGAGACATTACTTTGCCAACAAAAGTTCGTCTAGTCAAGGCTATGGTTTTTACTGTGATCATGTATGGATGTGAGAGTTGGACTGTGAAGAAGGCTGAGCGCCGAAGAATTGATGCTTTTGAACTGTGGTGTTGGAGAAGACTCTTGAGAGTCCCTTGGCCTGCAAGGAGATCCAACCAGTCCATTCTGAAGGAGATCAGCCCTGGGATTTCTTTGGAAGGAAAGATGCTAAAGCTGAAAGTCCAGTACTTTGGCCACCTCATGCGAAGAGTTGACTCATTGGAAAAGACTCTGATGCCGGGAGGGATTGGGGGCAGGAGGAGAAGGGGACGACAGAGGATGAGAAGGCTGGATGGCATCACTGACTCGATGGATGTGAGTCTGAGTGAACTCCGGGAGTTGGTGATGGACAGGGAGGCCTGGCGTGCTGCAATTCATGGGGTCGCAGAGAGTCAGACATGACTGAGTAACTGAACTGAACTGAACTGAACGTTGCCTTCCAATGAAGTCGTCACATTGTGTCTCCTACTAACCTGTCTCTTATTAACTGGATATGAAAGTGTATATTTCCCCATACCCTGCCAACTGGCTGTTATCAGACATTTTAATCTTTTGCAAATTTGAGAGATGATGGCTGGCTTTAATTTGCCTTTCCTTATGAGCAAGGTTGAATGTGTTCTTATAAGTTTCGCTATTTGTATTTATTTTTCTGTGAATTCCTTTTCATGTCTTTGGCTCACTTTTTTATTTTAAATCATCTTTTGGTTATTTATTCATAAGATTTTGATATATGCGACAATATATTTTGGAGTTATTTATTTTTAACACTGTATATTGATGGTTTTCTTCTTAGCTGTATAGAGGTTTTATAATTTTATGTGGTCCATCTTACAATTTTTAATGACTTTTGAAACAATGAATGTTAAAACAAAGTTTTGGAGAATGTTTTGGGTGATTTCACTTCCACGTGTCTCTTCATTTCACACAGGAAAATTTCCTCTCTTCCTCTGACCCCTTTAATTCCCATCTTTCCCATTCCCATCCTGTCTCCAAAGCCTGAACTGACACCACAATTGGCTTATTTCAGAGATGGCCAGGATGAGGCTCTAATTCAGCATCACCTCACCTCCCAGAGATGCGCCCAGGGAAATGGGGAACCGTCCCAGACCCCCACCTCACTCCCCCCCATGCCCACCCACTGCAGCCTCAACCCCATTTGTAGAGCCAGCCAGGCACATGCCTAGACAGTTGGAAGCCTGTTCTGCTCTTATCTTTCACAGCGTGTTCTCATGACACTTCCTCCTGTAGATATGCAAATAAGGCCAAGGCGGAGAACCATCTCTTATTTGGCTGAGGGCAGCTAATTTATGGAAGAGGTGGAACAGGCCCCCAAACATCAGCTTGTAAACAGAAAGAAAGAACACAGAGTCACCAGGAGGGGTACACATAAAGCGCGCAGAACAGGAAGGCCCCTCAGTGAATCAAGTGTGGCAGACAAGCGTCGATGGCTTTTTCAAAGGTGTTCTAGAAACACTGATATGGCTCTGTGTTACTCAGATGGATCAGAATCAAAAGCTAGTACAGCAGAAGATACTTTATCTTAGATCGTTAACATTCAGCATCTCCTATGCATGGGGGTGGGGGGTGGAGCACACGTCATCCCTGGGGCCGAATCAGTAGTCTTCAGGGAAAAGTGTGAGCATCAGCGCCACCACCCCCTGCCACGCACACCCCCTGGAGAGCGGTTGGTTCAAACTGGCTGCCACTGGGGGCTCTGCAGAGAGGTGGAGGGGGCCACTCCTCAGCCTCCCACACTCACCAGCAGCTGTACTTCACCCTGGTCCCATACACTTGACATGTACATATACATACATGTGCACACGCATAGACAGATACATATTAATACATGTATGTTGTTGTTCAGTGGCTAAGTTGTCTCTGACTCTTCACGACCTCATGGACTGTAGCACGCCACGCTTTCCTGTCCTTCACTATCTCTTGGAGTTTGTTCAAATTTATGTTCATTAATGCTATTCTAACCATCTTATCCTCTGCTGCCCCTTTCTCCTTTTGCCATCAATCTTTTCCAGCACCAAGGTCTTTGGCAATGAGTCAGCTCTTCTCATCAGGTGGGTACACACGCATATGCGTGTGTGTGTGCTAAGTTGCTTCAGTCGTGTCCGACTCTTTGTGACCCTATGGACTGATCCTGTCAGGCTCCTCTGTCCACGGGATTCTCCAGGCAAGAATACTGGAGTGGGTTGCCATGCCCTCCTCCAGGGGATCTTCCCGACCCAGGGACTGAACCCAAGTCTCCTGTAGCAGGCAGATTCTTTACTGCTGAGCCACCAGGAAAGCCCACACAAACACATATACATCCACAGAATCTTACATATAGAGTGTTTACAGTGAAGATTCCACAAGTAAATCACCTTTGACAACCACTGCCCTGGAACATAACCCAGACAGTGTGTTCACTGGGGACCATGAATCCTATTTAGCCCTTTACCACCTCTTGATAATGATTTAGTAACAATTTGGGGGAAGGGGGAGTTAGCTCAAATGGTAGAGCACTCACTTTGCACATGAGGGGTACCAGGATTGATGTAGTTACAATTTAGGCGCTAACCCTGGTCGTCAGTTGCTACTTCTTCCAGGGTCTGGGCCACATTTCAGAGCAAGTGTGTTAGGAATATTCCCATTGGAGACCCAGGCTGGGATGACGCTGGGCTGGCCCAGCCTTTCGCATATGGAATCACTCTATTCTCAGAGGCAGTGGATCTCACAGTGATTTTTCCATGTGACTCCTGACAGCCAGCTGTTGGGTGACTACAGGTGCCTACACTGTTCTCAGCAGGAGATGCTTCCCCAGCGAAGGCACTTTCAGATCACGGGTTTGGGAAGTTTAACTCAAATGTAAGAGGATAAGCAAATGGAAATAGGAAGAAACTACATCGTGGCATGTTATTTATTCTTTCATATTAATGTTACTATTTCTGTGTGACTATTCCTAGCCAAATAACCACTGAGAACATGCCCAGAAGCATCTTTTCTTATGGTGAGAGAGAGAGAAATCAAATTCTGAAATTCGAGAACCTCATTAGTGTCTGTCTCACTCAGCCGATCAGCTTAGCATGTTCCCAAGTTGTTTAAAAAACTCCTTTGTAGCTCATTATCCTTCAGTTCAGCAATATGTGAATCATGAACTTCCTGATGTTGAAGCTGGTTTTAGAAAAGGCAGATGAACCAGAGATCAAATTGCCAACATCTGCTGGATCATGGAAAAAGCAAGAGAGTTCCAGAAAAACATCTATTTCTGCTTTATTGACTATGCCAAAGCCTTTGAGTGTGTGGATCACAATAAACTGTGGAAAATTCTGAAAGAGATGGGAATACCAGACCACCTGACCTGCCTCTTGAGAAACCTATATGCAGGTCAGGAAGCAACAGTTAGAACTGGACATGGAACAACAGACTGGTTCCAAATAGGAAAAGGAGTACATAAAGGCTGTATATTGTCACCCTGTTTATTTAACTTATATGCAGAGTACATTATGAGAAACGCTGGACTGGAAGAAACACAAGCTGGAATCAAGATTTCTGGGAGAAATCTCAATAACCTCAGATATGCAGATGACACCACCCTTATGGCAGAAAGTGAAGAGGAACTCAAAAGCCTCTTGATGAAAGTGAAAGAGGAGAGTGAAAAAGTTGGCTTAAAGCTCAACCTTCAGAAAACAAAGATCATGGCATCCAGTCCCATCACTTCATGGGAAACAGATGGGGAAACAGTGGAAACAGTGTCAATCACTGCAGATGGTGACTGCAGCCATGAAATTAAAAGATGCTTACTCCTTGGAAGGAAAGTTATGACCAACCTAGATAGCATATTCAAAAGCAGAGACATTACTTTGCCAACAAAGGTCCGTCTAGTCAAGGCTATGGTTTTTCCTGTGGTCATGTATGGATGTGAGAGTTGGACTGTGAAGAAAGCTGAGCGACGAAGAATTGATGCTTTTGAACTGTGGTGTTGGAGAAGACTCTTGAGAGTCCCTTGGCCTGCAAGGAGATCCAACCAGTCCATTCTGAAGGAGATCAGCCCTGGGATTTCTTTGGAAGGAAAGATGCTAAAGCTGAAAGTCCAGTACTTTGGCCACCTCATGAGAAGAGTTGACTCATTGGAAAAGACTCTGATGCCGGGAGGGATTGGGGGCAGGAGGAAAAGGGGACGACAGAGGATGAGATGGCTGGATGGCATCACTGACTCGATGGATGTGAGTCTGAGTGAACTCCGGGAGTTGGTGATGGACAGGGAGGCCTGGCGTGCTGTGATTCATGGGGTCGCAAAGAGTCGGACACAACTGAGCGACTGATCTGATCTGATCCGATCTGATCCTTCAGTTCTAATTTCTAATTGTATGTGTTTTCTCTTTTTTTCTTTGCTTGAGTGTTGCAGACATCTGGACAAGAGAGGATGGGAGAACAAGGATTGGAAGCTCTACATTCAAAAAAGCCACTTGAGTCCAATGTAGAAATTAGAGAAAATGTGTGTACACCCTATGAACCAAGGATGCTCACTGTCCACCACCCAAACCTCAAAGAATCCCAGTCAAAGAGAGTAAGGAAACGAGGCCATGGGTTCAGAAGAGAGGAAGCAGGAGGAGGCGGCCCAGGTGGCCAGGTGAGAGGTGGGGCGAGTGCAGTTGCGAGCCTGCAGTGCGCTCTGCCCCAGCATCCTGGGGAGGGGCCTTGCCTGAGACCCAAGGGAGGAAGCCCACCTACCCGTGTACCATACCACCCCTGCGTTACTCAACCCAATCAGGTAGATCTCAGATCAGGGGGCTCCCTCTCCCATCTCTGCTGATGCTTTATCATTGGGAAGAAGAGTTGGGCAGAAACCCAACCCAGTGTCTAAAAAAAATAATCGGATCCAGTTTTTTCCTGACAGTTCTTTGCTGGAAAAGAAAAATCACCAGATCTATTAAAAACAGCGCCACTCAAAAGAAGGGGGTACCATTTTTCTGAGAACTCAAAGATGATGTCTCCATGTTACATAGAAGCACTGCAAAAAGAAAAAGTGAAAAAGGAAATACACTCTGGAGAAGTCTGACTTGTGAGCTCAGTAAGATTTAAGAGACAATTGCTTCTCTGAAACTGGAGAAATGCATTGTGAAAACTGAGGAACAGGAGATAAAAGAAAAAACTGGTCAGAAGTGAAAAACCTAGAGTTCTACAGTCAGCATTAACACTATGAGAGAGGCAGCAAACAGCAGCTTTGTGTTCTGGAGAACTTTAACAAGGAAGAAGATAAATCTAAGTCAGTCAGTACAGGAGGAGAGGGAAGATGAGAAATACAGAGGACATAGCTCTGTCCTCCAACATAAATACAGTAGGAGTTCCTGAACTCACAGCTAGTTTTCTTTTTTTAATTTTTTTTTTTTTTTAGCTTTCTAGCTAGATCATCGAAAAAGCAAGAGAGTTCCAGAAAAACATCTATTTCTGCTTTATTGACTATGCCAAAGCCTTTGATTGTGTGGATCACAATAAACTGTGGAAAATTCTGAAAGAGATGGGAATACCAGACCACCTGACCTGCCTCTTGAGAAACCTATATGCAGGTCAGGAAGCAACAGTTAGAACTGGACATGGAACAACAGACTGGTTCCAAATAGGAAAAGGAGTATGTCAAGGCTGTATATTGTCACACTGCTTATTTAACTTATATGCAGAGTACATCTGGAGAAGGCAATGGCACCCCACTCCAGCACTCTTGCCTGGAAAATCCCATGGATGGAGGAGCCTGGTGGGCCACAGTCCATGGGGTCGCTAAGAGTCGGTCAAGACTCAGCGACTTCACTTTCGCTTTTCACTTTCATGCATTGGAGAAGGAAATGGCAACCCACTCCCGTGTTCTTGCCTGGAGAATCCCAGGGACGGGGGAGCCTGGTGGGCTGCCGTCTATGGGGTCACACAGAGTCGGACACGACTGCAGTGACTTAGCAGCAGCAGCAGAGGACATCATGAGAAACGCTGGGCTGGAAGAAGCACAAGCTGGAATCAAGATTGCCGGGAGAAATATCAATAACCTCAGATATGCAGATGACACCACCCTTATGGCAGAAAGTGAAGAGGAACTAAAAAGCCTCTTATTGAATGTGAAAGAGGAGAGTGAAAAAGTTGGCTTAAAGCTCAACCTTCAGAAAATGAAGATCATGGCATCTGGTCCCATCACTTCATGGCAAATAGATGGGGAAACACTGGAAACAGTAGCTGACTTTATTTCTTTGGGCTCCAAAATCACTGCAGATGGTGACTGCAGCCATGAAATTAAAAGACGCTTACTCCTTGGAAGGAAAGTTATGACCAACCTAGATAGCATATTCAAAAGCAGAGACATTACTTTGCCAACAAAGGTCCGTCTAGTCAAGGCTATGGTTTTTCCAGTGGTCATGGTATGGATGTGAGAGTTGGACTGTGAAGAAAGCTGAGCACTGAAGAATTGATGTTTTTGAACTGTGGTGTTGGAGAAGACTCTTGAGAGTCCCTTGGCCTGCAAGGAGATCCAACCAGTCCACTCTAAGGGAGGTCAATCCTGGGTGTTCATTGGAAGAAGTGATGTTGAAGCTGAAACTCCAATACTTTGGCCACTTCATGCGAAGAGTTGACTCATTGGAAAAGACCCTGATACTGGGAGGGATGGGGGGCAGGAGGAGAAGGGGATGACAAAGGATGAGATGGCTGGATGGCATCACCGACTCGATGGATGTGAGTCTGAATGAACTCTGGGAGTTGGTGATGGACAGGGAGGCCTGGCGTGCTGCAATTCATGGGGTCACAAAGAGTCAGACACGACTGAGCAACTGAACAAATATGTAGGACCTGTGAAGAAAATTACCAAGTTAAAAATAATAGTGATAGCTGTATTTATTATTAAGACTGAAAAATACTAAAATGTCCATTTGTACAAGTTGTATTATGGATTTCATGCAATTACAATCAAAGCGCGAATAGTGGACTTCCGTGGTGGACCAGGGAAGTGGTTAAGAATCCGTCTGCCAATGCAGGGCACATGAGTTCGATCCCTGGGTTGGGAAGATTCCTCGTGCCGTGGGGCAACTAAGCCCCAACTACCGAGCTCACATGCCCTAGAACCCACGCTCCTCAACAAGGGGAGGCAGTGAGAAGTCTGCACACCGCAACCAGAGAGTACCCCACGCGCTGCAGCCCGTGTGTAGCAACTAAAGCCCTCTGAGCAGCCAAAAATAAATTTTCTTAAAGTCCCACTAGTATTTTTTCCAACTTGTCAAAATTATCATCTGGCTTATCTGGAAGAATACTTTAAAAGAATAGATATGCAAATCCTACAGTAAAATAGTTTATAAAACGGTGGTAAGGCATTAAGTGTGAACTTGGTGTGAGAGAAGCAGACAGACGTGGACTGGGCTAAACAGGCAAGAGATATGGGAGACTTAATACATGGTAAGAGAGAGGCCACGAAGAGCAAGGAATAAGCTATTCAGTGAGAGGTTTCAAGAAAGATGGTTACTGAGAAAAATGCCCATAAATCTTTGTCTTACACCATCCATTAATTACAGAGAGATTAAAGTGTTCAGTGTAGAACAGTAACAGCAAAACAGAAACCGACATTTTCTCCATCTGCTTTTGCCAAATACTCTGCTAAGCATGTGATACACACTTTTCATTCAGTCCATCCAACAACACCACATGGGTATTCTTATCCCTGGTTTTCAGATGAGGAAACCGAGGCCCCATAGCGTTAGACAATCTACCAGAGCTTGGAAAGGCAGAGTGACCTCTTAGCCTGAGCCTATTAGCTCTAAAGGCCCTGCTCCTGACAGGAAGCAAAAGAAACAAAATTCCTGGGTGCAGAAGGACTCTACATTGGAAAGTAAAGGGGAAAAAGTCACAAAAGAGCAAGATTGATAGACTTTACAAAAATTTACAATCTCTGAATGTGGGGGGGGAAGTCATTAAGTTTAAAGGTAACCACAGCGGAAATATTTGCAACAAATGTGATATAAGGAATTCATGCAAAGAGGTGATAACAGAAAAACTACAGTTTCAAATGAAAAAAGGCAAAGAGAGAATGAAGCAGACCATCCACAAGAGAGAAATGATGAAAGTCAATAATCCAAACAAGTTTACCACGACTGCAATCAAGCAATGCAAATCAAAATGAACGGAAATTAGCTACCTTTCACCTTGTAATTCAATATATTTTAAAAATGAAAATATTCAGTAAATGGAGGCTGGAATGAGGTGGGTGCTCTTTGGCACTGCTTACCAGAACATAAATTATAACAAGATTTCTGGAAAGCAATTTGTCATTTTCCATCAAGAGCCTTAAAAACATTATCCTTTGATCCAGTAATTCCTCCCCTGGAAATCTATCATCAGAAATGTCACATATTTGCACAAAGACCTTCATCACTGCCATATTTAAAATAACGAGACACTGTTAGTAAGTTGAATGTCTGACAATAGAAGAGTAGTCCATAAATTATGGTGCATCGTGTAATAGAATTTGTGCATCTATTAAATATGATATTTAGGAAGAAATGTTAACTAAATGAGAAAATGCTAATGTTGCTAGAAAATGCAGACTAAAATTACATGGTATTAGGCATATATTAATATAATATGGAGCTTATGAAACTTATAGAGATATGTATGTATCTACCTATGTATAGACATATGTATCTATCTATCTATATAAATACATAGAGAGAATATAAATGAGAAAATACAGCAACAAATTAACATTATTTGTGTTAGTCTCTCATCTCAGTGGTTGGGTAATTATTTTCCTCCTTAACACCTTGAACTCTATATGTTTTACTTAATTCTGTATTTTTTAAGTTTACTTGAAAAAATGTGCGAGAAGGGGACGATGGAGGATGAGATGGTTGGATGGCATCACCGACTCAATGGATATGAGTTTGAGCAAGCTCTGGGAGATGGTGAGGGACAGGGAGTCCTGGCGTGCTGCCAGGGGTCCATGGGGGTCTCAAAGAGTCGAACACGACTGAGCGACTGAACCAGTTCAGTTCTGAACAAAACACCGCCCTGTTTATCAGAGGGTCTATTTCTACACTGCCCCTGACACACGGGATGCCTAGCAAGACTCTCCCCTCTGGAGGGCAGGTTTCTGGTTGGCAAGGGAGGGGCTGGACCAGCTGACCCTTTGGTGTCATTTACAGTAAGTAATCGAACCCAAATAGTCTGGGTCCTGGTACTTGGAAACACAACGCTTTTCTCAATAATGGGACAAAGGGACTGTGAAGTCAGCAGGAGAGAGAGGAGGGAGCTGGTCCACAGAGCTGCCCGGGGGGCCTGGCCTGCAGGGCTGTGGACACTGAGGCCACCTCATCTGCCGCTGGGCTTCCTTGGAGCCTTTGGACTCCAGATCCCTCAGTCTCTCCCTCCTGCGTTGGTGGTTAATCACTCTTAAGATGGCCTCCGCGTCTCGCCTTTCTCTTCCTTCTCCCAGCTTCATGCAGCGCTTCTTCCTGGCCCCTGAGCCGCAGGTCCCTCTCTCTCGGACCTCCGGGCGCTCACCGGGCCCCCCGCCCACAGCCGCGGCCACGCGTGCGTCATCCGCGTCCTCTTCCTGCCTCGTCTCTCTGAGCACTTCCTCTGAGGGGCCCCACATGACAGCCCAGTGTCTCCCGGAGGCTCCCACGGCTCCAGGAAGCCCCAGGAGTGACGCTCAGCCACCGCCCTCCTCTCCCCTCCTGCGGAGCGCTCCTCGCACACCGGCCTTCCCTCCTCTGCCTCTGAGATGTCGCTCCTCACTTGGCAGCTCGTAAAAAGTCATGGCCAAGAGCCTGTCATACAGAGCGAAGCTAGGTCAGATATAGTATGTTAATGGCGTATGGCTGGCATCTAGAAAACCAGGACGGACGAACTTATTGACAGAGAAGAAATGGAGACGCAGGTGTGGAGGCCGGGCTGGAGGCCAGGGCATGGGGGAGGAGAGGGAAGGACAGACTGAGAAAGGAGCATTGACACCGGTACACCATCGTGTGTGAAACAGATAACCGGCAGGACGCCGCTGCACAGCACAGGGAGGCCCGCCTGGCACTCCGTGATGACCTAGAGGGGTGGGGAGGGGAGGGGAGACGGTCCAGAGGAAGGGGATATATGTGTCGAATTATGACTCATTCACGTTGCCTTACGGCAGAGACCACAACAGCGTTGCACAGCAATTATCCTCCAAAAAAAAAAAAAAAGGAACAGCCAGGGTTCAGCGGGTGCTGACTATGTATGCTTATCTCCACATTGTCCCGTTTTATCCTCTCAATAATCCAGTGACATCAACGGAAAGACAAATCACTCCATTTTTTACACGGGCCAAAGATACGAACAGACATTTCTTCAAAGAAGGTATACAAATGGCCAAGGAGCAGAGAAGAGGCTCAACAACATTCATCATTAGAGTGATGCCAACCCAAGTCACAGTAAGAGGCTACTTCACACCCACTAGGACGGCCACTACCAAAACGATAGTAACAAGTGTGGGTGAGGGTGTGGAAACATTAGAACCCTCAGACCCTGCTGATGGGAATGAAACAGCACCACTACTGTAGAAAAGATGGACAGTTCCGCAAAACGTAAAACACAGAATTACCACATGACCCAGCAGTTCCACCCAAGACAGTTGAAAACACACGTGCATAAAAAAACTTGAACTTAAATGACCACAGCAGCATCATTCATCGGAGAAGGCAATGGTATCCCACTCCAGTACTCCTGCCTAGAAAATCCCATGGATGGAGGAGGCTGGAAGGCTGCAGTCCATGGGGTCGCTGAGGATCGGACACGACTGAGCGACTTCACTTTCACTTTTCACCTTCATGCATTGGAGAAGGAAATGGCAACCCACTCCAGTATTCTCGCCTAGAGAATCCCAGGGATGGGGGAGCCTGGTGGGCTGCCATCTATGGGGTCACACAGAGTTGGACACAACTGGATCGACTTAGCAGCAGCAGCACCATTCATAATAGCACAAAAGGAGGAGCAACCCAAATGCCTGTCAACTGATGAACAGCTAAATAAAATGTGACCTCTTGATAAAATGGGCTACTATTTATCCATGAAAAGGGATGACTCATACTACAACATGGATAAACCTTGGAAGCGTTATGCCAGGTAAGAAGTCAGATACGAAAGGCCACATATTATATGATTCTATTCCTATGAAATTACCCAGAACAGGCAAATGGTCAGAGACAGAAAGTAAGTCAATCAGTAGTTGCCACAGCTTGGGAGGGACAGAAATGGGAAGTGACTCCTAAGAGGTTCAGGCTTTTTGGGAAATGGGAAGTGACTCCTAAGAGGTTCAGGTTTTTTAGGAAGGGGAGGGGTGATGAAATGTTCTGGTGTTAGATGGTTGGATGGCATCACCAACTCGATGGACATGAGTTTGAGCAAGCTTCAGGAGTTGATGATGGACAGAGAAGCCTGGCGTGCTGCAGTCCATGGGGTTGCAAAGAGTTGGACAGGACTGAGCGACTGAACTGAACTGAGCTGATGGTTTTACGTTATGAATGCACTACACGCCACTGAATGGTACACTGATTCTACAGGATGTGAGTTTTACTGCTATAAAAAATGAACCCAATGAGCGGGCATTTCCCCACTGAGGACCCTGGGTGGGTACAGGGAGGTTAGCATCTCACAGAGGCTAGAACTGACATGAGGCCCAGCCAACCGCAGAGGGCTTGCCCCTAAGGACTTCATCACATGACCTGAATTAGCGAGGGAAGCGCCTCCATTGCTGGGGCAGAGAGGAAGGCCTAGAGCACCACCTCTCATGGTCATGCTGGGGTTCACGGTCCAGGAGATGGGACCACTTATCGGAGAAGCTCCGAAGTCTGTGCACAGGTCTCTCTCACCTGTCAGGTAGAGAGGTGCTCAGTCTATTTGGTTGTGTCCGACTCTTTGAGACCCTACAGACTGTAGCCCACCAGGCTCTGTCCATGGGATTCTCCATGCAAGAATACTGGAGTGGGTTGCCATGCCCTCCTCCAGGGGATCTTCCAGACCCAGGGATCGAACTTGGGTCGCCTGCACTACAGGCTGATTCTTTACTGCTGAGCAGCTAGGGAAAGACAAACCAAAGCCAAGCTTCCCCTGGTTCTAGAAAAATTTCTCCAGGATGCTAGGCTGGGGCACAGAGAACCTGGGGACACTTGACTATGGGTTTTATGAGTCGCTGCCATCTATGGGGTCGCACAGAGTCGGACACGACTGAAGCGACTTAGCAGCAACAGCAGCAGCACAAAGAAAGTACCAGGAACCCGTTAGATGGAGAGGCCTCCCCAGGCACATCACTCCCTCTTGGTCCTGAACGCAGAAGGACTGCTCAGAATAGTGGTCCCTGGACAACTAGACGGAGAAGGCAATGGCACCCCACTCCAGTACTCTTGACTGGAAAATCCCATGGATGGAGGAGCCTGGTAGGCTGTAGTCCATGGGGTCGCTAAGAGTCGGACACGACTGAGCGACTTCCCTTTCACTTTTCACTTTCATGCATTGGAGAAGGAAATGGCAACCCACTCCAGTGTTCTTGCCTGGAGAATCCCAGGGACGGGGGAGCCTGGTGGGTTGCCATCTATGGGGTCACACAGGGTCGGACACGACTGAAGCGACTTAGCAGCAGCAGCAGCAGGACAACTAGAGAGCGAACTGAACAATCTCTTACACAAACAGGCTTTTAGGAGCTGTGGTCCTCTGGCTCTGACTACTGTCTGTGCCAGCATCTCTCACCCTTTGTCAATACCAGATGGGAAAAACAGTCTTTTCCTTTGCACGTGCACAAAAGTAATTCATGAGCAGTATTTGTCGTCGTTGTTGTTTAGTTGCTAAGTTGTATCCGACTCTTTGTGACCCCATGAACTGCAGTACACCAGACTTCCCTGTCTTTCACCATCTCCCAGAGTCTGCTCAAACTCACGTCCATGGAGTCGGCGATGCCATCCAACCATCTCACCCGCTGCCGCCCACTTCTCCTCCTGCTCTGTCTTTCCCAGCATCTGGGATCAGTATAAACTTTCCTAAAGTTTGAAAGGGGGTTGGAGGAAGGAGGATTACATCGGACCCATTCACACCTTAGTAAATGGCTTTACACCTCTCCAGGACATTTCTGCCCACTCCCCTGCCAAGTCCCTTCTCTGTGCTCCATCACGAGGGGTCTCCCCTCCAGGCCTCCTCTGACTCTACACACACCCAGACTTGCTGGCGTCTCTCTCTTTCTCTCTCCCAGAAACAGTAAATTCAAATCCTGGTCCTGCCGTCATTAGTACTGTGAACATACAGCATGTTACCTAACCTCTCTGGGTCTCAGTTTTCCGCACTTGTAAAGTGCGGATAATAACCACACTTCCTCCGAAGGCCAGTGTGGACAGTGAGTGAGTCAGTGTGTGCAAAGAGCTTAGAACAGAATCTGACATGCAGGTTGTCTTCTGCTGTTATTTTTAGGCAGAATGCATCAGTATCCACCTTCGGTTGGCAAAGCAAGGCTGCAATGGTATGGCCTGCCCTACCTCAAGGGGCCATAACTTTCTTACTAACAAGTAGAATGCCTTCTCAAAGGGCACTTTTGGTGACAAAATGTCCTTCTGGGGCCTCTTTGTCTTTCTGGCCGTGCTCACAAGGCTGCCAAGTCCAGGCTGCCTTGTACTGTCCCTGGGAAGGCAGCTGTAGCTTTGCCTGGGCAAAGCTTGTGGTCGGCCAGGTGCTGAGGGAAACCAAGATCACATCCTCGTCACAGCTGGCCAGGCCAGGCGTCGGTTTCCGAGTCACAGGTAGCACTTGCCTGCCTCTGCCCCCGGGAGGGAAGCCAACTCTCTCCCGTGTGGTTTAGTGGAAACAGCACTGGACTAGGCAACTCCATCCTGCATGGTGGCTGATGGACCCAGAATATATAGGCTCACTCTTGGGGGCTGGGCTGCTCTTACAGAGACGGCAGTGTATCGCTGACTCCTCTGGGCCATTGCTCTGGTTCAACCTGTCCAGCCAGGGCAAGGAGAGCCTGGCCCCAACTGACCCATGACCCCGCACGCTGATGGACCTGAATCCCCAAAGGTGTACCTCTTCCCTGCAGCAGAAAGCACATGGCAGGTATGCTGGCCTCACGTGGAAGCGCAGTCCTGGCAGGAGAGGAAGACGCAAGCTTGACAGTCTCTTAGTATCCTCTGTACAAAAGGGGCTGGACAGCCCCCTCAAGGAGCCCCCCTGACCTCCCTAGTCTGCTGGCGGGTTCGCGTGGAGCCAGGGGAGCGTGACATAGGCCCCACCCAGAAGACCCGCTGCCCCTCGCAATCTCAAGCCCCTTGCTGCAAGAAGGCAGAGCAGGACTCTGTCTATGGAGTCAGCTGCCTGGGGTCCTCCCCTCCAGCTCTCTGCACCCTGAGATGGGCCTCGGTTTTTCTGAGGTTTTCTGAGTTGTGGAGGAGGGACCTGTGTCTCCTTGCTCCGAGGCAGGTGGTAGGGCTGACCTCCCGAGAGGAAGTGCAGGTTTGCTAGGCCCAGGGGCGAAGGTGCACACGAGTGTCACGTGGGCCACTCTCAATCGCAGCCTTGTCTTTCCGCGTTTCCCTCACGCCCTCCTTAGTTCCATTTAAATAGGCAAATCCTGTCCTCTTTCTCCAGCAAGCAGGCCACTCCTGAGGAGGCTGCCCTCAGCTCCTGGAGCTCCAAGCGTCGCAGTCTAAACCAGGCGTTGGAAGCCTCCTGCCGCCCTCCTCTCTCAACTGGAGGAGCCGGAAATATGCTCAAGCCACTGGGGTCCAAGCAGGGTGCTTGAGGTCTTTTCCCATATAGATTTTTCCAGCGTAGGAGGGCCAGTCTTAGAGGCTTCCTTGCTCACTTTGGAGCAGGGTCATTAAAAGGCCTTGACACCATAGCTGGCTTACCTGGGGCCCTGCTGTCTCAGCATCTCCCAGAGAGAAGCAGAGGGTAGAGCCTGATGCCTGGGAGACTCATGCTTGTGGAACCCCACTGGGGTGCCCCTTGCTGGCGGAGGACCAGGAGGACAAGGTTTTCACCAGTCCCAGGAACAGAGAAAGCTAAGGATGGGATGGGAGGGTGGGGGGCTGTTTTTCAGGAAGTCAAACCTCCATGATTTAAAGGACTGGCCTTTTGACTTTTTCTGTTTGTTTTTCAAGAGCACGTTCTTCCTGCCTTTTCGGTGCCGTTAAAGGATACTTTCATGAAATGAATGGCTAAGAGGTGGCACTTAGATATCACTTAGCTAGGTTTTCGTTTTTAAATCTCCTTAATTGGCAACATTAAAGGTGGTGGCAAAAGGAGGTCTCCCAGGGTTTTGGAAAGTTCGGTGGTTCGTGGTATCCCACATCCTACAGGGGTTCCTGCCCCTTCGGGAAGCGTGACTTCCCCCCACAGAGCCAAGGGGAGAGTGGAGCCCCGGGCCTGGAGTTAGCGCCTGGCCTCAAGGCTGGGCTCCCTGGGGAGGGCTCCAAGGCCTGCTGTCTGGAGCTAAAGGGGCCTTGGAGCTGGGAGACTGACAAGAAGCCCAGCCCTGGACTCGGAGGATGGTGGGTATGGGGTGGGGTGTGGGCCACGGGTACCCTCCCGAAGAGGCAGACCCTGCGCAGTTGCCAAGGCTCCAAGAGTAACTCAGCACCAGGGAGGGGAGGGAAGGAGACGCAAGAGAGAGGAACGGATACCGCACACCCTCTGGGATCCCAGTTTGCCACCAGCCAGCCCAGCAGCGTGGGGGCTGCCCTGGTAGCTCCGACGGTTAAGAATCCGCCTGCAAAGCAGGAGACCCAGGTTCGATCTCTGGGTCAGAAAGATCCCCTGGAGAAGGGAATGGCAACCCACTCCAGTATTCTTGCCTGGGAAATCCCAGAGGAACCTGACAGGCTATACAGTCCATGGGGTCGCAAAGAGTCGGACACCACTGAGCAACTAACACACACACACAGCAGGGCGGTGTGGACAAAGGCCTCACGCTCTCTGAGGTCTGCCCACCTGCAAAGTCAGGGGCGGTGGGACTAGAGGCTTCATGGCTTCTCCTAGCTCTGGCTCTGGCTGTCACAAGGCTCCCAGTTTAGAGTCAGAGACCCTTGTTGCAATCTGTAGCCTGAGCCTGACCACAGCTCCCTGGTCAAAGGTCTGCTGTGAAGGTTAGTGAGCTGGAGCCTGGAAGCTCCCGAGGTCTCTGGGGGGAGGGAGAGCTGCACGTGGGCTGAGGGGAGACAGATCAGGATGTCCCCACTGTCTCTACGCCCGGGTCGATGGGTCTCCACAGGGGCTGTGCCTGTGGGGAAGACTAGGTCTGCTTCCTTTTTCCCCCACCCCAGGTGTGAGAACTGGGGACTCAGGAAGCTGGCCTTGGGAGGGCGAGGCTCTGATGCAGTCAGACCTTGGGCCAGGTGGCCAGCTAAAAGCTTGGGTTAACTTCTAAACAGTCCCAGTTCACCCTGGTAAACACCCTGTCTTCTCTCGCTGCCACTGGAACCCAGGCTCACACCAGCTTGACAGGTACAGGACTGGGGTGGCAGCAGCCATCTGTCTGTCTGGGTGCAGCCTCTGGGGACGGACAGTGTTGACTTTGTCATCACTCGGTTAACCCGTCTGAGCCTCAATTTCCTCATCTGCAAGAGCGGCCAACAAAAGGACCTGCACTTCAGATTGTCGCAAGGTTGAAATAGGTTGACGCATAGACAAATGCTCAAACTCAACAAGCTCCAAATAAGGTCTGTGGCCCGTGACCCATTTCCCCTCCTGCATGGATGGCGGTAGGGTCTGCCTGCTCAGAGGGACCCTTCTGCAAGCCCAGGGGTTCTACCTGAGAGGTGCAGGTGAACGTGCCCTTCCCCCATCACGCCCGAAGCCCCAGAGGGCATGGTTAGACCGCAGGGTGGCAGAGTGGCACGGCCAAGAGCCTCCCTCAGACATTGGTGGAGAAGGGTGTTACAAAAAGGAACCGTCAGCAAGTGGCCGGTTCCCCAGTTTTAGGACAACTGGCGCATTCAGCAACATCCCAGAGCTAGGGGCGGGGGGGCAGTCGATGGTGGCCGAGAGGCCTCAAAAGGTGGGGACACTGCTGAGGGCCTTGGACGGGTGAGAAGTGGCTCCTGCTGTTGGTAACATGACTTCCTCTGCTCCCAGGGTCCCAGACACAGCCTCTGATCCTTTCTTGAGCGACTCCCCATGTTCACGGCTCCCCAGACAATAGCTTCCTCCAAAGTCCCATACTCTGGCACAGGAAGGGTTCCCTCCTGCCATTTCTGTTCTTCCAGGATGGTTTCCCAGCTGTGCATCTTTGACCAACACCTGAACTGATCCAGCTGCTTTCTAACACTCCCACCACCATGAAGCCCTGAGTTTCCGCCTGGCTCACAGGCCATGGACAACCCCCTCCCCGCTTGGTCCCTGGAACCTCAAGGAAGCCCCTGGTCCTGCTGCTTGATGGTTGCTGGGGTGTGTGGCCCAGACCCCAGGCTAGGCCTGGAGGGCTCCCACTCTCAAAACCCCAACTCCAAGGCCGAGCAGGTCCCCCGACAGGCCTCAGCTCGACCCACCAACAAACCTGGGAAGCGCAAGGTCGCTGGACACAGAAACAACCCCATCCCAGGGCAGGGGCCCCAACGTGCCCCGAGCCAGCTTGCCCTGTGCGCAAGCGGCACCTCCATCACCTCCGTTGCCAGGCCAGGCCGGGGTGGGCAGGTCGGGTACTCACAGCACACAGAGCGCGTAGGCCCGGGAGATGGACTCGCTGGCACGCACGAGGAAGCTCCCATCCTTGCCCGTCCTGGAGAGCAGCTCCTCTGCCTTGGAGCGGGTGATGTTGCCATGGTTCCAGCAGGGGACCATGGCGGGCGCGGGTCTCCCTGGGGCCGGGCCCGGCGGCCTCACCCCTGGACCGGACGCTGCACCAACGGGGGAGCTGGGCCCTCCTGCGCTGCGACCCTCCGTGGGTTCCCTCTCAGTCGCCCCAGCTGCTGCTGCTCCTGCCACCCGCTCGCTGACCGACTTCCTGTTTCAGGCACTCGGCGAGGGAAAGGAAGCTGAGCTGCAGAGAACTTCCTCATTGCAGAGCCCAAGCAAGACAGTACTCCACCTCCCCCCTCACGGCCTGCTGCCCCTCCCTCTTACCACCTCACCCCCACCCCGCCCATGCCCCCCATCCCCGGCTCCCTCCTTTAATGGGTCTCAGTCCCTGGCATGGCGAATATCAGCTTAAGCCCTCCTAGGGGAATCTATCAGCTCCTCTGGCGTCAGGAGGCTCAGGGCCAGCCTCTGAAGGAGTGAGGCCCAAGCATTGGCCATTCTGGGGCCCATGACCCCATGCCCCACGTGGGGCGGCCAGGCCAAGGACATCCACCCCAGCCCTCTGCCCTACCCTTGAGCTTTCCACCTCCCTGTCCACTCCCTCCGACATGCCCACAGGTCAGAGGCTCACAGGGCCGGGCTTCTCAACTGGGGCTGAGGCCTGCCCCCCGACCCCCGCTGAGGAGGGTACCAGCCAAGCCCCCCTACTCATACTGAGACACACACAGCCACCTGGGCACCTTTCAGCCCCAGAAGCTGGGAAGACCTTGAGCGACACCACCCGTGGGCTCCCCGGGGACAGCTCTGCGACACTTTATACCCACCGCGGGGGCCGGCAGATATACGGGAGCCCGTGGCAACCCTTCTCCAGGGCAGCACATCCTGACCCCTGTGGCCCAGCTTAGGGACACGCAGAGGGAGCTGGGAGGGCTCTCGGGACATGGACCTTTTGCAGGGTGACACCTCTGGATCTTTCTGGTACACTTGGGACATTCACGCATGTCCCCCTATCCCTGGGGCAAGTTGGCCACCTGGCGAGGATGGCGTTCCTTCCCGAGTCCCACATCTCAGGTAGAGCTGGAGTTGGAGGTAGAGGTGGCCGGGCATGGTTGCCTTGGTCCACAGCTCAAAGCAGGGGCTGCCTTTGGGGAGGTGGGGACCACCATCCAGGATCAGCAGGCTCTGAGGGCTCTGAAGTGGGCACCCTGCTTGGACCCCAGACGGGGAGCCCTCAGTGCTCGTGTCAGTGCCCCAGGGTGAAGGGGCAGGTGCTGACCTATTGCACAGGACCCCCGGTCCTGTCTTAGCCCTCAGCCACCCTGCGACATGACAGAAGAAGCCACATCCAGGCACCAGGGCCAGGCAAGCCTCCACTCGAATCGGGTCCTCTGCATCCAAGCTGCAGGAGCTGGTTGGTTCCTTCTCCCTCTCTGTCTCGGTTTCCTGTTCTCCTCCTGAAGGAGAGCAGCCCCAGAGGAACTCATGTGTGCAGGGAGCCCCCAGTGCCTGCCACCCACAACAGTTGATTCTGAAAAGCAAAGCTAAGCACTCTGATTCCTAAATCCTGGACTCGGCTCGCCTCCGCCTGAGGGAAGAGGGGAGGGGGGCAGGGAGTGGGGAGGAGATGGTCAACTCAGGCCTGAGGCGGGGGAAATTGGGCCCATTAAAGGGGCCCCAGAAGGTGGGCTGCTACCCCTGTGGGGGTCATCTCCGGGGTCCTCTCCGGCATGGGCATGGTCAAGGCGTGGCCGTCCTCCGGCAGGCCTTCTTGGCTTCTAAGGGCAGTTCCTTTTGGAAACCTAGCCCAGTGAACTCCCTGGTCCCCACATTCACCTCCTCAAAGCCAGCTCCTCCCCCAGCTGCTCTGAGCTTCCCCTTCCCTACCACTGCCCCCTCCTTCCCCCCACCAATGCCCCCTCCCTTGCTCCTCTGTCTGAACCCAAGGAAGAAACTCCCAAGCCTTCAGAAAGCCTGTATCAAGGCTGAGCTAGATGTGGGGCCACCGAGGTGGGGCTAAGAGACCTGCTCCTGGGATGCTCCCACCATACACTTCCCAGCCTTCTCCCCATTCCCCTGCTGAGCTCCGCCAGCTTCCTCCCTCGAAGCCCCCAGGTTCCTCCAGGGTCCTTTAGGAGGACCCGCCCACAGTGCTGGATAGCACCTCGACCAGCTTATCCACAGAGACCCTCTAGCACATCCAAGACCCTTCCACTTACATCGATCTCCCCCAACACTCCTTCCCACCTGCCCTTCCTCACCCCTGTTCCCACTGAGTCCCATAGTTCAGCAGGGTCGGGGTGGCCAGTGGGACTGTCCCTTCCATTTGGTCCAGTGTGGTTTCCCTTTGACACACACAACACATACAAGACACACATATGTCATCCATGTTCCCCGAATTTTTAAGGTCCATCCTGTCATGTCCTCCTGAGAAACCTGTATGCAGGTCAAGAAGCAACAGTTAGAACTGGACATGGAACGACAGACTGGTTCCAAATAGGAAAAGGAGTACGTCAAGGCTGAATATTATGACCCTGCTTATTTAACTTATATGCAGAGTACATCATGAGAAACACTGGGCTGGAAGAAGCACAAGCTGGAATCAAGATTGCCAGGAGAAATATCAATAACCTCAGATATGCAGATGACACCACCCTTATGGCAGAAAGTGAAGAAGAACTAAAGAGCCTCTTGATGAAAGTGAAAGAGGAGAGTGAAAAAGTTGGCTTAAAGCTCAACATTCAGAAAACTAAAATCATGGCATCTGGTCCCATGACTTCATGGCAAATAGATGGGGAAACAATGGAAACAGTGAGAGACTTTTTGGCAGAGGGGTTCAAAATCACTGCAGATGGTGACTGCAGCCATGAAATTAAAAGACGCTTGGTCCTTGGAAGAAAAGCTCTGACCAACCTAGACAGCATATTACAAAGCAGAGACATTACTTTGCCAACAAAAGTGTGTCTAGCAAAGCTATGGTTTTTCCAGTGGTCATGTATGGATGTGAGAGTTGGACTATAAAGAAGGCTGAGCACCGAAGAATTGATGCTTTTGAATGGTGGTGTTGGAGAAGACTCTTGAGAGTCCCTTGGACTGCAAGGAGATCCAACCAGTCCATCCTAAAGGAAATCAGTCTTGAATATTCACTGGAAGGACTGATGCTGAAGCTGAAGCTTCAGTCTTTGGCCACCCAATGCAAAGAACCGATCCATTGGAAAAGACCCTAATGCTGGAAAAGATGGAAGGCGGGAGAAGGGGAAGACAGAGGATGAGATGGTTGAATGGCATCACCGACTTGATGGACAAGAGTTTGAGTAAGCTCCGGGAGTTGGTGATGGACAGGGAAGCCTGTCATGCTGCAGTCCATGGGGTCACAAAGAGTTGAATACGACTGAGTGACTGAACTGAACTGAACTGATCCTGTCATGACAGTCTGAAGGCAGGTTGGAAAAGAATTTCCAGACACAGAGCATTTCAGAAGGGAGTGAGTTTCTTATGAACAGAGAGCAGAGACAATGTGGGCGCTGCAAGCACGGCAGACCAACCTCCTGACAGACCAGGGAGAGCTGACAATTTTTGTGGGTTAGTAGCCCATTTTTATAGCCTCGAGACAAAGAAAATTCCTGCTGGAAGGTTGGCATTAGGTGATTGGTTAGGGCATTATATGGTGATCACTGAGGTGGGTGTTTTTGCCTAATTTGGAGTCAGGAAGTCTGCTGGTGATGATGGGGGGTGGTGGGGGGCTTTTGGGAACGTTTACAAAGGGACTCAGTCAATTTTTGAAGGGGATCTTGGTTCTGGGCTCCGCTTCTGTGGCCTTGGGGCAGGACTCCACACATCCCATCTTCACTTCCTTCTCAACCCAATTACCTAAACCGTCTGACACTGTCAGCTTCCGTGTCCCCCAGCCCTTCTGCCCCTGACGTTCAGAAAACCCCAGCTTCTAGATCAGAAATGCTCTTATGGTGAACTGGGCCTCAGTAAATATTTTCTTCTGCAGGGCCTCTGTCTACATGTAAACAATTTCATTAGAACTTGTCTTTTAAAATTCAAGGAGCCATGTAAGGTAGGGATTTCTTAATGACAGTTTAGAATAATGGACAGAGAGGAGATAATTATGTGTGTTCTGGGTCCAATCGGCATCCTAGAAGAAGAGTCTTTGTGATGTTTTTTCTTCCTGCTCAGATGCTGTTTTTTATTGTTAAGTGCATCTGGCTGATTTTATATCCCATCCAGCAAGAGGAGGGGAGCGGGGCTGCTATTATTCAGAGTCCGGTGGCATTCAGAACCTGTTCATTTTGAGACACCAGTCTCCTGCCTCTGCATTTTCTAACCCTGTTCCTTTATGTCATTACCCGTGGCACTGCTTCATCCATTGTGCCGCCTGTGAATAGTGGCTTCCAGGGATCCCCTCTGAGGTTGTTCCTTTGCTTGCTTGGTACCCACAGATCTTACCTAGAGCATGCCAAAAAATGCTAACAAGAAAGGAGGCAAGATGGCAGAGTAGGAAGCCTCTGCCTCTGTCTCTCTCTCCCACTCTGTGTGTGTCCCTGTCTCTCTCTTTCTCCTTCCCTTCCTCATCATCTCTCTCCCCTTCCCTTCCTTTCCCCACCCCACCCCTCCCTCCCTCCACCCATGAGCCCTGAGCCCACCTCCACCCGTGGTCACACCAAAATTACGCCTTCTTACAGAGCAACTATCTGAAGAGTAGCAGGACAGATTTCCCATAGCTGAAGATGTAAAGAAGGGGCCACGATGAGATGAGCAGGAAGGATAGAGACGCAGCAGAGTTGAGATCCACACCCCCCAGGTCGGCAACCCCCAAATGGGATGACTGTTACAACCACAGGGAGTGACGGGTCTGACCCTTACATCAGTCTCCCCAGCCCAAGGGTCCCGCACTGGGATGACAAGCCCCCAGCATGTCTGGTTTTGAAAGCCAAGCATGGCTTATGTTCAGGACAGCCAGAGGGCTCTAGACTCTGCTCTTAAGAGACACACACAAGATAATGTAACAACATCTTACATATTCTGAGACCCAGTGCAGAGGCGGTAGTTTGAAAGGACCCTGCTAGACCAGACATATTTGCTGACCTTGGAGAGGCTCCCAGAGAGGGTGCAGGCAACTGGGGCTCCCCTTGGGGACAGGGACACAGGCAGAGTCCATTTTGGGGAGCCTGTTCTACCCCAGTAACGCTGGTGCTGGCAGGAGCCATTTTGGAGTCTTCCCTCTAGCGCATCAGTGTTGGGGATTCACGCCCACCCACCAGTAAGCTGGCACCGGGCCCCAGCTAACCCTACCCTGGGCCACACAGACACTGTGCAGGGACCCAACCCCACTCGTGAGAGGGCCAGCAGCAGCCCCAGTCCCCTCCGGGCTGCACAGCCAACCATGGAATAAGCCTACCCTGTCCTCCAGCGGGCCCACATCACTGCATAAGGTATGGTGTTGCCCAGGCACTTCCAGTCTCCTGGGCTGGGGTCCAGCCTCATCTACCAGCATGGCCTCAATACCTGGCCTTACCACGGAAGGGCACACACAGCCATTCGGGGCCACTCCTAGAGCATAAAGCTCTGGTGACCAAAAGGGAGTTCTCTGTTGGGCCCCACAGGACATCTCCTATGTAAGGCCACTTCTCCAAGTTTGGAAAAGGTAACCAACCTACCCAACACACAGAAATAAACACAGAAAATTGGGGAAAATAAGGAGACAGAGGAATAAGTGCCAAATGAAGGAACAAGATATAACCTTAGAAAAAGAACTAAACGAAGGGGATATAAACAATCTATCCCATAACAGGTTCAAGGTAAAGATCATAGAAAGTAACAGTCATAAAGATGTGAGAGGAGTGGATGAACACAGAATTTCAATAGAGTTAGAAGACATAAAAAATAATCAAAAAGAACTAAAGAACACAATAACTGAAACAAAAACACACTAAGAAGAATCAACAGTATATTAAATGATACAGAGGAACAGATCAGTGATCTGAAAGACAAAGTAGTGGAAATTACCCAAGCTGAACAGAAGACAGAAAAAGAATTTTTAAAAATGAAGATAGTTTGGGACTTCCCTGGTGGTCCAGTGGCTAACGCTCCACACTCCCAATGCAGGGGGCATAGGGTTTGATCCCTGGTCACGGAACTAAGATCCCATATGCCACAACTAAGAACAGTACAGCCAAATAAATTCATCAAATAAATTTAAAAAAAGAATTTAAAAAATGAGGATAGTTTAAGAGACCTCTGGGACAATATCAAGCATAATAACAGCTACACTATAAGAGCCTCAGAAGAAGAAGAGAGAAAGGGTCAGAGGACATATTTGAAAAAATAACAGCTGAAAACAGTCCTAACCTGGGGAAGGAAACAGGTTCAGGAAGCACACGGAATCCCTAATAAGATGGACCTGAAGAAATCCATGCTAAGGTGCATTAAAATTAAATGGAAAAGATGAAAGATAAGGAGATGATCTTAAAAGCAGCAAGAAAAAAGCAACTATTTAGATACAAGGGAACTCCCGTTAGACAATCAGCAGACTTTTCAGCAGAAACTGTGTAGGCCAGAAGCAAGTGGCATGAAGTATTCAAAGTGATGGAAGACAGCCTCTTCAGTGAATGGTTTGGGGAAAGCTGGATAGCTACATGCAAAAGAATCAAACTGGACTATTCTCTCACATCATGCACAACAACAAAAATTGTTTGCTGGGTTCAAGACTTAAATGTAAGACCTGAAACCATGAAACTTCTGGAAGAAAATGTAGGCACGATGCCATCTAACATCAATACCAGGAATATTTCTTGGCACTGTATCCTCAGGCAAGGGAAACAAAACCAAAAATAAACAAATGAGACTACATCAAATTAAGAAGCGTTTGCATAGTGAAGGAAGCTATCAACAACATGAAGAGGCCACCTACTGAATGAGAGAAGATATTTGCAAATAATATATCCTACAAGGAGTTAACGTCCAAAATACGCAAAGCACTCGTACAACTCAACGTCCAAAAGCCAAACGACTCAATTAAAGGTGGACAGAGCGTCTGAATAGAGCATCTCTAGAAGTTCTGGAAAAAACAGACAAAACTTCAGTGTTGAAGAAACGAACTTCCATGGCAGGTGCCAAGGCATAGGAGGGACTCTGCTTCTGAAATTTCCAGAGGTGGCGAGTGACAGAGACAGGAGCCAAGAGAGAGGTGCAATGATCCCGTGGGACCGTGAAGCTACTTGTCCAGGGGTCTTTCCACCATGGACAGGAAGCAGAGTGGGTTTCGAGGCCTGAGAAAGGGGTCAGACGAGGAGAGGGATTACGGAGTCCCAAGTGTCAGGATGAGGGGTGGGGAGGAGGAGGTAGAGATGTAGGTCGCTTCACACATGGTGGACAATATTTCTAAGTATTAATCACCATGTTTCCCTTTCCCTCCTCTGTTCACTGAAGCTCTTTACGGTACCCCAGGGCTCCTCAGTCCCCACCAGCCTTGGCAGAATTGGTGTCAACCATACAGTCTTATGGGAAGGAAGTGGGGGAGTGAAAGTGGTTACTGAGTCACCAACAACAAAGGGAGCTGAGATGGTTTTATGTGTCAATGTGTCTGGGCCAGAGTACCCAGATATTTGGTCAAACATTCTAGATATCCCTATGAAGATATTCATAGAAGTGATTAACCTTTGAATCAGTAGACTCTGAGTCAATTGCTCTGCATAGCACGGGTGGGCTTCATTCAATCAGTGGAAGACCCTAATAGAAAAAGACGGAGGTTCCCCAAAGAAGAGGGAATTCAGTGAGCAAACCACCTTCAGACTCAAACCACAGCCTCAGCTCCTCCCTGAGTCCCCAGCCTGCAGCCCCACTCTGCAGATCTGGGGCTTGCCAGCCTCTGCAATCATGTGAGCCAATTCCTGAAAATAAATCTCTCTGTATACCTGCATCGCACTGGCATTGTTTCTCTGGAAACACAGAAGGAAATACTTGACTTTGAAGTTTGAAAGCTGCTCACTCAGCCGGTGTAATCAGGAGTGAATTTCCCTCACCCCAGACCTGCCGTCTATGGGGTCACACAGAGTCGGACACGACTGAAGCGACTTAGCAGCAGCAGACATGATACAAAGTCACCTTGGGGTTGTAGGAGGGGGTGGAGTGGCCACTCCCAGAGAACCAGGTAGGACCAGGAGGCCTGAGCCATCGGTGATCAGGCAGTATCCCTCTCGGTGCCAGGGGTCCAGGTCAAGGGGGTCAGCCCCCCCGGGAAGGAGTGACCCCCTCCTCTGTCCTGATTAACTCACTTCCCCCCATGCTTGTTTGCTGTTTTCGTCACTCAGTCGTGTCCAACTCTTGGCGACCCCGGGGACTGCAGCATTCCAGGCTCTTCTGTTCAGGGGATATTTTTCAGGCAAAGATACCGGAGCGGGTTTCCATTTCCTTCTCCAGCCTCCCCCCATGGGCGCCTCTCAAATCAAAGGCCAGAGATGACTGTTACGGAGGGATCATACCCTCGACCCTCTGCTGGGAAGGAAGTCTTCCTCTCCGCTCAGCCCTCTCTCTCCCAGCTCCCCTCCCCGCTTGTTCTGGGGGTCTGTCGGACCCCCGGCTCCCCTGTCTGCTGACTCCTCCACTTCTGCGGTTGGCATCTTTGAGGGGACCTTTCCACATCCTCTCCCCAGGCCCCTGGAGACACCGACTGGCTTCCCTTTGGATCCAGCCGTCCTCAGAACGCTTGGCTGGGCCTCTCCCAGGCCCCTAAGCCTCAGGCCTCCTGAAGGGCAGGAAGATGACACCTGGCTCACAGCTCCGCCCAGCACCCACCTTCACCCCCACCACCCCCCATCCCCTCACAAACCAGGCCCTGAGCTATACACAGAGGAGGAGGCCAGGGCCACAAACCTCACTCGGGCATAAACGTCTGGGGTCTGTGGAGTTAGATAAGCTGCCTGGCGACGTGGGTGCTGTCAACCTGGCCAGGGTCTCAGAGGGGACCCTCTTGACAGGAGAGCCAGAGCAGCAGGGGCTCCAGTTGGCAGATAGTGTCAGTGACACTCGCTGTTGGTTTATCAACCTTGGTTTGAAAGAGGTCAGGACTCTGGTCATTTCTGGAATAACCTGAAGGGGTCAGATTCCGAGCCTTGTCATTCCCCGCCACCAGGGGGAGCCTCGAACTCCACCCTCCGCCCGGGAGTCGTGTGTGACCTGCTGCCCAGCTTGTCACTTTCCAAGAGTCTCTGTTCACAGATTCCTGTCCTAACGCAAGGGAGGGACGCAATTTCCCCAGGGGTCCAAGGCCTCACAGAGCCCATGAACTCTGCTGCAGGACGTCCCGGGAGTACCACAGGCCTGGCAGCGAGCCACTCTCCCCTTCTGCTGGAGATGAAACGGACCAGAAAATCAAATGGACTTGAACTGCTATCGGGAAGAATGAAGCTCAACTTTGGGGAGAATTGGGTGACGGACACTCACAGCCACGAAAACAATGAGGGTCCTTCGGCAAGATTGTTAAGGACACCGGAAAATATTCATAATACAGTGTTAAGTAAAAAGAGAGCAAGAGAAAAACAAACAAAACTTAGGAAACTGGAGATGCTGATTCCAGCTATGGAAAAAGCTTTAGCTTGAGAAATCACCAAATACGAAGACCGCAGAGTAGGGCGGCAAATCTTCCTTCTACTTTATCCTTTATGACCACATACCACTTTTATGAGAATAAAGATTAAGTAAATTAAAAAGACAGCGCTGGTTCTGGAGGGTGTGTGTGAAGTCCCGGGGGGCAGCTTGGCTTTATGTAGATGGCTGGTGGCATTCCAGGTGACACCTCCCCCAGCTCTCCTCCCTTGGGATTCGTGAGGAAGAGACGGACTTTCTTCTTTAACTGAAAAGTAACACATTCACAGAGTAAAAAGTCAGCCAGCACAATGCAAAGTAAGTTTTCCTGCTGTGGCAGGCCTGCCCACATACCCCACCCACCGTCTCAGTGTGTATAGTATAAGTCGCTCAGTTGTGTCCGACTCTTTGTGACCCCATGAACTGTAGTCCACTAGTCTCCTCTGTCCATTCTCCAGGCAAGAATACTGGAGTGGGTTGCCGTTCCATTCTCCAGGGGATCTTGCTGACCCAGGGATCGAACCTGCGTCTACTTGCAGTACAGGTGGTCTCCTGCATTGCAGGTGGATTCTTTACTATCTAAGCCACCAGGGAAGTCCCCCCACTGGCCCAGGGCCAGCATATTATGTAATCTTACAAAACTTTTTTGCACATACGCAAGCACATTTTTGTAGGTCTTTTTACCCTGTTGTACACCTTGCTTTTTTCACGTAGCAATGTTTCTGAACATTTTATGGAGCCTTTTCTTTGTATCTACCATGCTGTTCTTTTTAAAGCCAGCATACTATTCCTGTAGCCTAGCACAGTGCATTGGACCAGTCGCCTGTTGACAGGTACTTAGACTGTTAACAACATTTGCTGTCACAAACGACAGGACAACTTGTACCCTGGCCATTCATCTCTGGGCTCTGTGCAGTCAGGTATCCGCAAGATACATACCCTAATCTTAGGAGCAACCTTAGGGTAAGGGGCCAGTAAGTATTACCCAGTGGCTCAGTGCTAAAGAACCTGCCTGTCCATGTAGGAGCTGCGGGTCTGATTCCTGAGTTGGGAAGATCCCTTGGAGGAGGAATTGGCAACCCACTCCAGTATTCTTGCCTGGAGAATCCCGTGGACAGAGGAGCCTGGTGGGCTACAGTCCATGGAGTCACACACACACACACACACACACACCCGCACACCAGTAAGTAGCTTGAGTTTCTGCAGGTGTTCTGAATGATTTCATCAAGTCAAAAGATCAGATTCCATCCAGACTGAGATGTAATTGCACTCATCTCACACGCTAGCAAAGTAATGCTCAAAATTCTCCAAGCCAGGCTCCAACAGTATGTGAACTGTAAACTGCCAGATGTTGAAGCTGGATTTAGAAAAGGCAGAGGAACCAGAGATCAAATTGCCAACATCCGCTGGATCACAGAAAAAGCAAGAGAGCTCCAGAAAAACATCTACTTCTGCTTTATTGACTATGCCAGTCTTTGACAGTGTGGATCACAACAAAGTGTGGGAAATTCTTAAAGAGATGGGAATACCAGACCACCTGACCTGACTTTGCAGGTCAAGAAGCAATACTTAGAACTGGACATGGAACAACGGACTGGTTCCAAATAGGGAAAGGACTACATCAAGTCTGTATATTGTTACCCTGCTTATTTAACTTATATGCAGAGTACATCATGTGAAATGCTTGGCTGGATGAAGCACAAGTTGGAATCAAGATTGCCAGGAGAAATATCAATAACCTCAGATATGCAGATGACACCACCCTTATGGCAGAAAGAAAAGAACTAAAGAGCGTCTTGATAAAAGTGAAAGAGGAGAGTGAAAAAGTTGACTTAAAACTCAACATTCAGAAAACTAAGATCATGGCATCCAGTCCCATCACTTCATGACAAATAGATGGGGAAACAAGGGAAACAGTGAGAGACTTTTTGGCGGAGGGGTTCAAAATCACTGCAGATGGTGACTGCAGCCATGAAATTAAAAGACTCTTGCAAAGCTCTGACCAACCTAGACAGCATATTAAAAAGCAGAGATATTACTTTGCCAACAAAGGTCCATCTAGTCAAAGCTATGGTTTTTTCAGTAGTCATGTATGGATGTGAGAGTTGGACTCTAAAGAAGGCTGAGCACCAAAGAATTGATGCTTTTGAATGGTGGTGTTGGAGAAGACTCTTGAGACTCCCTTGGACCGCAAGGAGATCCAACCAGTCATCCTAAAGGAAACCAACCCTGAATATTCATTGGAAGGATGGATGCTGAAGCTGAAGCGCCAGTACTTTGGCCACCTGATGCGAAGAGCCGACTCATTGGAAAAGACCCTGATGCTGGGAAAGATTGAAGGCAGGAGGAGAAGGGGACAACAGAGGATGAGATGGTTGGATGGCATCACCAACTTGATGGACATGAGTTTGAGTGAGCTCTGGGAGTTGGTGATGGACAGGGAAGCTTGTCATGCTGCAGTCCATGGGGTCACAACTGAGCGACTGAACTGTTGTCCCCCTGGCACCTCTTTCATTCCGTTTTATTTTATTAACTGTGCCGTGCAGCTTGCAGGATCTCAATTCCCTGACCAGGAGTTGAATCTGGACCACAGCTCTGACAGTGCTGAGTCCTAACCACTGGACTGCCAGGGAGTTCCCTGCAGTAGGATTTTTATGTGACTTTTACCCTCTTATTTTTTAAAAATCCTTTCTGCTATCAGTTTTCTAGATGTCCAGGATATAATATGTATAGAATAGTTGACAGGGAAAATACTGGAAGAAAAGACCAATCAAGTTTCTGTTTCAGTAGCTCAGAATTACATGATGAGTCAAGTGAAGAAAAAGGTAAGAGAGGAACAAGATCAAAATGATTACAAAGTTCCCCAGCCACAGCAGTGAAAGCCTGGAATCCTCAGCACTAGGCCACCAGGAGATCGTCCTGGCTCCGTTTTAGACAGCTCTCTTAGCGATACAGACTCCATCTTTACTTTCCTTTACAGGCACCTTCCTTGTACGAAGCCCACACCAAGTGTATGAAGCCAGCAAGTCAGTGCTCAAGGTAACTGAATTGCTAGAACAACCGCTGCCCTCCACAGGCTCCCTGACTCCTAGGGTCAGATTTGCCAAACTCTGGAGACAGTAACTCTAACCCTCAGACTTGGGTACACCTGCCTGGCCCACCTGGCAATCCGACTGCCACTGACCTGTCCTGGGGCAGCCATGCCGCCCTGGGCCCCTTTGCCACCGCACCCTCTGTCCTGGCACCGGGCACTTCCCAAGCCTGAGTCGTGATCACTATCCCTAGGCAGAGCCTGTTGCCGTGTCCCTTAAATGCGTCTTCTGCCCACGGCTGTGGGGATTACGTGCCAGCCCCTTTCCAGCTTCCTGTTCTGTTCCTCTGCCTCTCGGCCCTGGCAGCCAACAGTTCTCTTAGCTGATGCGCCAAAACCCAAACACCCAGTGGGTTCCAGCGTTATTCCCATCAGAATCTTCTGCCCAGTGTCCTCAGATGCACTTCCTCCTCCTGTGTGGTTGCCCAGGGTCTCAGGAAACCCTGAGTGTCCTGACTACATCCTTGCCCATCAATTGGCTCCAAGAACTGCCTGGAAGTCCTCTCTGGATTGCCCCCTGCCCCCTCTTCCACCATCCCCCCACGGCATCTTTTTTTCCCTGATGCTCCAGACTCCCGGGCTGCCAGAAGCACGGGCTTTTTTCTGACACTTGTGCTAAGTAGCATCGCTTCTCTTGGAGCCCGAGACCGAAGCCTTCACTACTTTGCTTGCTCTTCCCCAGAGCGTTTCTTATCACGACTCGCGCTTGCATCGTTCTGTGTGCACCTCTCTTGTGTGCTGTGCTGAGTCGCTTCAGTTGTGTCCAATTCTCTGCCATCCTATGGGCCATAGCCCGCCAGGCTCCTCTGTCCATGGAGTTCTCCAGGCGAGGATCCTAGAGTGGGCCTCCATTTCCTTCTCCAGGGGAATCTTCCCGACCCAGGGAATCCCCTCCTTAATTATCACCTCCTCAAGAGTCCACGTTTGTCTTATACATCCCTCAGGGCTGTAGCATCCAGCCCAGAGTGCCAGGTAGAAGGTGTCGTAGCGCAAGCTGCCATAACAAAACATCACAGACCAGAGGCCTTCAACACCAGACATTTGTCAATATTTTCTCACAGTTCTGGAAGCTGGAAGCCTGAGATCATGATACAGATGGCTGCTTCTCACTGCGTCCTCACTTGGCTTCCCTTCAGTACCTGCATATATAGAGAGAGACAGAGACAGACAGACAGACACACACACACACAGAGGTATCTCTCTTCCTCTTATAAGGTCACCAACCGAATAGGATTAGGACCCCATCCTTATGGACTCATTTAATCTTTTTTTTTAATTTTTTAAAAAATTTTAAATTGAGGTATAGCTGATGTATAACCAGACATCATGGAATGTGAAGTCAAGTGGGCCTTAGGAAGCATCACTATGAACAAAGCTAGTGGAGGTGATGGAATTTCAGTTGAGCTATTTCAAATCCTGAAAGATGATGCTGTGAAAGTGCTGCACTCAATATGTCAGCAAATTTGGAAAACTCAGTGGTGGCCACAAGATTGGAAAAGGTCGGTTTCATTCCAATCCCTAAGAAAGGCAATGCCAAAGAATGTTCAAACTACCACACAGTTGCACTCATCTCACATGCTAGTAAAGTAATGCTCAAAATTCTCCAAGCCAGGCTTCAGCAATATGTGAACCGTGAACTTCCAGATGTTCAAGCTGGTTTTAGAAAAGGCAGAGGAACCAGAGATCAAATTGCCAACATCTGCTGGATCATCGAAAAAGCAAGAGAGTTCCAGAAAAACATCTATTTCTGCTTTATTGACTATGCCAAAGCCTTTGACTATGTGGATCACAATAAACTGTGGAAAATTCTGAAGGAGATGGGAATACCAGACCACCTGACCTGCCTCTTGAGAAACCTATATGCAGGTCAGGAAGCAACAGTTAGAACTGGATATGGAACAACAGACTGGTTCCAAATCAGGAAATGAGTACTTCAAGGCTGTATATTGTCACCCTGCTTATTTAACTTATATGCAAAGTACATCGACTGAAGTGACTTAGCATGCATGAATGCATTGGAGAAGGAAATGGCAACCCACTCCAATATTCTTGCCTTGAGAATCCCAGGGACAGAGGAGCCTGGTAGGCAGCTGTCTGTGGGGTCGTACAGGGTCAGACACGACTGAAGCGACTTAGAAGCAGCAGCCACAGCAGAGTACATCATGAGAAACGCTGGGCTGGAGGAAGCACAAGCTGGAATCAAGATTGCCAGGAGAAATATCGATAACTTCAGATATGCAGATGACATCACCCTTATGGCAGAGACTGAAGAAGAACTAAAAAGCCTCTTGATGAAAGTGAAGGAGGAGAGTAAAGCTCAACATTCAGAAAATGAAGATCACGGCATCTGGTCCCATCACTTCATGGCAAATAGTTGGGGAAACAGTGGAAACAGTGGCTGACTTTATTTTTCTGGGCTCCAAGATCACTGCAGATGGTGATTGCAGCCATGAAATTAAAAGACACTTACTCCTTGGAGGGAAAGTTATGACCAACCTAGACAGCATATTAAAAAGCAGAGACATTACTTTGTCAAGAAAGGTCCATCTAGTCAAGGCTATGGTTTTTCCAGTAGTCATGTATGAATATGAGAGTTGGACTATAAAGAAAGCTGAGCACGGAAGAATTGATGCTTTTGAACTGTGGTGTTGGAGAAGACTCTTGAGAGTCCCTTGGACTGCAAGGAGATCCAACCAGTCCATCCTAAGGGATATCGGTCCTGGGTGTTCATTGGAAGGACTGATGTTGAAGCTGAAACTCCAATACTTTGGCCATCTGATGCGAAGAGCTGACTCATTTGAAAAGACCCTGATGCTGGGAAAGATTGAGGGCAGGAGGAGAAGGGGATAACAGAGGATGAAATGGTTGGATGGCATCTGACTCGATGGACATGGGTTTGGGTAGACTCCGGGAGTTGGTGATGGACAGGGAGGCCTGGCGGGCTGCAATTCATGGGGTCGCAAAGAGTCGGACACGACTGAGCGACTAAGCTGACTGAACTGCCCATTGTAGCTGCCACCCTTGAAATGTTTGTAACCCAAAACTTGACCTCTAGACCTAGCTCCACCCCTCAGACCCAGTTCTCCTTCCCTTCCATTTCTCATAAGCCCTAATCTTTGCCCCAACCCTGCCTTTTCCCCTCCGCACGTCCACACACTCAGCCCCTATCACACGCAGCATCCACACCCTAGACTCCTCTCCTTGGGGCTTTCAGTCACCTTATCACCCCCCTCCTTCTTCCATACCTCCCTGAAAACCTCCAGCCAGACTACCTCCTGTTGGGGTTACTGACCCGCATCAGAGAAGTCCCCCTACCAGGCAGCTTGGCACCAAACAAACCCACAGCTCCAACCAGCATGGTGGCCAGGGTTTTCCAGACATCAGTGCTGCCTTCTTTATTGGCTGGCCTACCAAAACCTGTATTTTTCTGGTTCATCTTGCTTTCCTATTTCACCTCTCCACACTCTTCAGAGCAGCTCATTAAAAAACAACAACAACAACAACAACCCTCAGTTTTCTTTCTGGGTCTCCCAGACCACTCACGAATGCATCCATGTCAGCCTCTAGCCCCACGGTCCTCTCGTATCTCTCCAGGGTTCCCTTGTCATCTGCTGGAACAGCTCCCAAGCCACCCTGACCCTCCTGGATATTCTCATCTCCCCCAATCTTACTCCTCCCCCTCCCCCATAAGCTAGTTCAGTGTTTTTCCATCTTTAAAAAACCACATTTGAAAGGCTCCACCCCAGGCCAATTAAATATACATGTCTCTGCTGGGGTACACACATCCTCTGGCTTGGCCCATGGGCGGCCACCACCAAGAACCAGGCACCCACTTGCCTCCTCCTTGCCTGCTCTATCTTTTTCCCATTACCTGATGACTTTGGCCACCTGACTGATGCAAAGAACCGACTCATTAGAAAAGACCCTGATGCTGGGAAAGATTGAAGGCGGGAGGAGAAGGGGACGACAGAGGATGAGATGGTTGGATGGCATCACCAACTCAATGGACATGTTTAAGTAGGCTCCGGGAGTGGGTGATGGAGAGGGAAGCCTGGCGTGCTGCAGTCCGTGGGGTCGCAGTGACTGAGCGACTGAACTGACTGATGACTTTGGGGAATGATTTGTACTCACTCATTGTCACATTTCATTGCCTCCCGTTGAAAGCTTCTCATCCGGATCTCTACGGACTTCCTGCTCCCGAGTCCTTGTCACAGCATGTGACCCTGGAGGCCTCTCCTGCCTCCTTGCAGTGCTTTGGGTTTCTTGTCCAGTTTCCCATCTTCCTCTCTGACCATCCCATCTCATGTCCACCCTCTAAAACCCTGGCATTTCTCCAGCTTGTGTTTTTGAACTTCTCTCTGTCTGTCCCATGCGCTCAGGGTGTTACCCCACTTAACAGCTTCCAAAACTGCACTTCCCACCCTGACCTCCTTCCTGGGCTCCCACCCACGCTTCCGGCTGCCTTCGTGCATATCCAATGGACACATGAGCCCCACCTCGTCTGAGTTTTCCATCTGTACATCATAAACCTGCTCTTCCACGTGCATCGCCTATCTGGATTACCCAGTCTCCCAAGCCAGAGTCTGAATGGCATCTTCATCCCCACCCACATCTGCTAGATCACTGATTGAGCCCTCTGGGATCCACTCCCTTCGATGCAGCTGGTCTCACTCCACTCTTGTGTGGTTTGTCCCCTGAATTTTCAGGAGGACCTTCTCCAGCCCATCTTCCTTCAGACTCCTTACCAGCCCACCCACACCTCTCACTCTGTCCTGAACATTTCTACCAGGGCTCTCTAAAATGCAAATCTGAGCCTGCCCTTCCCCCAGGTGAAACTCCCTGATCGTTTGTGCTAAGTCGCTTCAGTCGTGTCCAACTCTGTGCAACCCGCTAGGCTTGTCTGTCCTTGGGATCCTCCAGGCAAGAGTGGAGGATCTTACTGGAGTGGGCTGCCATGCCCTCCTCCAGGGGATCTTTCAGACCCAGGGATCGAACCCGCATCTCTTATGTCTCCTGCATTGGCGGGCGGGTTCTTTACTACAAGCGTGACCTACACTGATCCTCTAATGTTGGTTGGAACTCAAGCTCCCTGGCAGCTTATACCAAGCCCTACAAGGTCCACACCTCACCCACCTTTACTGGTCTTTTTGACCCTCTCCCACACTCACTCCAGCTCTGCTGTGACCACATCGGATCCTCGCATGTGTCCATTCATCCCTTCATCCTTCACTTAACAGATATTGACTGAGAGCCTGCCCTGTGCCCAGATGCTGCCCCAGACGCAGGGCACAAGGCCTCTGCCGCCCTAAAGTTCCCACCTTCTGCTGTGCTGTGACATGCCCACCACCTCACTCCTCCCCAGTCAGGGAGGAAAAGGGCAGACTAAGAGATCTGACCTCCTCGCTCAGCCACTTCCCAGCTTGTAATAAAATCATAGTTAAGAGGCTTAGTTCTGCTCTGCCTCAGTTTCTTCCTCTGTAAAATGGGGGTGATAATAGTGACTTGCCCCATAGTGTGGTTGGAAGGACTGAACTAGTAAACGCCTGCAGAGGGTCTGGGATGATGCCTGCTGCACAGTCAGGCCTCAATAGGCATTTATTTTTGTAAAGATTTTTTTGATGTGTACCGATTTAAAGCCTTTTATTGAATTTGTTATAGTATCACTTCTGTTTTGTGTTTTGTTTTTTTGGCCTCAAGTCATGTGGGCTCTGAGCTCCCTGACCAGGATTTGAAGCCGCATCCCTTGCATTGGAAGGCAAAGTCTTAACGAATGGGCCACCAGGGAAATCCCCAATAGATGTTCACTTTTGTTTTATACCCTCAGCTCAGTGCCTAACACACAATGAGCATGCACAATGAGTAGCTTGATGGATTAAAGAAAAAAGCAAAGCATTTAGCACACTGAAAGTTAGGTTCTCACTGAACATCGGTGGCCCTGAAGTTATAAAACCACGCTCAGAATGTCACCCTGAAAGGTCTAGAAAGAGGGAAGATGCTCCACACATGGATGGAATGTGAGTCGGATGACAAGGCTTAGCTGAGCGCCCTCTGACCCAGAGCCTCCTTGGGTGGAAGAGAGGGTCTGATGGAATGGAGGAAAAGGAAAGGAGGTAACCATGGTCAGGAGGCCACGTTTTTTCGCTGGGACCCTTGAACTTCTTGGAGAAGGAAATGGCAACCCACTCCAGTGTTCTTGCCTGGAGAATCCCAGGGACGGGGGAGCCTGGTGGGCTGTCGTCTCTGGGGTCACACAGAGTCGGACATGACTGAAGCGACTTAGCAGCAGCAGTAGCAGCTTGAACTTCCAGTCCAGGGCAGGAGTGAGGGTGGGGGTACCTGCAGGGGCCTGATACAGTCCAGGCCTGGACTGTGCGACTCTGAGCAGTCACTCATCTCCCCATATCTGTTCTAATTTTGTCAGATTGTGAACAAAGTTCGAACAGGTAATATTCAGAGCCCTTTTGACCTTTTTGATTCTAGAAAAGTGAAAGTCACTCAGTCGTGTATAACTCTTTGCAACCCCATGGACTATACAGTTCATGGAATTTTTCAGGCTGGAATACTGGAGTGGGTAGCCTTTCCCTTCTCCATGGGATCTTCCCAACCCAGGGATCAAACCCAGGTCTCCCGTATCACAGGTGGATTCTTTACCAGCTGAGCCACAACGATTCTAGATGTATTATGTGCTCAGTCACTCAGTTCAGTTCAGTTCAGTCGCTCAGTAGTGTCCGACTCTTTGAGACCCCATGAATTGCAGCACGCCAGGCCTCCCTGTCCATCACCAACGCCTGAAGTTCACCCAAACCCATGTCCATCGAGTCCGTGATGCCATCCAACCATCTCATCCTCTGTTGTCCCCTTCTCCTCCTGCCCTCAATCTTTCCCAGGATCAGGGTCTTTTCCAATGAGTCAGCTCTTCGCATGAGGTGGCCAAAGTATTGGAGTTTCAGCTTCGCATCAGTCCTTCCAGTGAACACCCAGGACTGATCTCCTTTAGGATGGACTGGTTGGATCTCCTTGAAGCAAAGGGACTCTCGAGAGTCTTCTCCAACACCACAGTTCAAAAGCATCAATTCTTTGGTGCTCAGCCTTCTTCACAGTCCAACTCTCACATTCAGACACGACCACTGTAAAAACCATAGCCTTGACTAAACGGACTCACTCAGTTGTGTCCGACTCTTTGCGACCCCATGGACTGTAGCCTGCTGTGCTCCTCTGTCCATGGAATTTTCCAGGCAAGAATACTGGCTGGTTGCCATTTCCTACTCCAGGGCATCTTCCCCACCCAGGGATCAAACCCAGGTCCCCTGCGTCTTCTGTATTGCACACAGACCTTTTTTTTTAAATCACTTTGCCACAAGTCTCTACTTCTGGCCTTTAACCAGGTTATAAGCCACATCAGAGAGAAAGCAGGGACCATGATTTATGAATTAAAGGACAAATGTATGACAATCATCTTTTCTTGGAGTTCAGCTGTGTTAAAGTATAAAAGCAGAAAGCTATTTCAGGGCATTTTAAACCATAATGGGGAAGTGGGCCTTCCATTTACAAACTACACATTTCAAGAAAAATCAGCTGCCCATCTTTGACTCAGTAATTCTTTTCAGGGGATTCAATTTACAGAAATAACCACAGATAAGGACTAAAAGGTACTCACAAAGGTTTTCATCTCAGTGTATTTATAACAGAAAAAAAAATGTAAGTAACTTCAATTTCTTATATTCAAGGGATAGTTAAATAATTTGAGGTGCATCTCTTGATGTCTTATCTTTTGCAAGAAAATGGTGTGGAGGAAATGCTTATGATATAACCTCAAGTGGGGGTAAAAAGCATGATTCATTGTGCAGCATATTCTCAATTTTGAGGAAGAAAGAAAAGTTCACAGATGAAAACCCAGAAGAAAATGTGCCTCTGGTTAGTGGGATTATGGGTGTTTTCTTTCTTTTTTTTGCTTCTTTGTACTTCGAAATATTTGGCACCTATTACTCTGAAACCCTCCCCTAGAAAGAGTACAGAAATGGAATTTGAAAAAGCAGCACCTTGCCAAAAGTACAGTCAGCTTTCTCACTTCTACTTGGAGCAGCATGATTTAAGCATCACATTTCAATGTTGGAGTCTTTCCTTTTGTCTGCACATGGTGGGGATGAGATGCGGGTGGGGGTGAGACGCAGGTGGCAGTGTGGCCTGAACTCTCATGATGCAGCACAGGAGCCTTGAGCCGTGAGTTCTCTGGCTCCTCCAGGCTCTGCATGAATCGCCACTTTCTCAGGCACACCAGGCTGGCAAGTCCGAACACCAGGGCTGACATCCAGCTCCCTCTCCACCCACTCTGGTGAGGGTAGGAGGGAATGCCCGGGAAGGCAGCACGGTGCCCAGAGTTAAGGATACAGACTCTGGAGATGGACCAAGCAGAACTCCACATCCCAGAACCCACATGCATGAATCTCTTTGAACTTCTTGGATGTTCAGGAAGAGATGAAGGAGACAACTCAGAACAGATGTGCAAGCGTTGGTTTGGGCTCAGAAAACCCAATTGCTGCACTGGCCCTGTCTCCAAGTGGCTGGCTGTGTGGTCTTGAGGAAGTCACCATGGTCCCTGGGGGAGGAGAGGAGAGGAGAGGAAACTGCGTGAGTGTCTGAATATGGGTGCATGAGTATGTGCACGTGTGTGTGTGTGTGTGCATGGGTACATGTGCGTGCACGGATGTGTGTGCACAGGTGCATGTACAGGTATATGTTCATGTGTGTGTGTGTGCACACACGGGTGCATGTGTGTGCCCATGCATGGGTGCGTGTGTGTGTGCTTGTGTGTCTGTGCATGGGTGCATGTGTGTGACTGTGCATGGGTGCATGTGTGTGTGCACAGGTGTGCGTGGATGTGTGCATGCACTGGTGTGTCTGTGCACAGGTGCATGTGTGTGTGTGTACATGTGTGTGTGCACAGGCGCATGTGTGTGCACACAGGTATGTGTGCATGGGTGCATTGTGTGTGCATGGATATGTGTGTGTGCACACATAGGTGTGCATACGTGGGTGCATGGGTATGTGTGTATGGGTGCATTGTGTGTGCGTGGTGTATGTGTGTGTGCACAGGTGTGTGTGCCTGTGTGTGTGGCTTTGGCATGATTAAAACTTTTAGGGAGGAGGCAGATTCTGCCATGGCCATGGTGGACCGCACTAAAAGATGACTCTCACAGCAATTTCGTTTTTGGTCTTGACAAATTTCAGACAGTGTCCACTGTCATGGACAGGCTGTCCAGTGGCCGACTTCGCTGCACTCGTGTGCCATGATCTTGTACACCTGGCACGCACGTGTGTTAAAGGAACAGAGGCCGGTGGTAGACTGGTCAAGGGCAGGAGGGCTGCCCAGATGGACAGCCTATGCACTCAGAGGCTGCAGAAGCTCTCTAAGTAGCTTCATGGCTTTAGAATCCAGACAAAATCTAGACAAAATTTAGAATCTAGACAAAAATTCACTGTCAACCTTTCTGTTAGGTTATGCTAACTAGGAATGTATACTTAAGCTATAGAACGGCCAAGGAGGGACCAGACTTACCTGCCAAGTGCCCAGAGGTGTAGCTCAGGATTTGTGACAGAGGAAGGGCATCGGTTGAGCCAGAGTGGGGTGGACCACAGCTGACAGAGGAGGGCACAGTTTAAGAGGCCAGCAGCACATGAGTGGGCTGCACACCTGCTGCCCCTAAGGAAGGTTCATGGAGACCCCATGGACCTTCCTTCCAGGCCCAGAGAACATCCTTTTCTGATCATTCTGACCAAGTTAGACAGGTGTGCCCAGCCATACCTTCTCCTCTGAAGGCAGAGTGGAAGCCAGGGTAAGGAGGAGCTCTGCCAACCTTTCTTTCCCATCATCAACCACCCTCATCTGGTGGCCAGGCCTTAAATCCCAATAGGGCTGTTTGTATTAGGAAGACCACCAGGGTGGCAAGGGAGGTTGCAGAACCGAGAGGATCTTCCTGCATCTTGAACAAAGTACTGAGCAGGTTGGGTTCTATTCCAGGGTTTCTTCAAGTTGTCAAACTTCCGCACATGTCTGAATCATCTGGAGGGCTTTTTAAAAGCCAGCTTGCTTGGTGCTCCCAGACGCCCCCAGAGTTTCAGATTCAGAAGGTCTATTGGATTCAGCAGGACTTAAGGGTTTGCATTTCTCATGGCTCTACAGGTGATGCTCTTTCTCTGGGGACCACATCATGGGAACCTCTGCTCTATATACATGGCAGATGGAAACTCATGATGTGGACCCCAAAGGCAACACCAGGGAAAGGCCAGAGAAACTGAGGTCCTGGGGCCAGCTGCCAGCTGGACGTGAGGTGCTGGGTCCACGGCTGTACCTCCTTGAGGGGAACAAAGTGTGTTGTTTCTCCAGGGACTCCGTTCAACTGTCACCTCCTCTTATCTTCTTGTTATTTAGTCGCTAAGTTGTGTCTGACTTTTTGATGACCCCATGGATAGTAGCCCACCAAGCTCCTCTGTTCATGGGATGTCTCAGGCAAGAACACTGGAGTGGGTTGCCATTTCCATCTCCAGCTGCTCTTCCTGACCCAGGGATTGAACCCATGTCTCCTGCATTGGCTGGCGAGCTCTTTACCACTGAGCCATCAGGGAAGCTCTGACCACATTTACATTCTCTTTATCGCTAACCTGGACAGAGTTGCAATTTGCTCTAAGTTGCTTACGTGTTTATCCTCCACTTCCTCCCACAAGGTTCAGGTTTCTTGAGGACAGGGGCTCTGTCTTGTCACAGGGAATCCCCAGCTCCCAGAACACCATCTACTCCATGTCTGACACTAAAAAACACTCTGCTGTGTAACAGCAGCCTTAGCCATCCCAGGGAAACAAACCAAACTCTTGGCACCTGGAGTGGGTGGTGTGGGAAAGGGGGCCTTGGCCATGTCACTGACCATGATCCATTCCTGGGTCCTTAGGGGACCCATTCTGCAAAGTATCAGCAGTGCATGTGGTCACAGGAGAGACCATGGCATGTAGTTCTCAGCCCTTCAATCAGTTCCTGTGAGCTATCAGCTGTTTGGGCAGAACCAAGACAGTTCAATCATTCAGTCATGTCTGACTCTTGCAGACGTCATGGACTGTAGCCCACCAGGCTCCTCTGTCCGTGGAATTCTCCAGGTAAGAATACTGGAGTGGGTAGCCATTCCCTTCTCCAGGAGATTTTCCCAACCCAGGAATCGAACCCAGTTCTCCTGCATTGCAGGCAGATTTTTTCCTGACTAAGCCACCAAAGAAACTCCAGAACTTCCAGAACAAAGAGGGGGAATAAATGGGGACATTTTGGAAATGATGACCCCGTCCCAGGGATTCTAATAGTGACAAGAGCGCTGACTCTTAGGCTCTGATTGTCTTTCTGAGCTCTGGTCTCTGGACAATAGGTATCTGGTGGGCTCTGCCCCCTCAGGGAGGTCCCCGGTCCTCAGGAAGCCTGCCCCCATCAGAGAGCCGGGGCTGTAGAGATGGTGCAGGGTGTAGAGGGGCTCCATCGATCCTATTTGACCAAGAATAGAAGGACCCGGGTGGGCTAAGGATTCTCAGGATACCGGTACATTCAATATAGGCTTCCCACGTGGTGCCAGTGATAAAGAACCTACCTGCCAATGCAGGAGACATAAGAGATGCGGGTTCGATCCCTGGGTCGGGAAGATTCCCCTGGAGAAGGAAATGGCAACCCACTCCAGTCATCAGATGTCAGGATGGGCCAAAGAGAGGAATTACATGAGGACACGACAGAAATGTGGCAGAGGACGAGATGGTCGGATGGCTTCACCAACTCAATGGACATGAGTTTGAGCAAACTGCGGGAGATAGTGAAGGACAGGGAAGCCTGGCGTGCTGCAGTCCACGGGGTCGCAAGGAGTGACTCAGGGACTGAACAACAGCAGCAAACACAGCAGAAACGGTCCCCTTCCTAGCTTCTCACTTTCTGTATGTTTGGGGGGCGCTGTGACCTTAAGGCGTCCCAGGATGCACTTGTCACGCTCAGAGCTGAGTGCAGAAGCAACCCCTCCCCTCACCACCGCTGGTCCCCCCTCTCAGCTGCTGAGGCAAGAAGAGCAGGGTCGTGTTGGCTTCTTATTGTCACTGTAACAAACCCCCACTCACTGTGTGGCTTAAAACTATACACGCTTATTCCCCTCTGGGATTCCCAGGTGGCTCAGTGGTAAAGAATCTGCCTGCCAGTGCAGGAGACTTGGGTGATGTGGGTTCAATCCCTGGGTCAGGAAGATCCCCCAGGAAAGGAAATGGCAGCCCATTCCAGTATTCTTGCCTGGAGAATCCCATGGACAGAGGAGCCTGGTGGGCTACAGTCCACAGGGTCACAAAGAGTTGGACACGACTGAGCGTGCACGCAAGCCGTTCTCCTCTAGTTCTGAAGGGCACAAGCCTAGAACAGTTTTGCAGGCTAATGTCAAGGTAGGGGCATGGCCAGGCCCCCTCCAGGGTCCTTCCTTGCTTTTCCAGCCCCCAGAAGTACACTGCTTGCCTTCTGTGGCTTTTGCGGCTTCTTGCAGCTTCGAAGCTAGCAGTACAACGTGGACTTTCAGCATCACATCCTCTCTGTCTGTAGTCAGCCCTCCCCCTGCCTCCCTGTGCTGCAGACCCGTGTCATCACGTCTGCATTTTCCAACCCCCAGCTTGCCTAGGATGGCCTTCCTGCCTCAAGATCCCCAACTTAACCCCATCTGCAAAGTCCCTGTAGCCACGTAAAGCCACAGCACAGGTTCTAGCGACCAGGAGGCAGACATTTTTAGGGGTCGTTATTCAGCCTATGATACCAGCCTTGTCACAGGGGCAGGTATGCCAGCAGCCACGTCCACTCCCCAGCCCCAGAATCCCTTTCTCAGTGGCTTCCCAGAGCTGGTCCCCAGGCCCCAAGAGTCCAGGCCTCGGTCGCTGTTGCTGGAAGCCAGGACATAGATGTGGAAAGGCTCCCATGACCGTCACAGGTGGAAAGGCCACACCAGAAAGTGAAAGTGAAAGTGTAAGTCGCTCAGTCGTGTCTGACTCTTTGTGACCCCATGGACTATATAGTCCATGGAATTCTCCAGGCCAGAATACTAGAGTGGGTAGCCTTTCCCTTCTCCAGGGGGATCTTCCCAACCCAGGGATGGAACCCAGGTCTCCCACATTGCAGGTGGATTCTTTACCAGCTGAGCCACCAGGGAAGTCCACCCGACCAGACGGCTAAAAGGGGCATGCAGACAGATGGAGCTGAGGTGTATGGTAGCAGCTCTGAGTTGATCCCAGGGCTAAGGGGGCTTCCAAGCCTGGAGCCCCAGGTCTCCCTGCCCATGCTGAGGCAGGTATGGGAGAAGCCAGGCTCCCCTGTTCTCTGCTGTGTCTGGGCCCTGCTTATGGGGTCACCCAGCGGAACACTGAACAGGGCTGCCCCACCAGCTCAGGCCAGGCAGCAGGTGTACAATGGACATGCACAAGAGTACAAAGACACACACATGCTGCACCAGCCCCCAGGTCTCCCAGGCAGTGGCAGTGGGCTCACAACTGGCCAAGGTTCCCGCCCCCCATGTGGCACAGCCTGGGGTGGGGTGCTGTGTAATTGAATTAAGGGCCCCCTTCCCCAGGCTTCAGAGTCTGAACTGCTTCTAACATTTCCACCCCAGTCATCCAGGTCTGAAGCTCACTTCTTTGTGTTGATTTGTTTGTTCATTTGTTTGTCAAGTGGGCTTCCCTGATAGCTCACTTGGTAAGGAATCTGCCTGTGATACAGGAGACCCCAGTTCGATTCCTGGGTTGGGAAGATCTGCTGGAGAAGGGGAAGGCTGCCCACTCCAGTATTCTGGCCTGGAGAATTCCATGGACTATGCCATCCATGGGGTCGCCAAGAGTCTGAGCGACTTTCATTTTTTAGGGGAAGTTAGGAGGAGGGGAGGGGCCTGCTGGAAGGAGTATTTGTGTGTGTGTGTGTGTGTGTGTGGGCTTCCCAGGCAGTGCGAGTGGAAAAGAACCTGCCTGCCAATGCAGGAGACATAAGAGATGTGGGTTTGATCCCTGGGTCAGGAAGATCCCCTGGAGGAGGGCATGGCAACGCACTCCAGTATTCTTGCCTGGAGAATCCCATGGACAAAGGAGCCTGGCTGGCTCTGGTCCATAGCGTCGCAAAGAGTTGGACACGACTGAAGTGACTTAGCAGGCACACATTCACGTGTGTGTGTGTGTGTGTGTGTCTAAGGACACAAATTACAGTAAAAATTCAGTTTCACTGAGTGTATCCTGGATTGGATCCCAGAACAGAAAAAGGACATTGGTGGAAAAACTAGAGAAATCTGAATGAAGTCCAGAGTTTAGTTAATAGTAATGTACCAGCGAAGCCTCTTCGTTTTGACAAATGTACCACAGTTACATAAGATGATAATATTAGGGAAGACGGTGTGGGGTGTTCGGGAACACTCTGTACTATCTTTATAACTTTTCTGTAAATCTAAAATTATTTCCCCCAAAAGTTCATTAATAATATTCAGTCCCCCCCAAAATTTTTAATTAAAAATATTCACTTCCAAAATTTTACAACCCAACACAATATATCGATGTGGAGGTTTAACTAACAAATCTACTATTCAATTCAGTGTTTATTTTATTATTGAGGTATAACATATACAGAGTGAGGTACACAAATCTTGCCTTGTGCTCACAACTCATTCTTTTTAACACATGGAATCACTCACCTCACCAGCACTAGACCAAGCAAGAGAAGACTCCAGTGCCCAGAAGTCTCCTTCTAGCCCATTTTTAGTGAACAGCTCTCCTCCACAGAGCTGGCCACTCCTGATTTATTTGGAAGATTGGTTTAGTCTGTTCTTGAATTTCATATAAATAAAATCACAAAGTGTGTACTCTTTTGAGCCAGTCTTCTTTCACTCAACATAGTTTCTGAAAATCACCCACGCTATGGTGTGTAGCTGTTCATTCTTTACTGTTGTGCTGTCAATCAGTCGCAGAGTCATGTCCGACTCTTTTCGACCCCATGAACTGCAGCACGCCAGGCCTCCCCTGTCCTTCACCATCTCCTGGAGTTTGCTCAAACTCGTATCAGACCCAAGTAAAGCACTTAGCATGCAACTGCATGACCTCTGTGAAAGGAGAGCATTTAAGAGAGTGATTTTTTCTTAAACTTTTTGTATTGGGGTTTTTGTTGTTTTTGTTGTTGGGGTTTTAGTCGCTAAGTTGTATCCTACTTTTGTGACCCCATGGACTGCAGCACGCCAGGCTTCTCTGTCCTCCACTATCACCCAGAGTTGCTCAAACTCATGTACATTGAGTCGATGATGCCACCCAACCATCTCATCCTCTGCCACCCGCTTCTCCTCTTGCCCTAAATCTTTTGCAGTATCAGGGTCTTTTCCAATGAGTCGGCTCTTCCCATCAGGTGGCCAAAGTATTAAAGCTTCAGCATAAGTCCTTCCAATGAATATTCAGGGTTGATTTCCTTTAGGACTGACTGGTTTGATCTCCTTGCAGTCCCAGGGACTCTCAAGAGTCTTCTCCAACACCACAATTTGAAAGCATCAGTTTTTCAGTGCTCAGCCTTCTTTATGGTCCAGCTCTCACATCCATACATGACTACTGGAAAAACCATAGCTGTGAATGTGACATTATTTGGAAAAGAGTCTTTGCAGATGTAGTTAAGTGAAGGGTCATCCTGGATTGTCCAGGTGAGCCCTAAGTGTCCTTAAAAGATACAGAAGAGAAAGCAGAGAGGAAGGAGGAGAGGGCTATGGGAAGATGGAGGCAGACCCAAAAGTGATGCAGCCATGAGCCAAGGGAGGCCTGGGCTTCTGGACGAGGCAGGGAAGGATGTGCCCCATGCTCCCTTGGGGGGAGCACAGCCCTGAGGACACCTTGATTTGTGGCTTTTAGCCTCCAGAACTGTGAGAGAGTGATTTTCTGTTGTTTTAAGCCACTAAGTTGGTGGTACTTTTTTACAGCAGCCCTGGGAAACTTACACAAAAATATAAGCCAGCTTACTTTTCCTAGACCCTGCCTTACCTCCTTGCAAAGCCATACTTATGGTCCCTGCTCTAAAGCATTGAGAACACACAGAGAGATACACACAGACACACAAACGTACACACGCGTCTCTGCTAATTTGCATCTCTGTCCCAGCCTGTGCCCAGGAACGTGAGGAGCTAAGGAGAAATGGGCTGGACTAGATAATTCATGAAGTCCTGCAGCAAAGCTGCAGGCTGTCCCCAGGGGCCCCAGGAAGCCAGGTTCCTTCAGTTGCTGGGCTGAAAATAGAATCCTCTGGGGAGGCTGAGACAACAGAGGAGGAAAGGAGCCCAGCGGCAGACACACACTGGGCGCCCCTTTGATCACACGTTCAACAGAGGGAAGCAAGAGGCGGCCTCTCCAGTCCAGAGGGGCCTGGGCAGAAGAGAACCACAAGCCCCTTGGTGGGCAAAGCCCTCGTGGGCAGCACCCAGAGGGCTCGCTGCTCACTGCGGCAAAAACGCAGCTGGGAAGGCTTGCTGCAGGGTGAACATGACAAAGACGATCTCCTTGTAATCATCCGATTCATACAGACACCCAAACTGGGGTGACCCGTCAGGGCCGGTGCCCATGCTCTGCAGGTCTGAGTAAGCGCAGCTGCCGGGGGCCAGCAGGGTGGGCTCTGACCAGGTTGTGGGCACGGGCGGCCACCGGTTGAGGTACACGCCCAGGTTGGATCTCTGCCGTGGGTCAGTCGGGTGGGTGTAGAGCAGCCACCAGTCCAGGGGTTCGGAGCCCGCGTGGGGGCTGGGGAAGCTGACGATGCTCCCTTGGCAGCCGTGGGGGGGCTCCACCAACTTCTTCACCTGCTGAGTCTCCTTGAAATCCAGGGCGTTGTTGGTGCTCTGGGCCTGGACCCTGGCTCGGAGGGGGCTCCTCGCATTCAGATATACCACCCTCTGTTGCCCATCCCTGACTTCGGCCACCTGGCACTCCAGCGTGCCCTGGGCCACGAAGCTCCCTCTCGCCCACGTGCGCCCGTGGTCGTGGCTGACCAAGCAGAAGGCAGAGGGGGAAGGCGCCTTCTGGCAGCAGTGGCTGTGGTAAGCGTAAGCTGGCACCACCAGGCTCCGCTTCGGATTGCTCAGCTGCAGGCAGTGCCCGGGGCCCACCGCGAATGTGGCCCAGTCCTTGTGGGCTGAGGCAATGACGGAGTCAGTGAGGTCGGTGGGGGGGCTCCAGGACTTGCCGTGGTCTGGGCTGGTGACCTGGCACAGCCGTGTCACGTTGACCCTGGTCTGAAGCTGGTGATGCTCTGACACCTGCCCAGGGATGGCGATGAAGAAGAGGAAAATGGTGCCCGTGGCCTCGTCATACAGGGGGCTTGGGTTCATGGACCGGTGGCCCTCCAGCTGGGCTTGGGAAACCGCCTCCTGTGAGTGCCACTGCGGGAGAGGAGAGGAGGAGAAGCACAGCCCGGAGAGGGCCAGTGACCGTGGCAAGGGGGGCGCTCTGGGGGTGGGCGAGTTAGCATGAGGGGTTGTGGAGGAGAACTCTTGGTCTAGCATTCATTCACCCTCACAACACTTCCCAGAGTGGGAGCCAAGGCTCCACCTCACTCCCTGCAAGATGGCCCAACCCCACCCAATCCCTCCAGCACCCATCCAGGGCACCCATGACGGGCTAGACCTCAAGACAAAGATGCTTCGGGACCAGCCCTGCCCAGCTCCATCCTGGATCCTTCAACTTAACAGCTCCATCCAGCTTCCCCTTCTTGAAAATCAAAGCCTTAGGAATAACCAGCGGTCTGCCAGGGTGAGACCAAGTGTGACAATCACCTCCCATCTTTTATACATCATACTCTATTAATGTGGTCTGCTGGGGGTAGCACCATGACCCTAGGACTCAGTGAGCTTCCGTAGTCCCCGAGTCTCTGTCACAGATGTTGCTGCTCTGCTGTCTATCCCTGTTCATTAAAGTGGGAACACTGGAGTGGGTAGCCATGCCCTCCTCCAGGGGATCTTCCTAACCCAGGGATCAAACTGGCATCCCTTATGTCTCCTGCACTGGCAGGCAGGTTCTTTACCACTAGCATGGAAGCTCCTATTACTTAATAACCATCCCCCAGTGAGTGAGTCTAAGGGCAGACACGTGCAGAGGGTCTAACACCCATGGTCTTATCTAACCCTAACCTCTAACTCCTGGGCACAGGTAGTACTACCTCCACCCTCCATCTGCAGACTGAGAGGCTTAGATAAGGTAGATGAGCCTCCCAAGGCCGTACTTCTGGTTAGCCATGGAACTGGGACATGAACCCAGGTCCCTCTGCTTCAAACCCATGCTCTAAGCAACTACAAGGGAACAGTGACCACACAGTTAAGATAATAATGATATTAAATCCTTCACATGTGATAAGCCAGCCTTGGGGATCTTCATCAGAATTACTTATCTGCATGCTGGAACTTCAGGACCCAAGCAATCGCCCCAACCACCCACCCCAGGTTAATTTTACTCAGAGGATGAGCTGTCTCCCAGGTAGGTGATGCTGAGCTGGTCTTCCCTCAGCATCTCAAGGATGTAGGGGAATCTTTCCAAAACCAGTTTCCCCAACTGGCTTGTTCCAAAGCAGATGCTGCCAGGCCAGCCGAACTTGTTCTGAATGAACCCGTGTGAGATCTCGGCGATCACTGGGGGATACCTTCTCTGTGCATCCCTGATGGGTCCTTGAGCCCTCTGGCCCCCAGACCTCAGCCATCTAAGTGTGGGCTGGTCCCTGTATGCCCAGCAGAGCGGTGGTACCCCTGTCCGGCTTTACCTGGACCTGGCAGGTGGACGCATTGTAGCTTCCCCTGCGCAGGACAATGAGCTTGGCATGCTCATCCTTCTTGCTCATCCGCTCTTCCGCAAAGGCCAGCAGGGTCTTCTGCTGAGGCAGGTAGAGCAGAGCCGGGATCCTGTAGATGTGGGCTCCTGACTGGAACACCCTCTCCCTCTGCAGGACTGGGCAGGACGCCATGGCCCTGGAAGGGCACACAGGAAGCGAAGATGAGTCCCTGGCAGTCCGGTCCTGAGCTGCGCCAGAGCCACCCTCCCAGGCAGGTGCAGCTCACCCCTCGGGCCAGCCGACCACGCTGGGGGCCTGTTCCCCTCCCATACAGGGTTTATCCCCCATTATTACTCACCAAGCCCCTGTTCCCTCACTCTCATCTCCCTCCCATGGAGTCTGGCAGCACCTCTGTCCATGAGATGATGTAAGGAACGACTATTTGGAAAAGTGTATTTTGTGCTGTATTTTTACCTCCTTATGACAGATTTGTGATAACCTGCAACTACTTTTGCCAGATCCAGCATATTCTTAATCAAACGCTGAGCCTCTGGTGGGACGGGAGGAGGGCTGAGTGGCATTCTGCAACTGTCCAGCTGCCAAAAATTGACATATGTGAGCTTTACATAAATCCAGAGCCCCTGAAAGTTGTCTTTGAAAAAAAGGAGCGGGGGGAGAGGGTGGGGAAAGTGAAAGTGTTAGTGGCTTAGTCGTGTCCAGCTCTTCGCAACACTGTGGACTGTAGCCCAGCAGGCTCCTCTGTGCATGGAATTCTCCAGGCAAGAATACTGGGGTGGGTAGCCAGTCCCTTCTTCAGGGGATCTCCCCGACCCAAGGATGGAACACTGTTCTCCTGAATCGCAAGCAGATTCTTGACCATCCAAGCCACCAGGGAAGCCCAAGGGGGTGGGGGGAAGCCTTGATTCTTAAAGTTCTCCTCTCCAGGTTGCTGAGGCTGAGGCCCAGTTGCCCCTGCATGTGGACTCCGACCCTGGGGAAGGCGCAGGGCATTGGGAATGGAACAGAGAGGCCCCTGACAGCTCATTCAGGCTCAAGGGATCCTCCACAGTGACAAGAAAATGAAACTTAAAAACAAGCATTTCAGGGGTCTTCCCTGGTGGTCTAGTGGCTAAGATTCCATGATTCCACTACGCGGGGCACAGGTTCGATCCCTGGTCAGGGAACTAAGATCCCACATGCCATGAAGGCAGAAATAAAAAGTCAACAAATAAACATATTAGGAAGTTTCCTGGTGGTCCCATGGTTGCTACTTTGCCTTCCAATACAGACAGTGTAGTTTCAATTTCTGGTCAGGGAGCTGAGATCCCAAATGCCTTCTTTCATCAAGAAGCTCTTTAGTTCCTCTTCACTTTCTCCCATAAGGGTGGTGTCATCTGCATATCTGAGGTTATTGATATTTCTCCCAGAAATCTTGATTCCAGCTAGTGCTTCATCCAGCCCAGCATTTTACATGATGTGTTCTGCATATAAGTTAAATAAGCAGGGTAATGGAAAAAGCAAGAGAATTCCAGAAAAACATCTATTTCTGCTTTATTGACTATGCCAAAGCTTTTGACTGTGTGGACCACAATAAACTGTGGAAAATTCTGAAAAAGATGGGAATACCAGACCACCTGACCTGCCTCTTGAGAAACCTATATGCAGGTCAGGAAGCAACAGCTAGAATTGGACATGGAACAACAGACTGGTTCCAAATAGGAAAAGGAGTACGTATATTGTCACCCTGCTTATTTAACTTCTATGCAGAGTACATCATGAAAAACTCTGGGCTGGAGGAAGCACAAGCTGGAATCAAGATTTCCAGGAGAAATATCAATAACCTCAGATATGCAGATGGTACCACCCTTATGGCAGAAAGTGAAGAGGAACTCAAAAGCCTCTTGATGAAAGTGAAAGAGGAGAGTGAAAAAGTTGGCTTAAAGCTCAACATTCAGAAAACAAGGTTCATGGCATCTGGTCCCATCACTTCATGGGAAATAGATTGGGAAACAGTGGAAACAGTTTCAAACTTTATTTTTTTGGGCTCCAAAATCACTGCAGATGGTTGACTGCAGCCATGAAATTAAAAGACGCTTACTCCTTGGAAGGAAAGCTATGACCAACCTAGATAGCATATTGAAAACCAGAGATATTACTTTGCCAACAAAGGTCCGTCTAGTCAAGGCTATGGTTTTTCCAGTGGTCATGTATGGATATGAGAGTTGGACTGTGAAGAAAGCTGAGCGCTGAAGAATTGATGTTTTTGAACTGTGTTGGAGAAGACTCTTGAGAGTCCCTTGGACTGCAAAGAGATCCAATTAGTCCATTCTGAAGGAGATCAGCCCTGGGATTTCTTTGGAAGGAATGATGCTAAAGCTGAAACTCCAGTACTTTGGCCACCTCATGTGAAGAGTTGACTCATTGGAAAAGGCTCTGATGCTGGGAGGGATTGGGGGCAGGAGGAGAAGGGGACGACAGAGGATGAGATGGCTGGATGGCATCACTGACTCGATGGACGTGAATCTGAGTGAACTCTGGGAGTTCGTGTTAGACAGGGAGGCCTGGCGTGCTGCGATTCATGGGGTTGCAAAGAGTCAGACACGACTGAGAGACTGAACTGAACTGAACGATATACAGCCTTGATGTACTCCTTTTCCAATTTTGAACCAGTATGTCCTTCCATGTCCAGTTCTAACTGTTACTTCTTGACCTGCATACAGATTTCTCAGGAGGCAAGTAAAAGCAGTCTGGTATTCCCATCTCTTTAAGAATTTTCTGCAGTCTGTTGTGATCTACACAGTCAAAGGCTTTAGCCTAGTCAATGAAGCAGAAGCAGATGTTTTTATGGAATTCTCTTGCTTGCTTTTCTGTGATCCAACGGATGTTGGCAATTTGATCTTTGGTTCCTCTGCCTTCTCTAAGTCCCGCTTGAACATCTGGAAGTTCTCGGTACATGTACAGTTGAAGCCTGGCTTGGAAAATTTTGAGCCTTACTTTACTAGCGTGTTAGATGAGTACATTTTGCAGTAGTTTGAGCATTCGTTGGCATTGCCTTTCTTTGGGATTGAAGTGAAAACAGACCTTTTCCAGTCCTGTGGCCACTGCTGAGTTTTCCAAATTTGCTGGCATATTGAGTGCAGCACTTTCACAGCATCATCTTTTAGGATCTGAAATAGCTCAGCTGGAATTACATCACCTCCACTAGTTTTGTTATTAGTGATGTTTCCTAAGGCCTGCTTGACTTCACACTCCAGGATGTCTGGCTCTAGGTGGGTGAACACACCATTGTGGTTATCTGGGTCTTTCAGATCTTTTTTGTATAGTTCTTCTGTGTATTCTTGTCACCTCTTCTTAACATCTTCTGCTTCTCTTAGGTCCCTACAATTTCTGTCCCTTATTGAGCCCATCTTTGCATGAAATGTTCCTTTGATATCTCTACTTTTCTTGAAGAGACCTCTAGTCTTTCCCATTCTACTGTTTTCCTCTGTTTCTTCTCATTGATCAGTTAAGAAGGTTTTCGTATCTCTCCTTGCTATTCTTTGAAACTCTGCATTCAGATGGATGTATCTTTCCTTCTCTCCTTTGCCTTTTGCTTCTCTTCTTTTCTCAGCTATTTGTAAGGTCTCTTCAGACAACCATTTTGCCTTTTTGCATTTCTTTTTATTGGGAATGGTTTTGATCACAGCCTTCTGTACACTGTTACAAACCTCCATCCACAGTTCTTCAGGCACTCTGTCTATCAGATCTAATCCCTTGAATTTATTTGTCATTTCCACTGTATAAATTGTGAGAGATTTGATTTAGGTCATATCTGAATGGTCTAGTGGCTTTCCCTACTCTCTTCAATTTTAGTCTGAATTTTGCAATAAGGAGTTCATGATCTGAGCCACAGTCAGCTCCCAGTCTTGTTTTTGCTGACTGTATAGAGCTTCTGTTGCAAAGAATATAATGAATCTGATTTCGGTGTTGACCATCTGGAGATGTCCATGTGTAGAGTCATCTCTTGTGTTGTTGGAAGAGGGTGTTTGCTATGACCAGTGTGTTCTGTTGGCAAAACTCTGTTAGCCTTTTCCCTGCTTCATTTTGTTTCTCTAAGGCCAAATTTGCCTGTTACTCCAGGTATTTCCTGACTTCCTACTTTTGCATTCCAGTCCTCTATGATAAAAAGGACATCTGTTTTTTGGTGTTAATTCTAGGTCTTGTCAGTCATCATAGAACCGTTCAGCTTCTTTGGCGTTAGTGGTTGGGGAGCATAGACTTGGATTACTGCGGTATTAAATGGTTTGCCTTGGAAATGAACAGAGATAATTCTGTTGCTTTTGAGATCGCACCCACGTATTGCATTTCAGACTCTTTTGCTGACTATGATGGATACTCCATTTCTTCTAAGGGATTCTTGCTGACAGTAGTAGATGTAACGATCATCTGAGTTAAATTCACCCATTCCAGTCCATTTCAGTTCACTGATTCCTAAAATGTTGAAGTTCACTCTTGCCATCTTCTGTTTGATCACTTCCAATTTACCCTGATTCATGGACTTAACATTCCAGGTTTTTATGCAATATCATTCTTAACAGCTTTGGACTTCAGTTCCATCACCAGTCACATCCACAACTGGGTGTTGTTTTTGCTTTGGTTCCACGTCTTCATTTTTCTGGAGTTATTTCTCCACTCTTCTCCAGTAGCATATTGGGTACCTACTGACCTGGGGAGTTCATCTTTCAGTGTCATATCCTTTTGCCTTTTCATACTATTCATGGGGTTCTCAAGGTAAAAAGACTGAAGTGGTTTGCCATGCCCTTCTCCAGTGGACCATGTTTTGTCAGAACTCCCCACCATGACCCGTCCATCTTGGGTGGCCCTACATGGCATGGCTTACAGTTTCACTGAGTTAGACAAGGCTGTGGTCCATGTGATCAGGTTGGTTAGTTTTCTGTGATTGCAGTTTTCATTCTGTCTGCCCTTTACAATTGCTTGCATTTTCTCTACCATGTACGTGTATCATCTATTTAAAACTTAATTCAACGTTTTTGAGAAAGAAATATAATCTATCATTATTTTACTCAATCCATTATGAATATTATTGCTTGGATATGTGATTGCCTAAGAATATGTGATTGCCTAAACACGGGTGGAACAACAGTCTTCATCATAATATCTAGACCTGCAAAGGGCAGTCCAAGAGAACGGGGCTTGTAATACATAATGGTGTTGCTAAGTTGAAACTTTATTAAAAAATCTAGATGGGAAAGAAATATAATTAAAAATAGAAATGAAAATAGGGTTGAAAGATGCAATTCAACAGTGTCCTCTAGAAAATCGATCAAGGGTTTGTTTAAGCTCTTAGGTGTTTACCTAGGAGAGGAATTGCTGGGTTGGATGGTAATTCCATGTTTAACTTTTTGAGGAGCTGCCAGACTGTTCCCACATCAGCTGCACCACTTTACATTCCTACGAGCAATGCATTAAGATTCTAATGTCTCCACGTCCTAATGCCTCCACGTCCTCATCAACACTGGCTATTGTGTCTTTTTAAATAACAGCCATGCCAGAGGGTGTGAAGTGGTTCCCGACTGTGGTTTTGATTGGCATTTGATACAATGATGGCTAATGATGTTGAGCACTTCTGCATGTGTTTATTGGTCATTGGAGCTGGACTTCAGCCTGGAGGCAATGGTAAGATTTCAAATTGCTTTAGATGAAGGAGTGATCTTACCTGATTTACTTTTTAGGAAATCCCTCTGAGCTTCAGGGGGAAAGGGACAGAAAGTGAGTCTGTTATTTTCCAGGTGAGAGAGGGCAAGCAGTAGAATGAATAGGATTGGGAGAGCAAACTGGGGAGGAGTTGAGCGTGTCCCAGTTTAAAGTGGTCTGAACTGATTTCCACAGCCTCAGTGACTGTTTTCCGGGTTCCTCTTTCAGACCCCAATCTCCTGTAGGGCGGGGACAAATTGATTCATTCATATTGCAAAACTGTATTGTGTTCCTACCTTGTGCCTGCATTGTTCCAGAAACTTGGGATGCTTCGTGGATGAAACAGAGATCCCGGCCTTATGAAGTTTGTGTTCTAGCAGGGATGAGTGGGTTATTATTATTGCCCCAAACCAAACAGTCATCACTAGGGCTGAAACCTGTCCAAGGGCCTGACAAGGACAGCCTTGTGTGACCTCACAAATGCCACAAATGCCTCGTACTGTAGAACCTGTGCGGCTGACGATGACGCCCCTGTGTGAGAGATGTTGACGTGCAGCGGGAAGGCTGTGGATACATGCTAACTCCAGCCCCTATGGGCTGCTGGTGTAAGTATTTGTCATGTGTGTATTCAGAACCAAAGCTGGCACAGGACGGGGCTTCCCAGGTGGCACTAGTGGTAAAGAATCCACCTGTCATGCAAGAGATGGGTTTGATCCCTGGGCTAGGAAGATTCCCTGGAGTAGGCAGTGGCAACTCACTCCAGTATTCTTGCCTGGAAAACTCCATAAACAGAGGAACCTGGAGGGCTGCAGTCTGCTACAGTCTTGCAAAGAGTCAGACTGAGCATGTATGCACCCTGGCACAGGACAGGGGCGTGGGGAGGAAAAAGGGGACCCCAGTGTCTGCTTAAGAATTCTCCTCTATCCTCAGGCACTCAGTGTGGGCCCAAACACGCACACCCACCAGCAACACCAGTTCCCAAACGTCTTCATAATAATAACAGCAAATACTTCAGTGGCTCTTCCAAAGTGCTAGACACTCTTTAAGTACCCTACAATAATTTTTAAATGTTTTGGAAATTGTATTTACAGACTCTATTGCTTACAATACAAATTACAGCTATCCATTCATTTAATCCCCACGACATCCCCATGACATAGACACTATTATCATCCCATTGTACAGATGGGGAAACCGAGTTCACTCAACCCTCCAGTGTCTGAGCTGGACCCAAAAACACTTCTAACCCCGTGCAATACTGCCTCCAAGAGGAGTTCTGGAAAATGCCATCTCCCTGCATCTCACGACATTTCCAGTGATGCCTCATGTAGTTAGCTGGCCCCCTGGACCCCCTTCTGGCTCCAAACTAGCAGCGAACTCCAATTGGCCTAGTGGGAAAAGAACTGAATCCGCAGTCAAAAATTCAGAATCTGGTGGTAGGTCCACTCCTAAGAGGTGTGTGAAAAAAAGTGAAAATGAAAGTTGCTCAGTCATATCTTACTCTGAGACCCCATGGACTATACTGTCCATGGAATGTTCCAGGCCAGAGTACTGAAGTAGCCTTTCCCTTCTCCAAGGGATCTTCCCAAACCAGCGTTCGAACCTAGGTCTCCCTCATTGCAGGCGGATTCTTTACCAGCAATACTGGGATGGGTAGCCTAACCCTTCTCCAGCAGATCTTCCCAACCCAGGAATCGAACCAGGGTCTCCTGCATTGCAGGTAGATTCTTTACCAACTGAGCTATGTGCATCTTTGGGTAAAAATCCACCTCCCTGGGTAGTCTCCCCACCTGGCAAGAAGGGAACTGTAGGGGTGTCTCATGGTCCTGCCATCTCCAGGGAGGGGGCTGAACAAGGACCTGACTCCTGGGGGAGGGGAAGGTCCTCAGTACAACCCAGTCTGACCCGTGGCATCAGACAATCAGAGAGAGGACAGTGTTTGACAGTTGAACTTCAAGAAGCTGCCATTTCAGAGGTCAAAAACAGAGGCAGAGCAGCGATTCAGAAAGTCCCACCTGAGGCTACAGCAGCTGCTGCAGTTTGTGGCCTTGTGGGTGTTGAGCCCAGAGAAAAACATCTTATAACTGACACTCACTTGTCCCCACATGGCACCTCAGAAGCGGGGATGCTGAGAAATAGATCAGGGAGGCAGCAGGTGGATTTGGGTCTGCTGGATTCCAGAACCTGCAGCCCTAACCACTGGGACTGCCCAGTAAAAGACATACAGTCAGGATTCTGAGGCCTGAAAGCCTTGCTCAGAAAAAGGCCAGCAGTGGAGGATCCCTGCCTGCCTCTCTCCCTCTCCCGTTGGGAACACCTCACAGGCACCATCCAGATCCAGGGGCCCCGTCCCCAGCATTCACCTGCCCACTTTCAGAAGATGCTTTCACAGTTTATAAATCCACACTGTGCCCCTTCTGTGTGCCAAGAAACAGGTGAACGGATAGGTCCTAGTCCCTGCCCTCCGGGAGCCCAGAACAATGAGAGCCAGTAAATCTGGGGAGCAGGAGAGAGGACCCTGCAGCCTTCCTGGAGGAAGAGCCTTGACCTTGGGGCAGGTTGGGGTGGAACATTTGCCCCTGGCTACCACATTGAAATAATGCCTCTCTCCAAAGCAGGCAGCTGTGGGCACCTTGTCTGCCAACAACACTGGCAGAGCCAGGCAGTGGGGCAAGAGCCTGAAGCTTGGGCAGCCTCTCCCCAAAAAGACCCCACTTCCAGAGGACCCAACACCTCTGCTCGGGTCCAGCTTGCCGGGATTCCCATCCCAAAATGAGAGGACATCTCTCGACACCCCCGCCACTGAGCATCGATCTGCAAGTTCAGACCATCGATAAATCATGGGCAGAATTAGGGGCTCTCCTGAGATGAGCCTTCTCCCCACGTTTCCTGTCTGATATGTCCTCTGGACACCCTGAGAATAGAGCGGATGCCGTTATCTAGGGGTTGAGGGGCCGTGAGCTGGCCAGATCTTTAAAATCACCATGGCCTTCAGCATCCCCAAGAATCCCACCCTCACTCCATGATTACCTGGTACAGAAGAGCTCTGACTTATGCCAACAAAGAAACAGGTGGATCAACTCATTGAGAAAGTCGTGCCTCGAGGAGCGTGTTCCAATTTGGATCCCAAGGATCTGGGTGGGAAGTCAGGGGTGTGAGCAGAGGCCGTGGGGACCCAGTTTCTAGAACAGGGCAGCTCTCGTATCCTCCAGCCTCACCTGGAGCCTCAAGGCCGCCTCTGTCGAGCTCATGCCTATAAACACCTACAGGAGGCCGGGACCTCTCCGCCCACTCACCTGCTCCCAGTGTGCAGGCCCAGCCTTGACCTAGTTAGGATGCTGCCTCTCATGAGTCAGGAAGCAATCTGCCTAGTTCGCTCCACAGTCTTGCTGAATCAGAATGAGCCACAGGAAGCCTGAGCCAAGCTCGCCCCTTGAATGAAACCAGGGCCCGGGAGGGTCTGGAAGGGCAGCAACAGGGAAACGGAGGGGCTGGAGCTTGGGAGGACACAGCTCCCCTTCAGGCTCTGCAGCTGGGTGAGTGGGACTTCTTGACCTCTTGGGACCTCAGTTTCCTCCTCTGAAAAATTAAAGCAAAAATACCACAGTGGGCTCCAAGCCGCATGAGTGCAGACCAGACACCTCGTGGGCTACTACCACCCAGAATCCAGATTGTTTCTGGATGTACCTAGAGATTATCAGACCACGTGAAGTCAGACAGAGAAAGACAAGTATCCTATGATATTGCTTATAAATGAAATATTTTTTAAAAGGGTACAAATGATCTTATCCACAAAACAAATACAAAGTAGAGTTACAAATGTAGAGCACAAGCTTATGGTTTCCAGGGTGTAAAGGAGCGGAGAGGGATAAATTGGGAGATTGGGATTGACATATACATGCTGCTGCTGCTGCTAAGTCACTTCAGTCGTGTCCGACTCTGTGCGACCCCATAGACGGCAGCCCACCAGGCTCCCCCATCCCTGGGATTCTCCAGGCAAGAACACTGGAGTGGGTTGGCATTTCCTTCTCCAATGCATAAAAGTGAAAAGTGAAAGTGAAGTCACTTAGCTGTGTCCGACTTAGCGACCCCATGGACTGCAGCCCACCAGGCTCCTCCATCCATGGGATTTTCCAGGCGAGAGTACTGGAGTGGGGTGCCATTGCCTTCTCTGATATACATGCTACTATATATAAAATATAAAGTATATAAACTGTGTATGTATTAAGTCACTTCACTTGTGTCTGACTCCATGGACTGTAGCCTGCCAGGCTCCTCTGTCCATGGGGATCTTCCAGACCCAGCAATTGAACCCATGTCTCTTGTCCCTTGGTAGCTCAGTTGGTAAAGAATCTACAATTGGTAAAGAATGCAGGAGACCCATTTGATTCCTGGGTTGGGAAGATCTGCTGGAGAAGGGATAGGCTACCCACTCCAGTGTTCTTGGGCTTCCTGGCTGACTCAGACAGTAAAGAATCCACCTACAATGTGGGAGACCTGGGTTTGATCCCTGGGTTGAAAGATTCCCTGGAGAAGGTAATGGCTGCCCACTCCAGTATTCCAGCCTGGAGAATTCCATGGACTGAATAGCCCATGGGGTTGCAAAGAGTCAGACACGACTGAGCGACTTTCACAGCTCTTGTCTCCTGAATTGGCAGGTGGGTTCTTTACCATTAGCGCCACCTAGGAGGCCACTTAAAAATAGATATATATAGATATAATATATAAACTTCATATAAAATGTATAAAAATACAAATATATATTAATCAGTTCAGTTCAGTCGCTCAGTCATGTCCAGCTCTTTTTGACCCCGTGGACTGCAGCACACCAGGTTTCCCTGTCGTTCACCAACTCTCAGAGCTTACTCAAACTCATGTCCATAGAGTCGGGGATGCCATCCAACTATCTCATCCTCTGTCATCCCCTTCTCCTCCTGCCCCCAATCCCTCCCAGCATCAGGGTCTTTTCCAATGAGTCAGTTCTTCGCATCAGGTGACCAAAGTATTGGAGTTTCAGCTCCAGCATCAGTCCTTCCAATGAATATTCAGGACTGATTTCCTTTGGAATGGACTGGTTGGATCTCCTTGCAGTCCAAGGGACTCTCAAGAGTCTTCTCCAACACCACAGTTCAAAAGCATCAGTTCTTTGGTCCTCAGCCTTCTTTATAGTCCAACTCTCACATCTGTACACAACGACTGGAAAAACCATAGCTTTTACTAGATGCACGTTTGCTGACAAAGTAATATCTCTGCTTTTTAATGTGCTGTCTAGGTTGGTCATAGCTTTTCTTCCAAGGAGCAAGAATCTTTTTATTTCATGGATGCAGTCACCATCTGCCATGATTTTGGAGCCCAAAACAGTAAAGTCTGTCATTGTTTCCATTGTTTCCCCATGAATTTACCATGAAGTGATGGGACTGGATGCCATGATCTCAATTTTCTGAATGTTGAGTTTTAAGCCAACTTTTTCACTCTCCTCTTTCACTTTCATCAAGAGGCTCTTTAGTTCTTCTTCGCTTTCTGCCATAAGGGTGGTGTCATCTACATATCTGAGGTTATTAATATTTCTCCCGGCAATCTTGATTCCAGCTGTGCTTCCTCCAGCCCAGCATTTCTCATGATGTACTCTGCATATAAGTTAAATAAGCAGGGTGACAATATACAGCCTTGACGTACTCTTTTTCCTATTTGGAACCAGTCTGTTGTTCCATGTCCAATTCTAACTGTTGCTTTCTGACCTGCATACAAACTTCTCAAGAGGCAGGTCAGGTGGTCTGGTATTCCCATCTCTTTCAGAATTTCCCACAGTTTATTGTGATCCACACACTCAAAGGCTTTGGCATAGTCAATAAAGCAGAAATAGATGTTTTTCTGGAACTCTGTTGCTTTTTCGATGATCCAACGGATGTTGGCAATTCGATCTCTTGTTCCTCTGCCTTCTCTAAATCCAGCTTCAACATCTGGAAGTTCTTGGTTCATGTACTTTTGAAGCCTGGCTTGAAGAATTTTGAGCATTACTTTGTTAGCGTGTGAGATGAGTGCAATTGTGCAGTAATCTGAACATTCTTTGGCACTGTCTTTCCTTGGGATGGAATGAAAACTGACCTTTTCCAGTCCTGGGGCCACTGCTGAGTTTTCCAAATTTGCTGGCATATTGAGTGCAGCACTTTCACAGCATCATCTCTGCATATAATTTATAAAATAGATAAGTAATAAGGACCTCCTGTATAGCACAAGGAACTCTACTGAATACTCTGTAATAACCTATATGGGAAAAGTATCTGAAAACGATGGATATATGTAAATATGTAACTGAGTCACTTTGCTACACACCTGAAACTGACACAACACTGTAAATAAACCAGACTCCAGTGAAAAAGAATCTTTAGACAAAGAGCATTTCTGATGCATCACTGATGAGCCATTGGTGCTTTCCATCAGTCGAGTGAATGGCTGGTGCCACCTTCCCAGGCAGAGCCGACGATGTGAGGATTACACGTGAACAGTCATCCACATCCCTCAGCCCAGCATCTGCATATGGCAGGGACCCACTAGACGCTCGTGCCAGACAAGGAGCCCTTTCCTTGTGTACCCACCACAACCAAGCCTAAGGCTCCATGGGCCGTGACGATGAGTCATTTGCTGGCCCACAGCCAAAAGATATAACCTTTATCACCCCAGTTCATAACCATGTGGGGGAGGCTGCAGGAATTAGAAATGTCAAAAGGCAGCCCCATTCAGTTCAAAGTGCATTTCTTGCCTCAGTCTAGACCCAGGGTGAGAGCAGTCTCCATAACGTGTTCCCCCTTCCTCCTCTGGACACAGTCCTTTCTCAGCCTCTGTAGCTCAGAGTCAAGTGCAGACATACCTTGTCACCTCTTTCCCGGGAGGTCAGCTCCCCCTGGATGATGGTTCTGGGCCCTCTTGTCCCTGGTCTGGTCTAGCCTCTCATTAGTTCTCAAAGACACAGTCACCTGGCTTCAAAGTTTATCTTTGAAAGCCCCACCTAAAATCCAGCCCACGTGAAGGCCCAGTGAACTCCCACCTGCAGCTCTGACTCACTCTCCACCGGACGTCCATGAATCCCCTTTAAGTGGATGCCTTTACCTTCTTGTTTTTCTCCTGCTAATTCACTGGGCTGCAGAAAGGATGCTTTTAAAGTGGGTTAAGTGCAGGAGTAATGATTCATTGCAGAAACTGGGACATATCAATAAAACAGGATATTGCTGTTTAGTCACTCAGTCATATATGACTCTTGCTACCTCATGGACTGTAGCCCGCCAGGCTCTTCTGTCCATGGGATTCTCCAGGCAAGAATTCTGTAGTTGCCATTTCCTTCTCCAGGAGATCTTGCTGACCCAGGGATTAAACCTTCGTCTCTTGCACGGGCAGGTAGATTCTTTACCACTGAGCCACCAGGGAAGCCCAAGGCACCAATTAATTAAAATCATGCTTTGAAGACTAGACAATGTGTGAGAAAATGCTGGGATGGTGTAAAGTATAGAAAATAGGATACATGACAGTATATAAGGTAGGATCCCACTTTTGTAAATGTGTATATTGTCTACTCAAAATTAACATTAAAAATAAACAAAAACACTATGAAAAATATGTATTGCTATACTGCCAAAACTTAGCATGGTACTTGGAATAAAATAGATATTTAGTAAATATCTGTTGAATGTAGAATGAATAAATAAATATTTTCAGTATTTAATGTTGACCCGGAGGATGACAAATGATGTTTATTTACTTCTTTGTACTCTTTCAGGCACACATGAATTTTATTATTAGGTTAAAAATAATGGTAAATAATAAAGTGAAAGGCTTTAAATGTTGCTGGATAATGCCTATTAACTTCATTCTGGCCAGATCATCAAGTAGGGAAATAGGCTTTCAAAAGGGCCTAAAGAACCTGTAAAAATGGACTTGACTCAGCATGCAAATTCAGCTTACATTTGGCTCCAAAGGACCAACCGAAGAAGTGTTCAAAAGTATTTGTTCAACACATCTTGTGTAGCCAACACCACACTCACTTGGGCAGGAGATGGAGAGGAAGACCACAGAGATGCTCCCAGAGCTCTGAGGGCTTATTATTTATGTGGGGAAACAAGTTGAGCCCACAGGGAGCAGAGGCCAGTGAAGACAGGGGCGTGGTGGTGTCGGGCGGACTGTGATGGCGGTAGTGATGCGGGGAGGGGAGAGGCGGGGTCAGGACGAGGCTTGGAGACCTCCCGGGCCGGCCTGGGCCAGGAGGAGTGAAATGTACAAGGTGGAGCTGGAACATCTCAGCAAGCGAACACAGAGCACCCAGTGGGTTCCCCCACTGGAGAAGGTGGGAGAGGATGCCCGGAGATGAGCTTGTATGGAGACAGGGGTTGGGGTGGCACCTGGCTTGGCAGGGCCATCAGGGCTTTGAATGTAGTCTGTTTTCTCTCTGCTGGCTTTCATGATTCTCCTCTATTTTTAATGTTCTGCTGTCCCAATATATATGGCTTGTCCAGCTGTGAATATATTTACCTCGTCTAGGACTCAGCACACTTTTTCAAACTCAGAACGTGTGTCTTTCTTCAGTTCTGAAAAATCTCTCAGTCATTCATGCTTTGAGCATTGCCTTTTCCCCCACCCTCTCTTCTCTCCTTCAGAACAGCCTATTAAATGCAAATTGAGTTTTCTTGATTTAGTCACCAAATGTCTTTTGACTTATTTTTCACATTTTTCATCTCTTTGCCTCCTGGTGCTTTATTCTGTGTGATTTTCTCAGATATACCTTCCAAATTACTAAATCTAAAATCGTGTCTAGCTAAGATTTTTTTAAATGCAATGTTTTTTATTTCTGTGATTTCTACTTAGTTCTTTGAATTTACTTTTTAAAAAAATTAATTTCCTCAGCACTAAAAAGAAATGAACCAACAAGCCTTTGAAAAGACATGGAGGGACCTTAAATATATATTACTTAGTGAAAGCAGCCAGTCTGAAAAGGCTACGTACTGTATAATTCCAACTATGTGACATTCGGGTAAAGGCAGATTAGGGAGACAGTAAAAAGTCCAGTGGTTGCCAGATCTCACGGGAACGGGGGTAGGTAATGAATGGGAGAGGCATGGATGATTTTTAGGGCAGTGGAAATACTCTGCCTGATATCATATGATGGACATATGTCATTATCCATTTGTCCAAGCCTATTGCAAAGAGTTGGACACAACTGAGCGACTGAACTGAACTGATACCAAACCAAGGGTGAACTATAATGTAAACTATGCACTTGCGGATGAGTATGAGACATGTGAGTGCAGGTTCATCAATGATAACAAAGGTCCTGCTCTGGGGGAGGGGTGGAAATGTTGATAATGGGGAGGCTGTGCATATATGGGGGCCAAAAGGCATATGGGAACTTTCTGTACTTTCCCCTGGATCCTGCTGTGAACCTAAAACTGATCTAAAAAGTAACATCTTAACTTTAAAAACATGATTTCTTATTCTTGTTTCATAGATTTTATTCCATTATCTCTTTAAGCACCTAAGGATACTTATTTTTTAAGTGTTTTATATTCTAGTACTTCCATTTCCTCGTGGGTCAACTCTCTTATTGTTGTGGGATACTTTCCTTCATATTGGACTTCCCCAAATATTTTATAGTTTTTGTGTGTAAGCTCACCCTCAATGGGAATGATCTTTTGGGTGTGGTGGTGGAGTTGTTCCCACTAGTGCCCCAGATTGTGAGTGCCTTCCCTAGGTGTCCCTGTGTAAGTCTCAAGGGTTCACTGTTTCTCAACGGTCTTTCTCAGTTTCTATCTTAGACTTTCTGTTCTCCGTGAGTGCTGAAAGTTTGGGCTACATGTGCAAAACCAAATTATCCTCAGTTTCTAGAGGATTTTATTTCTATTCATGGCCTGTACATTTTTTAAAAATTTCTGAGCCATAATTTCTCTCTAAACTTCTTGCTGTGTTCAGGTCCAAAGGCTTTGACTCTTATCCCCTCATAGCTGTTAAATTAAAAGACAAACATATCTCTGGCCATGGAAGTAATAGTCACTAAAAAATGATATATCTGAGGTAGATGTAGAATGACTTAAGAATAATTTATTTAAGGCACTGGAGATGAAAGATTATTTATGTTTCTTGATCTTGGGACCAAATATATATTTATATCACATATATATGATTTTATATTTTTTCCAGCATTTCTGTGTGTCTAGGAAATTTCATGGGATCTTGGACAAGTTGCTGCTGCTAAGTCAATTCAGTCGTGTCCGACTCTGTGAGACCCTATAGACGTCAGCCCGCTAGGCTCCCCCACCCCTTGGATTCTCCAGGCAGGAACACTGGAATGGGTTGTCATTTCCTTCTCCAATGCATGAAAGTGAAAAGTTAAAGTGAAGTCTCTCAGTCGTGTCCAACTCTTAGCAACCCCATGGACCGCAGCCTACCAGACTCCTCCATCCATGGGATTTTCCAGGCAACAGTACTGGAGTTGGGTGCCATTGCCTTCTCCTTGGACAAGCTACTAATATTTAATGTCTACATGTCTGGCCTTCTCATCATAGGATTTTAATGATGACCAAACAAGATAATTCATGTAAAGTGCTTAGAACAAAACCTGGCCTGGGTGCAGTCAATAAATATTATAATAATAATTCCTGCTTCAGCTCATTTCTTTTTCTTGACCAGAACTGGCTGCTCACCTCTATATACTTCAAATATTTTTTAAAATAACCACAACATTTTTTTTAACTTCAACCTTCTAACTGCCTCTACCTTCCCCACCTCCAACAGCAAACTCAATACAGTAACTTATTAATTTTAAAAGAAATCCTCTTACAATGAATTAAACTTACTACACTTGAATATTCAACTTCTGCTAGTGAACAATTATAACAACTACTTTAAAATAATTGGTTTATGATTATTAAATCCATGAATGATTTACCAAAAATTGTTGCCCAGAAATCATGCAAAGATGAGCAGAAATTGTATGGACCTAACAGAAGCAGAAGATATCAACAAGAGGTGGCAAGAATACACAGAAGAACTATACACAAAAAATCTTCATGACCCAGATAACCACGATGGTGTGATCGCCCACCTAGAGCCAGACATCCTGGAATGCAAAGTCAAATGGGCCTTAGGAAGCATCACTATGAACAAAGCTAGTGGAGGTGATGGAATTCCAGGTGAGCTATTTCAAATCCTAAAAGATGATGCTATGAAAGTGTTGCACTCAATATGCCAGCAAATTCGGAAAACTCAGCAGTTTCTGAGCAATTTCCTGTGACTCAGTCCAGTCACAGGACTGGAAAAGGTCAGTTTTCATTCCAATCCCAAAGAAAGGCAATGCCAAAGAATGTTCATGCTACTGCACAATTGCACTAATCTCATCTGCTAGGAAAGTATTGCTCAAAATTCTTCAACCCAAGCTTCAAAGGTACATGAACCAAGAACTTCCAGATGTTGAAGCTGGATTTAGAGAAGGCAGAGGAACCAGAGATCAAATTGCCAGCATCCACTGGATCATCGAAAAAGCAAGAGAGTTCCAGAAAAACATCTACTTCTGCTTTATTGACTATGCCAAAGCCTTTGAGTGTGTGGATCACAACAATCTATGGGAAATTCTTCAAGAGATGGGAATACCAGACCACCTGACCTGCCTCCTAAGAAATCTATATGCAGGTCAAGAAGCAACAGTTAGAACTGGACATAGAACAACAGACTGGTTCCAAATTGGGAAAGGAGTACTTCAAGGCTGTATATTGTCACCCTGATAATTTAACTTATATGCAGAGTACATCATGTGAAATGCTGGGCTGGATGAAGCACAAGCTGGCATCAAGATGGCCTGGAGAAATATCAATAACCTCAAATATGCAGAAGACCCCACTTTTATGGCAGAAAGTGAAGAAGAACTAAAGAGCTGCTTGATGAAAATGAAAGAGGAGAGTGGAAAAGTTGACTTAAAACTCAACATTCAGAAAACTAAAATCATGACATCCGGTCCCATCACTTCATGGCAAATAGATGGGGAAACAATGGAAATAGTGGGAGACTTTATTTTGGGGGCGCTTCAAAATCAGTGCAGATGCTGACTGCAGCCATGAAATTAAAAGATGCTTGCTCCTTGGAAGAAAAGCTATGATCAACCTAGACAGCATATTAAAAAGCAGAGACATTCCTTTACCAACAAAAGTCCATCTGGTAAAAGCTATGGTGTTTCCAGTAGTCATGTATGGATGTAAGAGTTGAACTATAAAGAAAGCTGAGCGCCGAAGAATTGATGCTTTTGAACTGTGGTGTTGGAGAGGACTCTTGAGAGTCCCTTGAACTGTGAGGAAATCCAACCAGTCCATCCTAAAGGAAATCAGTCCTGAATATTCATTGGAAGGACTGATGCTGAAGCTGAGACTCCAAAACTTTGGCCACCTGATTCCAAGAACTGACTTATGGGAAAAGACCCTGATGCTGAGAAAGATTGAAGGCAGGAGGAGAAGGTGATGACAGAGGATGAGATGGTTGGATGGCATCATCAACTCGATGGACATGAGTTTGAGCAAGCTCCAGGTGTTGGTGATGGACAGGGAGGCCTGGTGTGCTGCAGTCCATGGGGTCCCAAAGAGTCGGACACGAGTGAACGACTGAACTGCACTGATTGCCCAGAAAATACCACAAAAGCTCTGGTCAAGGGCATCCCAGTTTGAAAGGGATTTCTGAATGTCTTAGTCCATTCAGGCTTTCTGTACACTGTAGACTGAGGTGCTTATAAGAAACAGAAATTTATTTCTCGCTGTTCTGGAGGCTGGGATGTTCAAGATCAAGATACTGGTAGGTTTAATGTCTAGTGAGAGCTCTCTTGGGCTTCCCAGGTGGCGCTAGTGGTAAGGGCCCGCCTGCTGTTGCAGGAGATGAAGAGATGCAGGTTTTTTCCCTGGGTCAGGAAGATCCCCTGGAGGAGGGCATGGCAGCCCATTCCAGTATTCTTGCCTGGAGAATCCCAATGGACAGAAGAGCCTGGCGGGCTACAGTCCATAAGATTGCAAAGAGTCAGACACGATTGAAGTGACTTACATGCACAAGAGCCCTCCTCCTGGTTCATAGATGCACGTCTCTCTGGATCTCACTTAGTGGAAGTGGCAAGTGAGCTGTCTGGGATCCCTTTTTAAGGGCACTTGGGTTCCTCATTGGTAGAACCCTCAGAACCTCAGCACCTCCCACAGACCCCATCTTCTATATCATCACATCAAGGAATTATTTTCAACATACAAACTCGAGCTGGGAGTGGGGACACATTCAATCTATGGCACTCAGTTTTATCCCAAATACTTACACAGTAGAGCAGTGGACAATTAAAAAAAGAATGAAGAATTTAAAGTGTGTTGAATTGGAAAACTACCAAGAAATAGATACAGAGCAATATGTACATACTGTGGTCCTGCCTAAGTAAAACAAAGGATATAGGTGTGTGTGCGTGTGTGTGTATGAAAGAGAGAGGGAAATGGTATGTCAGGAGAACATTTCTAGAAGGATTCTGCAGGAGACTGTGAGCTGAGGTTATATAAAATGTTTTGGAGCAGGGAAGTGACAGGTTCAGGACTGTATCTGCAGACTTGCATGGCATGCTGAGCAGATGCGGTGGAGAGGACTGGGAGGAACTGGGAGAGACTGAAGCCAGGAGATCTGTTTAAAGGATGTGGCAGTGGTACAGGTGAGAGTTGACGGGGTCTATTCTGAAGCAGGGAGATGCGGTGGAGGAGGAAAAAAGAACTTGGATCCATTTTTGAGGGGCTTCCAGCAGTAGCCCCAGTGCCTAGGGCAAGTACCTTCACCCGCTAGGTGCTCATCAACGTGTGAAATGAATGCTCTCCTGTATAGAAGACTCAGAACTCCAGCCCCTCTAGGCATCTGCTTGGCAACTCCAGACAGCATCCTGTAGGCCCTCTTCTCGGAGTTTGCTCACCCAACCCTGGACCCTGGGAGGCAGGGGCAGGAGACAGGGTCCATGGGCAGGTGAAGCCAGGGCCCACATTTGTCTTGTGCCCTCTGGCCCTGCCCTCCTGGGAGTGTGGTGCTAATTCCTGCCCCACTGCCCTTGCTCCACCAGGCCCCCCACCAGCAGGACTGCAGGCACCTCTGAGCTGGGCTCTGTGTTTATGTAGCAAGGAAGAAGTGTCTCCAAAACACGGAGGGCCTGGCCTCCCTTAGGACCTAAGGGGAGACAGGAAAACAGAACAATGAGAAAGAGGGGAAGAAGACAGCCAAGAAAATCAGATCTACAGGTACACTCTCACTCATGAGCATGTGTTCACCTGCCATCATAACACTGTGTACTTAGGAGGAGCTTAAAATAGATTTTCTGAATGCATGAGACAGTGATGGAGAGAGAGCTGGAGGATGAGGACTCTCAGGAGGGTGGTGGGTGAAGGAAAGAAAACGGATCCTCCTGAACAACAGACAATCCCCCAGACCCCACACATGTGAAAGCTCCACTGGGAACCTTTGGTCATTGAGGACAGTGAGGGGCAGAAGGAATAATTTCATTCATTCTGGTATCTGCTGAGCCTAATATGGGATTTGGTTTATAGTGTCATGCTCAAATGTTTGTTGAATGAATGAAAGGGTGTGTGGATGGATGGATGGGTGGGTAGGTGGGTGGGTGGATTGATAAGTGGGTCTATAGGTGGGTTGATGGATGGATGGATGGATGAGTGATTGGATGGATGGGTGGGTGGGTGGATGGCTTAGTGGATGGATGGATAAAAGACCAAGTCTATTTAGCTTTCAGAGGAAAAACTGAAACCATAATTTCATAGTAATCAGAGGGCTGTCATAGACAGCTTTCAAAGCCTGCCCTCAGCAATTCCTTTATCTTGGGATTCATGCCTCCGTGTGACCCCCTACCTTTGAACATGGGCTGTACCTGATGACTTCCTCCCAGTGAGTAGAATATTGTGAGAGTGAAGGGATGTTACTTGTGTGTGAGTAGGCTACAAAGCCTACGACTTCTGTCTTCTTGGACTCTGTTACCCACCCTGGAGATAAGCTGCCACAGAGGAGGGGCCTTTGTGGGGGCTTCGAGTCCACAGTTAGTGAGGAGCTGAGACCCTCAAGTTCAAGGGCCAGTAGGAATTGAATGCTGCCAGCAAGCTCGTGAACGTGAAGGGAGATCCTCCCCAGGGGAGCTTGAGATGCGGTCCCCAGCCCACTGGCACATGGACTGCAGCCTGTGAGGGACACTGAGCAGAGGACCCATCCAAGCCATGCTCTGACTCCTGGTTCACAGAAACCGTGAGACAGCAAATGCTCACTGCTTCAAGCCACTGCATCTTGGGATAGTTTGTTGCCAGCAAACAGATAGCTAATACAATGGCTGATTTAACTTAAGAATGGACATGATGGGAATTAAACTTGACGGATGATGGCAGTGGTCCAGAGCCCAGGTGTTGGTACTGATTAGATGGGGTTTGAATCCTGGATTCCCATCTTACTAGCTGTGTGGCTGTGGGCCAGATGATCAGCTTCTCTGGGCCTTTGTTTCCATGTCTTTAAAATGGGCATAATTCTCTGCTCATAGAGCTAGCACAAGGATTACATAAAACAATTGTGTAAAGTACTTAGCCCAGGGACTTCCCAGGTGGTTAAGGCTCTGCACTCACAAAGCAGGGGGCCCAGGTTCAACCCCTGGTCAGGGAACTAGATCCCACACACCACAATTAAAATCCCACACATGGCAATGAAGATCCCATGGGCCGAAGTTAAGACCCAGGGCAGCAAAAAAGAAAAGTACTTAGCCCAGGGCCTGTCACTGAATAGAAGGCTGTTGTTCAGTCGCTCAGTTGTGTCCGACTTTTTGCTACCCCATGGACTGCAGCATGCCAAGTTTACCTGTCCATCACTGAATAGAAGGCTGTTGTTCAGTCGCTCAGTTGTGTCTGACTCTTTGCTACCCCATGGACTGCAGCACGCCAAGTTTACCTGTCCATCACCAACTCCCAAAGCTTGCTCAAACTCATGTCCATTGAATTGTTGATGCCATCCAACCATCTCATCGTCTATCATCCCCTTCTCCTTTTGCCTTCAATCTTTCCCAGCATCAGGGTCTTTCCCAAGTTGGCTCTTCCCATCAGGTGGCCAAAGTATTGGAGCTTCAGCATCAGTCCTTCCAAGGAATATTCAGGACTGATTTCCTTTAGGATTGACTGATTTGATCGCCTTACAGTCCAGGGGACTCTCAGCAAATAGAAGGTAGCTATTAGCGACAACAGCAGGAATAGTAACAGTAACAGAGGAAGGTCCAGCACGAGGCAGCGAGTGTCCCTGCCTGGAAGGGATTGAGCTGAATCATGACGTCACGTGCAACCTTTTCCAAGTCTTAGATGGAGCTGCCTTTGGGGCTGCCTGGCCAAGACTGTGGGCTGGGGGATCAGGTGTCATGGGACCACCAGGCTTACCTTGTGCCCAGTTGCAGCACCAGCTGCTCCTGGCCTTCACCGTGGGCAGCACCTTCCCTCCTGCACGGCCTCTGGTTCAGGTGTGGGGCTGCCACCCTGGCTGGGCCCACGGGCGCAGGAAGGTAAACACCCAGGCAGGAAGTGATTGTCATGGGCACGGGACCAGCACGCGGCCAGGCGAGTCTGAAGGTCAGGAATGCTTCCCGGGGAGCCCTTTCGGCAGAGGTCAGCATCTCTGGCTTCAGGTTCTCGGGGAGCGGAGGAGTCCAAGAACACCCCCCTGCTCTGATACCCTGACAGGACACAAGATAGGAGAACTAGAGCCGTCCAGGAGGCTCTCACCCCCAGGAGCTCCTCACTGGCAGGTGAGCAAATGGTTTGAGTGTTTTGTTTTGTTTTTTTTTTTGATAATGAAATGGGATGGAAAGCGGGCTGCGGCTAGGGCAGCATAGGCAAGACCCCAGGCAGGTGAGTGAAAGGAGAGGCAAGCCCACTTACCCTTCATCGAGAAGGAGCTTCAAGAGAGAAAACAGCCCTGGGTCTCTCACTCGCCCTGGCTTCACCATTCTCCCCTCTGGGACTCAGTTTCACCACCGGGGAATTGGGGTAATAATTCCTTCCAGGCTCCTCTCCTGTGAAGGCTTCAGAACTAGTGAGATAATAAACATGACTGGCTGCAGAAGTTGTGGGGCCCCGTGAGAAATGATTAAGGGAGCCCCTTGACCTGGGTTCGATCCCTGGGTTGGGAAGAGCCCCTGGAGAAGGGAAAGGCTATCTGCTCCAGTATTCTGGCCTGGAGAATTCCACAGACTGTATAGTCCATGGGGTCGCAAAGAGTCAGACATGACTGAGCGACTTTCACTTTGATCAAGCATTACTAAGAATTCCAAGAATTAAGCATGTTAACATGATTAAGAACTGCAATTGCAGAGTGTTAAACTAAGTGAGGGGTCCTTCTAAGGCCAGGGTCTCCTGTGACTGCGTGGGCCACACGCCCGTGGCTCCAGCCCTAAAAATAAACATACATGTAAACTGTGAAGGGCTAAACAAACTGAAATGACTCCGTGCCTGTGGCTCGAGCCTCAGGGTCAGGGAGCACACGCGGGGGACGGAAGTCACAGCGGTGAGGGGAGCGCTGTCTGCAAGGCTGCTCCCTGCCTCCACACCTGCTGCTCAGGGTCCCATCTCAGAGGTCCCAGTCTCCCACCTGCTGAACTTGCACCCCTGGCTGGCATCCAGCCAGAGCCTGGTGCAATTCAAACATCTGGGGACAAAGGGTTCTCGGACGCGCCAATCAACGGGAGACTGTTCTTTTCAAACTTGATTTAAAGTTTTGGGTGGTCATTTGCAGCAACGTGGATGGATCATGAAGTTATCATACTAAGTGAAGTAAGCCCAGAGAGACAAATATCATATGATATTGCTTATACGTGAAATCTAAAAAAAAATGATACAAATGAACATATATATGAAATAGAAATAGACCCACAGACATATTAATAGAAAACAAACTTATGGTTATACCAAAGGGGAAAGGAAGGGGAGGGCTGAATTGGGGATTAATAGACACACACTGCTACATGTAAAATAAGTAAACAAGGACAGACTGTAGAGCACAGAGTCAATATTTTATAATAACCTCTAAGGGGGAAGAAGCTGAAAACAATAGGTATATATTTATGCATAATGGAATCACTTTGCTGAACACCTGAAACTAATACATTGTAAATCAACTCTACCTCAATAAAAAAGATCTAGCTTATCAATTACACTAGCAAATAAAAACCCTGAAACATTAATTAAATTAAAAAGAGGCCTGGTGGCTCAGTGGGTAAAGAATCTGCCTGCAGTGCAGGAGACCGGGGTTCGATTCCTGGGTCAGGAAGATCCCCTGGAGAAGGGAATGGCAACCACCCCAGTGTTCTTGTCTGGAGAATTCCATGGACCGAGGAGCCTGGTGGGCTACACTCCGTAGGGTTGCACAGAATCGAATGTGACTGAAGTGACTTAGCACACATGCCAATTAAATACAATTCGGGGTGTTCACAGTCCCTGGCTAAACCAGACTGGGACTTGCGATAGTTCTGCCGAGTTCCGCCCACGGTGACTGGAAAAATGCCTGTGGTGGGAATGTCCCAACGTGCCTGCCCCCCGCTGCTCCTTTGGCCTCCCACACCTTCTCCCTCTTGGCTCTTGCCCTCAGATTTTCTCTTCCCTTTCTGCTCGTGTCCTGGCTGCCTTGCCTCTGCTTAGCCTTGCAGCAGTAGAAACCAGGGTATCCAGGAGGTGTCTTAGGCTTTCTGGTCTGTGAAAACACACAATAGACAATCTTCCTTGACCCCATCATCAACTCTACCCCTTCCTGGGGTCCACATTGTCTTGAAAACCCTCCCTGGAAGGGGCTCCCCACAGAAAAGGCAGGAGGTCATGTGATCAGAGATCATTGAAGGAGGAAGATCATTGCTTTAAGAACTTGCCCATGGGAGACTTCTCTGGCCTCTGTAAAGGCAGCCCAGGAAACTTACACCAGTGGACAAACCAGCCCAGAGACTTGGGGGAAGGAGGCCAGGTCTAGTCGCTGTGCCTGCTGGTTCCACCGTTTACACTGTAGCCACTGTTTGTCTCAGCAGCTGGCGACCCACCAGCCCCACATCAGACAGCACAACTCCCAGGACGAGTCCTTTCCCCACGTCCGAGAGCCCATCACCTCCCTAAGTAGGGGTCAGCACTGACGCTCTAAAGTTACCAGCATCACCCTAGGAAGGCGGAAGTCCTTCCTTTGTTCTTTCATCAAATCATCACCAAGCACCTGGGGCAGGTGAGACTTTGGAGAGGGGCTGGGGGCACACATGGTACCAGGGCTGCCTTCAGGCTGGCAGAGGAGAACCAGGACAGAGGCTCCTCCTACACGAAGGGGGCACAGAGCGCCCCACCCCCAAATACAAGGATGGTCATGGGGTCGTGGGGCTGAGAGGTGTTTTGGCCGACCAAGCAGGGAGTTATACCTCTGAGCCGGTGGGCTGTTTCTTTCCAGACCCCCCACTTGGCATCTTCAGGGCACTGTTGGGGCACAGCAGCCAGGCTGCAGGAGGAATTTTCACCTTGGGCTCCTTTTCCCCAAGGAAAAGGAGCCGTCGAGCTCAGTGGGTGGGGCTCTGCCTCTGGATCTACAGGATGTGCCCAGGGAAGACTGTCAGCCTGACTCCTTTCTTTGGCCAACAGAGGTTCTTGAAGCCCAGCTCCCGGGGAGACCAGACTGGGTCTGGGCAAAAGCCTTGAGCACTAAAGAGGGGGCATATGTCTAGAGCATCCTTTAGTGGGTTTCCTTTGGGAGAATGTCTCAGGTGGCTGATTAATGACCTGGTGGTCTGGGTCAGGCCATCTCTCAATCTTTCTATTTTAATAGGCCTTACCTTCAGAAGGGAGGACTTCCCTGGTGGTTCAGACGGTAAAGCGCCTGTCTACAACGCGGGAGACCTGGGTTCGATCCCTGGGTCGGGAAGATCCCCTGGAGAAGGAAATGGCAATCCACTCCAGTACTATTGCCTGGAAAATCCCATGGACAGAGGAGCCTGGTAGGCTATAGTCCGTGGGGTCTCAAAGAGTCGGACACGACTGAGCAACTTCACTTTCACTTTCACTTTCAGAAGGGAAAATAATGGGGATCATCAGAGGGCTATCAGGGAGGCCTGCATGGAGGAGGTGGCCTTTGAGCTGAGCCCCACTAAACAACCTTACATCCCTTCTTAGTTATTCTACAAGAGAAGAAAAGCTGATGAGTGTAGTTTCATATATGACGAAGTAAATCTCTCTTGGAAAATAAAGTAGTCATTTTTTCACACTTAACCCTTATTGAATGTTGCAAGTTCTTTAAATAGCATTCTATTACATAGAACACATTCCCAAGGAAGGAACAGCAGGGTTTCGACAAGGTGAAATGGGAGCCCTGCAGGGCCTGGGAATGGCAGAGGCAGAGGCATTGACCTGGGGAAGCAGGAGTTTTGTTTAAAGGATGCTCATGGAACAGGTTTGCTAGCGCAAGAGGAAGGTGGAGGGGGGTGGCCCCAGCCCATGAGGCCCAGACCTGGATGGTCTCCCAGAGATCACAGCAGGGGTCTGTATGGCCAGCATGTCTCAGGGGCACCCACTCCTCACTTCTGGACTCCAGCACCAGCTGGCTTTTGCCCTCGTCGCCTTCACTTTTGGCTGGAGGCTTGTGCAACAGCGTTGGTGTCTCCCACAGCCAGGAGTTCTGACCCTTAGTTATCCAGGTCTTTGAGGAACTTAAACTGGGACATTGATTCATTATTATTTAATGACTATGTTTCCTATCAGAAACTTCCCTGGTGGCTCAGAGGGTAACGCGTCTGCCTGCAATGCAGGAGACCCAGGTTCAATCCCTGGGTGGGGAAGATCCCCTGGAGAAAGAAATGGCAACCCACTCCAGTACTCTTGCCTGAAGAATCCCATGGATGGAGGAGCCTGGTAGGCTACTGTCCAGGGGGTCACAAAGAGTCGGACACGACTGAGCGACTTCACTCACTCACTCACTTCCTATCAGAAATAAACCCTTCAAAACCCAGGCCCTCCAGTGGACAAGCAGCTTGGACTATGCCCTAAAAAGGTCAGAGACACTTGGGAGCCACTGGGATGAGGAATGCAGGCAAGTTGGACCTGAGGACCTTGACCCCTCGGCTGTGTCCAGAAGTGACAAGGGTTGATCCTGGGTGGCTGACTTGGGGAGCATTGCTCAATCCCATGTGCTAGTCTGTATGACCTGCTTGTGTTAGTCTCTCAGTCATATCCAACTCTTTGTGACCCTATGGACCATAGCCTGCCAGGCTCCTCTGTCCCTGGAATTCTCCAGGCAAGAACACTGGAGTGGGTTGCCATTCCCTTCTCCAGGGAATCTTCCTGACCCAGGGGTCAAACCTGGGTCTCCTGCATTGAAGGCAGATTTTCTACTGTGTGAGCCGTCGGGGAAGCCCTTGGTATGACTTGCTTATCTCTATGTTTCAAACCACCACAGCAGTGTGATCCTTGCAGACTGACTCCTCAGAGAACCCCTCATTCAGCTGGTCAGCATTTGCTGCGTGCTTGCCCTGGACCAGCAGCAATAAGATGTGATAAGATGATCAGAGCCCCTGCCCCTCTGCCAAGCTCCCCACCTCCATTCCAGGCCTGTCAGCTGCCTGCACCCTTTTACTGCTGTCCAAATAAGTAGATAAAAAAAACCTAATTTCCTGTTCACAGCTGATTCATTTGTCATTCTTGAGCCAAAGCAGACTCCCATTAAATTCCACTAATGGGACAAAAAGCTTCCAAGTATTTTAAATTTATAACACCTTGGCATAATGGGCTTTGTTTTTCATGATGCTCTCTAGATGTAAATCTGCTCATAAAAGTGAGGACATCTATAAAGATATTTTTGCTCTTGTCTGAGTGACAACAACATTCCTGTGTGGATTCTTGAATGCGGGAGAAAAGCCCTCTTTTTTGCCGAGGTCCTTTTTAGGAAGTTAGCTTTGAACTTTAAAAATGATTTTGAGGTTCTTTATTTCTGGATTGAAAAGGCATCTGGCACGTTGACAATTTTTCCTGGTGCCTGAAATATCAGAGCCGTCCTCTGGCACTCACTTGCTACAGTTTTCTGGCTTCTTTAGAATTGGTTCAGAGCCGAGATCAGTCACTTGCAGTTGGCTAATACGGGTTACAAGTCAAGGGTAAAACAGGGAGAGATGCCAGCTCGGGGTCAGAATGAAGCCATCTTGATGCTCAAAGATAAACAGATCCACCTAAGCTATGCTTGCAAAAACATTATCAAAGCTGATTTGTGTATCCACGGGCGAAATATCACAGAAACTGCCAAAATAAAGAAGTATGGGTGGATATGCAGCATCTTTTAACAGGCTGTGGAAGCCAAGGTGACACTCATGTAACCACTGGGGCCCAGGCTGGATCGATGTCTACTTTTTATCTCTTTCTGAATTTTCTGTAATCTCATATGTCTGTTTTCTCAGGAAAGGCTGTTTGCTTTAAATAAGAATGTCCTAAATGAAAAGCAGTGAGAAATAGTTTAGAAACGGTACTCTCAACCACCTTGCCAGAGCCAGGCTGCCTCCACCGCTTACAGGCTGTGTGACCTTGGCTGAGGCAGTTAACCTCTCTGAACCTCTGAGTTCTCTACTGTGAAAATGGAAGACTTGGGACAAGGACAGTAATGATCATATAGGCTCACTTTGAGTGTTCCATGAGATGATAAATGAATCCATGATGAACTACTCAATGAGTAATAAGTGTGGTTCTCACTACTATTGTCCCAATAAGCCTTGAGCAAGAAAATGAATGCTTTTTTCCAAAATATAAGTTGATTTCAAGTAGCAGGGAGGGGGAGTTCCCTGGCAGTCCGGTTGTTAGGACTCAGTGCTCTCACTGCTGAGGGCCTGGGTTCAATCCCTGGTCGGGGAAGCAAGTTCCTGCAAACCATGCGAAACAGCCAGAAAAAAAAAATAGGAAGAGAATTTGTCAGCTCACAATAGTGAGAGAACTGAGAACAAAACGGGAGGGTGTACCCGAGAACCCTCAGACATAAAGAGAACAGGCTTTCTTCGAAGACTTGACCCAGTCTTCCTCACAGGCTCTGAGCTTGTCCAGCTTTGAGGACCTCCCTTCCTTGACCACACCATTCGCGCCTGCCTGTGGTCAGCTGGGAAGACCACACACCAGCAAAGTCTCCCTCGACGTGTCAGCATGTTGGATGCAACGATTATTTTCCTCCAGTAAACATTTCTTGGTGAGCAAAGGCATTGTTTCTGGCAAAAGCCTAATGCTCCAAAAATGTTTTCCTTCCAATTTTATTGAGATATAATTTACAGGCGGCACCGTGTAAGTTCAAGGTGGACAGCATAGAGATACATCATGAAGTGATGACCACAGTAAGTCTGGTAATCATCTCTCATCTCATATAGATACGGCATTAAAGAAACAGAATAAACAATAGTTTTCCTTGTGATGAGAACTCAGGATTTGCTCTTTAACAACTTTCATACATAACACACAGCAGTTGTTCTATTTATCATGTTGTACCTTGCACCTTATAACTGGACATTTGTACCTTTTCAATGCCTTCATCCAATTCCTCCTCTCCACACCCTTTACCTCTGATAACCACACACCTGTTCTCCTTTTCTATGAGTTTGCTTGTTCATTTGCTTTTGAAATGTAATTGATCTACAATGCTATGTTAATTCTTGTTACACAACATAGTTGGATATTTCTATACATTTCAACATGATCATCACAAGAAATCTAGTTAAAATATGTCATCATACAAAGGTATTATATAGTTATTGCTATATTCCCCACACTGTACCTTTCATATCTGTGATTCATTTATCTTGCAACTGGAAATTTGTATCTCTTAATCTTACTCTGCTATTTCTTTCCTTCCTTACTCCCCTCATCTCTGGCAACCACCCCTTTGTCTTCTGTATTTATACTCTGTTTCTGTTTTGTTGCATTTGTTCATTAGTTTTGTTTCATAGCTTCCACATGTAATGAAATCATACATTATTGTTTTTTTCTCTTTTGACTTATTTCACTTAGCATAATAATACCCTCTAAGTCCATCTATATTGTTGCAAATGGCAAGATTTCATTCTTTTTTGTGGCTGAGTAATGCTGGGAGGGATTGGGGGCAGGAGGAGAAGGGGACAACAGAGGATGAGATGGCTGGATGGCATCACTGACTCGATGGACGTGAGTCTGGGTGAACTCCGGGAGTTGGTGATGGACAAGGAGGCCTGGCGTGCTGTGATTCATGGGGTCGCAAAGAGTCGGACACGACTGAGCGACTGAAATGAACTGAATTGAACTGAATATTCCATTGTGTGTATGTGTGTGTGTGTGTGTGTGTGTGTGTACCAAATATTCTCTATCCATTTATCTAGGTACTTAGGTTGCATCCATGTCTTGGCTGCAATGAACATAGGGGTGCATATTAGAATTAGTGCTTTTACTTCCTTCATATGAACACCCAGGAGTGGATTGTGGATAGTATGGTAGTTCCATTTTTAATTTTTTGAGGAACCATCCTAATGTTTCCCACAGTGGCCGCACCCTTTTACAGTCCCACCAACAGTGCACAGGATTCTCCTCCACAGCCTCCCCATCACTGTTACTTGTTGTCTTCTTGATAACAGACATTTGACAGGTGGTATCGTGTTGCAGTTTTGATTTGCCTTTCGCTGATGGTGGTTAGTGATGTTGAGCATCTTGGCAAGAGTCTGTTGGTCATCTGTCTTTTTTGGACAGATGTCTATTCAGATCATCTGCCCATTTTTAAATCAGGTTTTTTTTTTTTGGTGTTGAGTTGTGTGAATTCTTTGTACAGTTTGTATCTTAACCCCTTGTAGGATATATCATTTGGAAATATCTTCTCCCATACAGCAGATGGCATTTTCATTTTCTCAATAGTTTCCTTCTATATGCAAAAGATGTAGTCCCATTTATTTATTTTTGTTTCCCTTGCCAGAGGAGACATATCCAAAGAAATATTACTAAGCCCGATGCAAAAGGGCTGGCTGTCTATGACTTCTTCTGGAAGTTTTCTGGTTTCAGGTCTTACAGTTAAGTCTTTAATCCATTTGGAATTTATTTATGTGTGTGGTATGAGAGAGTAGTCCAGTGTGATTCTTTTGCATGTAGCTGTCTGGTTTTCCCAAAACCATTCACTGAAGAGGTTCTCTTTTCCCCATTGTATACTCTTGTCTCTTTTACTGTGGATTAATTGCCCGTACAAATGTGGGTTCATTTCTGAGCTCTCTATTCTGTTCCCTTCATCTGTGTCTGTTTTGGCCGCAATACTATAATGTTTTAATTACCACAGCTTTGTAGTAGAGTTTGAAATCAGGGAGCATGATACCTCCTGCTTTGTTCTTCCTTCTCAAGATCGTTTTGGTTATTTGGGGGTCTTCATGTTTCCATACAAATTTTAGAATTATTTGTTCTAGTTCTATGAAAAAAAATAGTCATTGGTATTTTGCATTGAATCTGTAGCTTGCCTTAGTTAGTATGGTCATTTTAACAATATTCATTCTTCTAACCCATGAACACAGTATATTTTTCCATCTGTTTGTGTCATCTTCAATTTATTTTACCAACATCCTATAGTTTTCCAAGTACAGGTCTTTTATCTCCTTAAAAGTGAAGGTGATAGTTGCTCAGTCATGTCCAACTCTTTGTGCCCCATGGACTGTAGCCTGCCAGGTTCCTCTGTCCATGGAGTTCTCCAGGCAAGAATACTGGAGTGGGTAGCCATTGCCTTCTCCAGGAGATCTTCCTGACCCAGGGATTAAACCCAAGTCTCCTGCATTGAGGCAGCTTCTTTGCCATCTGAGTTTATCCCTAGATACTTTATTCTTTTTGATGCAATTATAAAGGGATTATTTTCTTAATTTCTCTGATAGTTTGCTGTGTATAGAAATGCAACAGATTTCTGTGTATTAATTTTGAATCCTGCAACTCAACTGAGTTCACTCACTTCTAGTAGTTTTTTCTGGTGTATTTAGGATTTTCTATGTATAGCATCATGTCATCTGTAAACGTAATAGTTTTACTTCTTTGGATTCCTTTTATAGGTTTAGATTCCCTCTATTTCTTTTTGTCATCTAATTCCTGTGGCTAGGACTTCTAATACTGTTATCAAGCAAGGGCTCTTTGCCCCACTGGCACTGGTGGTAAAGAAACTGCCTGCCAATGCAGGAGACATAAGAGACGTGGTTGGATCCCTGGGTTGGAAGAGGGCATAGCAACCCACTCCAGTATTCATGCCTGGAGAATCTCGTGGACAGAGCCTGGTGTCTATAGCCTGGTGGGCTATAGTCCATGGGGTTGCGAAGAGTCGGACACAACTGAGCAACTAACACACTTAGGTAATACAGGATAATCTCCGTATCTCAAGATTCTTAATCACATCTGCAAAGACCCTTTTGCCATATAAGGTAACAAATTCACAGGTCCTAGATACACCACAGTTCAAAAGCATCAATTCTTCAGCACTCAGCTTTCTTTATAGTCCAACTCTCATATCCGCACATGACTACTGGAAAAACTATAGCCTTGACTAGACAGACCTTTGTTGGCAAAGTAATGTCTCTGCTTGTTAATATGCTGTCTATGTTGGTCATGACTTTTCCTCCAAGGAGCAAGTGTCTTTTAATTTCATGGCTGCAGTCACCATCTGCGGTGAATCTACTGAAGACAAGTCCAATCTTGGCTTAGAGGGGGAAAGTGCTGTGATTGATTAGTAATGTCTGTCATGTCAAAGGGACAGGAAAAGGTGGTCCACATGCACCTGACCTGCCATTCCTTGTAGGAAAGGAGGCTTTGCATGCAGGTTGACGCTTGGGAAGCCAGGGGAGAAGCTGAGCCTCATCTGTGTGCCCCTGAGCAGCTCTGCTGGCAGAGTCTTGGCTTCCTCATCTTTAGAATGAGAGACTGGTGAAGCGCTTTCCAACTCCCCGAGAGGGTGATGGCCTGTGAATGGAAAGAACGTTACCTGTAACAAACTGCCCAGGCCTTCATTTGGGGTCAGAGGTCTAGAGTGGCCTGGGCCCATGACTGCGGTCTTGGCGAGAGGGCCTGGGAGTTCTTCCGTCTGGTGCGGGTCTGAGCCTGTGTCCTTAGCCCTATGGACCCTGGTCTGCCTGGAGGAGACCATCCACTTGGGTGGACTCCACAGACATGCACTGCTGCACTCGATTCTCGACTTCCAGACTCGCTGAGGTGGAGCAGGGCTTCACCTGAACCCCTGGGGGAGCTTGTTACAGCCCAGCTGTCCCCTCCCACAAGACACCTTCTTCCCTGCCTGGGCTTCTGGAAGGTCTGGGGTGGGGCCAGGAATCTGCATGTCTTAAAATCTCCCAGATGCTGCAGCTGCTGCTCAGAGAGGACCACGTTTTTGGAACTGCTGGCTTAGAGTGAGGGAAGAAAGCCTCAGTTCAAAGAGCAAGGAACCAGGTGATGTCTGGTTCATCCAAGTCATTTCAGTGTTTCTGGAATGTCAATCACTTACTTTCCACATGTAAAATTCTTAACATATCCATGTACCATCTGTGCCGTTAATACTGTCTGCAGACTGGCTTTACATTGAATTCTCTATTTTCATCCTCAGCATTAATACCTATGAAATCGCAGCTTTGATGTGCTAATTGGATTTCTCCTAAAGATACAGAACACGAAACTATTGCTTTTTTTGCATGTTTGACTGCTGTACCTCTTAGAATCAGCTACTGATTCAAATCTCCTGCATCTGTAAACAGCAGGGAGGGACTGTGTAGATTCATCCAAATCTCATGAATGTTTTGAATGAGAGACAATTCAAAGAAATCATAGTCCCTCAATGACTCTGCTAGGTTGTCTGCTTTTTTAAATACCTCCTTCTTGAATTACTCACCCCAGCGGAAACAGAAACCCCAGCCCCTCTGCCCGGCTGCCCCCACGGCTCGTGGCCTTTCACCTCCTCCATCAGCCTGTTCTCTTTGGCTGTCCCCACGTCCCTCTTGGTCCACCTTCAAGGCTCAGGCACACTCTGCCGGTCCCGATTCCAACAGCCCACGCCTCCATGTGCCTCAGTTGACCTAACCTCCCTGGTAAACCTTTCTCAGGGCCTGCCTCACCTCCCTGCTACCCACAGGGCTGTGGGGAGATCCCGGGGCCACGCTGCGAGGCGGGCGAAGGCCCTGGGATGGTACCAGCACTGCAGAGATGACAGAAGGCATCAGAGAGAAAGAGAAGCCCGAGGCGGAGCAGAGTTGGGCTGATGAGGGATGTCAGGAGATTCCCTCTTGCCGGCCTCTGGGGCCCACATCTGTGAGGAGACCCCGTCTGTCTCAAGAGCCAGGGCTGAACACAGGGGGACCACAGCCGTGCTCAGTGGGTGGGTAGACAGAACCGCCAAGGACACAGCTGACCAGTTTAACTCTCGTCCTAAAGTCAGTGTGAAAACTTAGATCTACATAAATAGGAAAGGCCAAATTTGAAGAACTGGGAAATAATGCACAAGAACCCCCTCAGGGTGGGATAAGAAAAGGTTTTAAGAGATTTTATGGGAAAAATACATGAACAAAACAAACACCCCAGCTTGCTGATGGTTAACCAGGAATAAGAAATGGGAAAGTTATTTCTCCCTCCCTCTGTGTGTGTGTGTGTGTGTGTGTGTGTGTGTGTGTCTGTCCATCCACACCAGCTACACACATACATGGCCAATTATGGCTAATTCAAAATGCTTCCCCCACCCCCATGGCCATCCAGCCCAGAGCCCCTGCCTACTGGCCTGATCTCCATCTTAGTCCTTATCTCTGGGAGAGGGAGTCTGATTGGCTCAGCCCAGCCTCTGGCTTGACTCCTCCTGGGTCAGAGGTCCACTCTCTGGGGTCAAAGGCCCACCCTGTTCTGGTCAGCGATGGCCAGAAGCAGAGGCTGGGGGCAGTGGTCCTCCCCTCCCACTCAGGGTCCTCCCCGTCCAGGGCTGAGGATGTACCAAGCAAACACCATAGGAAGGACTCTGGAGCAGGAAGAAGGAAGGATGGCTGCCTTCTCTACAAATCCCTGCTCCACAGAACCATTTTGAGAAATCAGGTTGAGATCGAGATTTACCCAACCAGAAATGCAAGTACCATTTTCATTCCTTTGCCAAGTACTATAAACTGAGTATTCATGTCCTTCCAAGGTTCACATGTCAAAGTCCAAACCTGCAATGTAATGGCATTTGGAGATGAGGCCTTTGGGAAATATTAGGGTTAATATTTATGGTTAATAATTAATCCTAATATTAGCTAAGTATTAGGGTTAGTAGATCATGAGGGTGGGGCCCTTCTGATGGGGTGGTGGTTGTTGTTGTTCAGTGGCTAAGTCGTGTCTGACTCTTTGAGACCCCATGGACTGCAGCACTCCAGGCTCCTCTGTCCTCCACTATCTCCTGGAGTTTGCATAAACTCATGTCCATTGAGTTGGTGATGCCATCCAACCATCTCATCCTCTGTCGTCCCCTTCTCCTCCCGCCTTCAATCTTTCCCAGCATCAGGGTCTTTTCTAATGAGTCTGTTCTTCGCATCAGGTGGCCAAAGCATTGACGCTTCAGCTTCAGCCTCAGTCTGATGGGGTTAGTAGCTTTATAAGAAGAGGAAGAATATAGTTTTCTCTCTCCTTCTCCCCCCTCACCATCATTTCTCTCACCCCTCTTCCTCTCTCTCTCCCTGTCTCTCCTTCTTCATGCACAACCCAGGAAAGGCCATGTGAGGACATATCAGGAAGGTGGCCATCTGCTGGCCAGGAAGACAGCCCTCACCAAAACCCCAGAAGCCGACTATCTTTATATAGGACTTTAGACTCCAGAACCGTTCTGTTGTTTAAGCCTCAAGTCTACTGTATTTTGTTAAGGCAGCCCTGGCTGACTAAGACATCACCAGGTCTTGTCATTTTTAGCAGGCAGGCCTTTTTATAACTCCTCTAGGATTTGGGTGGGTACATGAGTTCACGGCAGCTCCACTGTGCAAAAGGCCCCACTTCTAGAATCCAACAGAGTCCCAGTGTAAGGAGGGCAGCTTCCTGAACATGAAGATCCCTGTCTGGCTACTGAGATGACATTGCCCACCTTCACACAGTCTGTTTTGCACTGTGCCTGGGAGCTCAGCCGCCCTGGCCTGCCTCCCTCTGGCTGGTCCCCGACCTTGGCCCACAGGCAGGCAGGAGCTTGCCAAGGGCGGTGGCTGACGGAGGCCACTCACCCCAGAAGGAGTGGCCCTGTCCCCAGCTCACTCTCTCCTATCGCTCACAGCCTGTCTGGTGGTGGGGGCGATGGGACAGAGGGTCAGTGTCCACAGAGTAGGTAAAATTCTCTTAGCAACGGGACAACTCTGCAGCAGCTGGCTCTCCCTTCACTTTGAGAAAATAGGTTGCGCCCTGTCCTTCCCCCACCAGCTGAGAAGGGCTGCTGTCCCCGTGGTGCCCAGAGGGGACGGGACTCTCGGGAGCTGCCACCAGCCAGCCCCCAGAGATGAGGCATAGATTCCTCTCACTGGGACAGAAACAAGGCTCTCATGGACCCTAGAGCTGTTTTGTTTTCAAAGTCCATACCTGTTTTTTTATGTCGACCATTATATCCATTTTATAATCTTGGAGTCTTTTTAACACCCAAATGTAAAAACGAGTTAAACAAGTGGCTCATTCATTTAGCTTGCAAAGAGTAAAAAGCACACCTGGGAGTATCGTTCTGGGTGTTGATGCCATGCCAGGAGCCATAATCCCATTTAATTCTTGTACTTTCAGTGCACAAATGAAAGACGCTTCCAGAAGGAAAGCAAAGCCAGAGGAAAGGCGAGCTCATGTTTGGGATGACAGAGGATGTTAGGCAGTTCCCTCCTGCCAGCTTTCTGGGGCCCTGAGTGAGGGGCCTCTGCTATCTCACAGCCCGGGGCCCAGCATGGGGCAGACACAGGTGTGAGCGGACGCAGCCCACCCAGGACTCCACTGGCCAGTTTCACTCCATGGGAGCCTGGAGAGCACCATTGCCCTCCAGATGGTGAGTTGAGAGGGTCAAGGGTGTGTCAGGGGCCCATCCCCGGAGCCATGCCAGGACTCCGGAGGCCCTGAAGCTTCAGTCTTAGACCGCTGAACACTAGCTGGGGTGTGCACAAAGTGAGCTGGTAGTAGCCACCATGAGAAGTCAGCAAATAGGGCCACAGCCACTTAGGGGAAGACACCCTCATACCTGGCTTGGATCTTTGCACCCAAACTGCCCAGGGCTCCCCGCAAAGCCTCCCCACATGGAAGGAGAGGGGTGCTCAAAAGACGTGAGTGTCTACAGGAGCCTGCTGGCCCGGCCCCCCAGACACCCCCATGCCTCATGCCCTGCTCCACACTCTCTCCCTGGTCCTCTCTGACTTCCTACGTGCTCCACCTCCCAGGGCACCTCTCCACCCTCTCCTGTGCTCACCCCCTCTCCTCCCAGTGGGACCAGCAAGACCAGCATTCAAATCCCATCTCAGGCACTTCCCAGCTGTGTGACTTTGGACAAGTCACTGAGTTTCTCCAAGCTCCAGGATTGGACTAACAATGGTGCCCTCCCTCCCCAGGGTTGTGTAGGAGGAGCAAATGAGTCAAAGTGCTGGTATCAAAACCATGCCTGAGCTCCTCTGAGAGCGAGGACCTCGTGTCTGCAGCTCTGGGCATTTCTCCTCCAGAAGCGTCTCAGTTGTTGTTCAGTCACTCAGTCGTGTCCAACTCTTTGTGACCCTATGAACTGCAGCGTGCCAGGCCTTCCTGTCCTTCACCATCTCCCGGAGTTCGCTCAAACTCATGCCCATTGAGTTGATGTCTCAGTTCGGTCAGTATTTCCTGACCCAGGTCACCGCTACCCTCCTAAGACTTCAAGCCTGAGTCCTGAGCTCTTCAGAGACCAGGATGGGGCAGCCTGGGTGACCAGGAGTCTCCTCCTATCCTGCAGGCATGGCCCTTCCCAGCCCCAGGCAGGACTTGCGGCTGGGGGTCCACCTGTGGGGAGCAGCACGGTGATTCCAGGAGGAGCCTCGGGCTATCAGATCTGGTGCCTCTGGGAATGAAGACCCTGGAAGTAGATAAAATTCTGAGAGAGGGGCAGCAGAAGAGAAGGACAAGGAGGAGTTTGGAATGGGAGTAGACTCGACCCGTGAGCAGGGAGGGAGGCTGGGCTCTCGGGCCCTCGTCCATTCATGTCTCAAATGAGGAGGCGGCCAGATGTTAGAGGGAAGACGGAGAAGGACAGCCCTCACCTAAGGCCCCTCTGAGGCTGAGGCGGCCAGGGTCCAGTCGGCAGTGGCAGGGGTGGGCGAGGGAGTGAGCTGACCAGTGCTGTGTGTGGCTGGAGGCTGGGGCCTCTGGCCAGTGTCTGACCAGCTTACGGTCTGGAAATCTCCACCGTATCCACCCATGCCTTGAGGAGCCAGAAAGCCCTGGCTTAGGTGTGCCCAGCTCATAAATCGAGAGTCATGAACCGCAGCAGTCCCCACCTGGAGCAGACAGGAGAGGGTCTTAATCCTCTCTCTCACCCTGGCTAACAACCAGCGACCCCTGAGGACGCCAGCTCTGGCCTCCACGCTCTCTCATCCCTCCCCGGGCTCTCTGGTTAGGCTTCCAGATGCAACAATGATGTCCTTTTCCAAGGCAAAATGGGCCTTGCCAGACTGGAGGGGTGGTTCTCCAGATGTGGTCTCCACACCAGCCACAGCAAACGCTGAGAACTTGTTGGAAACACAGATTCTCAGGCCCCACCCCTGACCTCCTGTGCCTGAAAGCTCCAGGGTGGAGCCCCCAGAATCTGTATTTAACCGTCTAGGTGACTCTGAGGCCCCTGTATCGTGAGAACCACAGAGCCCTGAGAGCGAAGTGTCCCCGCGACGTGAAACAACATGGATGGGTCCCCAGGGCCCAGTGTCACAGGAAGAAGTCAGACAGGAGAGAACGTTGTGAATGAGTCCATTCACACAAAGGACCAAAACAGGCAAAGCTAGTCCTTGCTGTTTGAAGTCAGAGACTCCCCTCGGGGGCTGGGGAGGAAACGGCAGAGAGTTTCAGAGGCCTGGGTGTGGTTACAGAGGTAAGTAGTCAGCCTCTATACTTAGAATACGGGCACTTTCTGTATTCTACTATACTTAGATTAAAAAAAATGTATTTAAGTAGATGACAAGATAAAATAGAAGCATCGCCTCCCGTTTCGTTGTACAGCCTAGTAATTGGTTGAACTCACTTCGGGATGACCTAGGGTTCCGCTCCGGGTTACAGAGAGTGAAACGTTGAGCGTTCTTTGATCCTCGGCCAATAAGGTTTTATGACTTCAACCTAAAAGTGGCCTCAATGAAGACAGGATGGGCTGACTAATTAAAACCAGAAAGGAGCCATAGGTCCACACGTCTAAAACCAACACTGTCATCTTGGGTCAACGCTGCTGCTCCCATTTTGCCCCTGGTTTATAGGTAATATTTCCCGAGAACAAGCTGCTTCATTCAGTTACCTTCACAAACAGTTTATCTTGGAGGAGACACCAGGAAATCAGATTGCACAAGGAGAGGCATTCTGTGGATGTTTGACTCTGGGTTGGGGTGGGGGGTGGGTTGGAAGCCAGCAGAAGAATTTTGCCTTACCTGCCAAGGAATTTTCCAGGCAAGATGCTTCAGGACAGTGGGGACAACCAGAGAATGCAGCTGTGTGGCTCCGTGGTCTGTCTGCCTGTGGGCTGTGGGGAGATTCAGAGCAGTGTTCTTTATGAGGATAATCTGGGCCCTCCAGGAGGGAAGCTATCCCCTGCCGTTTCCTTTAAGAATGTCAGCTCTCCCCAACCTCCTCCCCTGTTCTGTATGGGAAGCTAACAGATAACCAGACGCACCACCTCTGGGTACTTACTCCAGCTCAAGATAATCCCTCCAACATTCCACCAAAGGGAGGAGGGCCAGTCCATGTCTCCTTCCAAAAGGCCTCTAAAGTCTACCCCGGGGCTTCCCTCCTGGTCCAGTGGTTAAGAATCTACCTGCCAATGCGGAGGACACAGGTTCGATCCCTGGCCCAGGAAGATTCCACATGCCGCAGAGCAACTAAGCCCAAGAGCCACAACTACTGAAGCCCATGCACCTAGAGTCTGTGCTCCCCAACAAGAGAAACCACCACGATGAGAAGCCCCTGCACCGCAGCTAGAGAGCAGTCCCGACTCGCTGCAAATAAAGCCTGAGTGCAGCAACAAAGACCCAGCACAGCCAAAAATACATAAACAAATTTGAAAAGTGAAAAAGGATACCATAAAAACCCTTGAGGGAAATCCCTTAGTATTCATAATTTCTCCTGAGCAACTGGTCGATTTTTATCCCTGAATGAAGGAGAATGAGTCACTGACCCTTTCCTGTTTTAGTACCACACACTATCTCGATTACTGTTGCTTTGTAGTAACTTTTGAAATCAGAACATGTTAAGTCCAACTTTATTCTTTTTCAAGATTGTTTTGGCATGGGTCCTTGAATTTCCACATAAATTTTAAAATCAGTTTATTAATTTCTGCAAAGAAGCCAGCTGGGATGTTGATTTGGATTGTGTTGAATATCTAGATAAATTTGGGGAACAATACTACCTTAATAGGGGCTTCCCAGGTGGCGCTTGTGGTAAAGAACCCAACTGCCAAGGCAGGAGACGAAAGAGACACGATTTCGATCCCTGGATTGGGAAGATCCCCTGGAGGGGTGTGTGTGTGTATGTGTGTGTGTTAGATGCTTATTCGTGTCCAGCTCTTTGCAACCCAGTTGAGTGTGACCCACCAGGCTCCTCTGTCCTTGGAATTCTCCAGGCAAGAATACTGGAGTGGGTTGCCTTCCTAGGGGATCTTCCCAACCCAGGGACTGAACCCGGATCTCCTACATAGCAGACAGATTCTTTACTGTCTGAGGCACTAGGGAAGCCCTGGAGGAGAAAATGGCAACTCACTCCAGAATTCTTGCCAGAAAATCCCATGGACAGAAGAGCCTGGCGGACAACAGCCTCTGGCGTCATAAAGAGTCAGACACTACTGAAGCGATTTAGCATGCTCACACACACCACCTAAATAGTAAATCTTCTCGTCCATGAAAATAGAATGTCTTTCCATTTATTTAGGTCTTCCTTAATTTCTTTCAACAATATTTTATAGTTTTCAGAATGTAAAATTTTTACTGCTTTGTTAAATTTGTATTTTTGAATATTTTTGATCATATTATAAGTGACATTCTTTTTTTAAAATTTCATTTCTGGTATGTTCATTCTTACTGTGTAAAAATACAGTGGATTTTTGTATGTTGATCTTATATCATGAGATCTTGCTGAATTTATTCCCAAAAGTTTTCTTAGGGAATTCCTTAGGATTTTCTAAACACACATGTCATCTGCAAGTAGAGTTTTACACCTTCCTTTCCAATTTGAGTATCTTTTATTTATTTTTATTGACCAATTTCTCTGGTGCAACCCTCCAGTGCAATGTTGAACAGTAGTGGTGGGAGTGGGCATTCTTATCTTCCTTCTGATTTATAAGAAAACATCTAGTCTTTAATAAGTGTGATATTAGATGTGGAATTTTCATAGATGCCCTTTATCAAGCAGAGGAAATTTTCTTCTTTTATCTGTTTTGTTGGCTATTTTTATCATGAAGGATTACTGGATTTTGTCAAGTGCTAACTGATGCCAAATAATGGAGATATCATGTAGTTTTGTCCTTTGTTTCATTGGTATAATGCGTTATATTAATCAATTTTTGTGTGTTAAAACCACTGTGCATTTCTGGGATAAATTCTACTTGGTTATGGTGTATAATCTTTTTAATGTATCAGTTTGCTAGTCTTGCATTCAGGTCTCTTTCATTTATATTAATAAGAGATATTGGTGTATATTTTTCCTTTCTTGTGACACTTTTGTCTGGTTTTATAATCCCTCCATTTTTTTGTATCTGTGATACCTCTTCTATAAAACAACACTTTAGTAGGTAAGTGCTCATTCCTGAGCTGGCATTCTGTTTTGTTGACGACTCCCTTGTTCCATTACCACACACCTTTTATTATTGCAGCATTTTATGATATTTAGGAAAAGTGACTCTATTACCTATATTTTTCAAAATTTGAGCTAATCTTGCCTATCTGCCAATCTTGCCTATGAACTTCATATTCATTTTATGAAAATACTCCAATAAAAGCTTTTAAATTGGAATTTGTTAGGTGGAATGGCACTAAAACTCTATATTAACATGGTAAGAATTGACATGTTTTTAATTTTCCATTTTCCCATCCAAGAAAAACCAATGCTTTTCTTTAAAAAAAAAAAACAAAACTCATACTTTACTAAAGATGTCAGTTTCTTCCATTTCCCACATTCTTCCTTTACATAGGTTATATTTATTTATGCAATTAGCCTACATTTTCTGATTTTGTTTCTACTGTGATTGGGAATTCACTATTTTCTTGTTGTTGACATGAAGTCAATCTATCCTATTCTGGCCCTGGGCTGAATTCTTTATAATTCCTATAGTTTCCATTGGTTCTTGGGGCTTTCTAGGCATTCAAATCATCTGCAAATTGCAGTTTATTTCATCTTCCTTTCTGACAATATTTGTTTTATGTCTCATTGCTTTGGCTAAGCCCCCAAGAAACAAGTTAATAAAGATGAGCACGGCATCCTGCCTTGACTTTTCAGCACCGCTGCATTCGAGACGTGCTTGGTGCCCTTTTTCATGATGACTTTTCCTTCTAGTCTTATTTCTGAAGGTTTTTTTCTGGAGACTTGTGTTTAATTGTGTTGCTAACCCACTGGTAAGCTATATTGCATTAAGACCGCCTATTGATTATGAAACTGCCTCTGTTCTATTAAATTACTCTGAGACTCTTTTAATTAGGGGCTTAGTGAAGAGGAACTAAAAGGCCTCCTGATGAAAGTGAAAGAGGAGAGTGAAAAAGTTGGCCTAAAGCTCAACATTCAGAAAACGAAAATCATGGCATCTGGTCCCATCACTTCATGGGAAATAGATGGGGAAACAGTGGAAACAGTGTCAGACTTTATTTTTTGGGGCTCCAAAATCACTGCAGATGGTGACTGCAGCCATGAAATTAAAAGACGCTTACTCCTTGGAAGGAAAGTTATGACCAACCTAGATAGCATATTGAAAAGCAGAGACATTACTTGGCCAACAAAGGTCTATCTACTCAAGGCTATGGTTTTTCCAGTGGTCACGTATAGATGTGAGAGTTGGACTGTGAAGAAAGCTGAGCGCTGAAGAATGGATGCTTTTGAACTGTGGTGTTGGAGAAGACTCTTGAGAGTCCCTTGGACTGCAAAGAAATCCAACCAGTCCATTCTAAAGGAGATCAACCCTGGGTGTTCTTTGGAAGGAATGATGCAAAAGCTGAAACTCCAGTACTTTGGCCACCTCATGCGAAGAGCTGACTCATTGGAAAACACCCTTATGCTGGGAGGGATTGGGGGCAGGAGGAGAAGGGGACGAAAGAGGACACTGAACTGAACCAAACTGAACAGTGTGATCAGTTCCTAATTAAAATTGTAGCAAATTCAATCTGTTTCTCCCAGACAAAGCTACACTGAGTCACAAGTACACAGGCCACTTCCCACATCTGCAGGCAGATCCACAGAGCAAATTCCTGCAGATGGAATTGCTGGGTTAAAGTATATACACTTTTTACCTTGATCAGTTCAGTTCAGTCGCTCAGTCGTGTCCAACTCTTTGCGACCCCATGAATCGCAGCACGCCAGGCCTCCCTGTCCATCACCAACTCCCGGAGTTCACTCAGACTCACGTCCATCGAGTCAGTGATGCCATCCAGCCATCTCATCCTCTGTCATCCCCTTTTCCTCCTGCCCCCAATCTCTCCCAGCATCAGGGTCTTTTCCAATGAGTCAACTCTTCGCATGAGGTGGCCAAAGTACTGGAGTTTCAGCTTCAGCATCGTTCCTTCCAAAGAATACCCAGGGCTGATCTCCTTTAGAATGGACTGGATGGATCTTCTTGCAGTCCAAGGGACTCTCAAGAGTCTTCTCCAACACCACAGTTCAAAAGCATCCCTTCTTCAGCGCTCAGCTTTCTTCACAGTCCAACTCTCACATCCATATGTGACTATTGAAAAAACCATAGCCTTGAATAGACGGACCTTTGTTGGCAAAGTAATGTCTCTGCTTTTTAATATGCTGTCTAGGTTGGTCATAGCTTTCCTTCCAAGGAGTAAGCGTCTTTTAATTTCATGGCTGCAGCCACCATCTGCAGTGATTTTGGAGCCCCCAAAAATAAAGTCTGACACTGTTTCCACTGTTTCCCCATCTATTTCCCATGAAGTGATGGGACCAGATGCCATGATCTTCGTTTTCTGAATGTTGATCTTTAAGCCAACTTTTTCACTCTCCTCTTTCACTTTCATCAAGAGGCTCTTTAGTTCCCTTCACTTTCTGCCATAAGGGTGGTATCGTCTGCATATCAGGTTATTGATATTTCTCCTGGAAATCTTGATTCCAGCTTGTGCTTCTTCCAGCCCAGCATTTCTCATGATGTACTCTGCATATAAGTTAAATAAGCAGGGTGACAATATACAGCCTTGATGTACTCCTTTTCCTATTTGGAACCAGTCTATTGTTCCATGTCCAGTTCTAACTGTTGCTTCCTGACCTGCATATAGGTTTCTCAAGAGGCAGGTCAGGAGGTCTGGTATTCCCATCTCTTTCAGAATTTCCCACAGTTTATTGTGATCCACACACTCAAAGGCTTTGGCATAGTCAATAAAGCAGAAATAGATGTTTTTCTGGAACTCTCTTGCTTTTTCCATGATCCAGCAGATGTTGGCAATTTGATCTCTGGTTCCTCTGCCTTTTCTAAAACCAGCTTGAACATCTGGAAGTTCATGGTTCACGTATTGCTGAAGCCTGGCTTGGAGAATTTGAGCATTACTTTACTAGTGTGTAAGATGAGTGCAATTGTGTGGTAGTTTGAGCATTCTTTGGCATTGCCTTTCTTTGGGATTGGAATGAAAACTGACCTTTTCCAGTCCTGTGGCCACTGCTGAGTTTCCCAAATTTCCTGGCATATTGAGTGCAGCACTTTCACAGCATCATCTTTCAGGATTTGAAATAGCTCAACTGGAATTCATCACCTCCACTAGCTTTGTTCATAGTGATGCTTCCTAAGGCCCACTTGACTTCACATTCCAGGATGTCTGGCTCTAGGTGAGTGATCACACCATCGTTATTATCTGGGTTGTGAAGATCTTTTTTGTACACTTCTTCTGTGTATTCTTGCCACCTCTTCTTAATATCTTCTGCTTCTGTTAGGTCCATACCATTTCTGTCCTTTATTGAGCCCATCTTTGCATGAAATGTTCCCTTGGTATCTCTAATTTTCTTGAAGAGATCTCTAGTCTTTCCCATTCTGTTGTTTTCCTCTATTTCTTTGCATTGATTGCTGAGGAAGGCTTTCTTATCTCTTCCTGCTATTCTTTGGAACTCTGCATTCAGATGCTTATATCTTTCCTTTTCTCCTTTGCTTTTCGCTTCTCTTCTTTTCACAGCTATTTGTAAGGCCTCCCCAGACAACCATTTTGCTTTTTTGCATTTCTTTTCCATGGGGATGGTCTTGATCCCTGTCTCCTGTACAATGTCACGAACTTCAGTCCATAGTTCATCAGGCACTCTATCGATCAGATCTAGTCCCTTAAATCTATTTCTCACTTCCACTGTATAATCATAAGGGATTTGATTTAGGTCATACCTGAATGCTCTAGTAGTTTTCCCTACTTTCTTCAATTTAAGTCTGAATTTGGCACTAAGGAGTTCATGATCTGAGCCACAGTCGGCTTCTGGTCTTGTTTTTGCTGATTGTATAGCGCTTCTCCATCTTTGGCTGCAAAGAATATAATCAATCTGATTTTAGTGTTGACCATCTGGTGATGTCCATGTGCAGAGTCTTCTGTTGTGTTGTTGGAAGAGGGTGTTTGCTATGACCAGTGCATTCTCTTGGCAAAAGTCTATTAGCCTTTGCCCTGCTTTATTCTGTATTCCAAGGCCAAATTTGCACATTACTCCAGGTGTTTCTTGACTTCCTAGTTTTGCATTCCAGTCCCCTATAATGAAAAGGACATCTTTTTTTGGGTGTTAGTTCTAAAAGGTCTTGTAGGTCTTCATAGAACCATTCAACTTCAGCTTCTTAAGCGTTACTGGTTGGGGCATAGACTTGGATTACTGTGATATTAAATGGTTTGCCTTGGAAACGAACAGAGATCATTCTGTCATTTTTTAGATTGCATCCAAGTACTGCATTTTGGACTCTTTTGTTGACCGTGATGGCTACTCCATTTCTTCTAAGGGATTCCTGCCCACAGTCATAGATATAATGGTCATCTGAGTTAAGTTCACCCATTCCAGTCCATTTTAGTTTTCTGATTCCTAGAATGTCGACATTCACTCTTGCCATCTCCTGTTTGACCATTTCCAATTTGCCTTGATTCATGGACCTAATATTCCAGGTTCCTATGCAATATTGCTCTTTACAGCATCAGACCTTGCTTCAATCACCAGTCACATCCTCAACTGGGTATTGTTTTTGCTTTGGCTCCATCCCTTCATTCTTTCTGGGGTTATTTCTCCACTGATCTCCAGTAGCATATTGGGCACCTACTGACCTGGGGAGTTGCTCTTTCAGTATCCTATCATTTTGCCTTCTCATACTGTTCATGGGGTTCTCAAGGCAAGAATACTGAAGTGGTTTGCCATTCCCTTCTCCAGTGGACCACATTCTGTCAGACCTCTCCACCATGGCCTGCCCATCTTGGGTGGCCCCACAGGGCATGGCTTAGTTTCATTGAGTTAGACAAGGCTGTGGTCCTAGTGTGATTAGATTGACTAGTTTTCTGTGATTATGGTTTCAGTGTGTCTGCCCTCTGATGCCCTCTTGCAACACCTACCGTCTTACTTGGGTTTCTCTTACCTTGGACGTGGGGTATCTCTTCATGGCTGCGCTTTGCTGGAGCAGCCGTGAAGAGATACCCCATGTCCAAGGTAAGAGAAACCCAAGTAAGATGGTAGGTGTTTACCTTGATAGAGGGTTCCAAACTGCCTTCACTGGGATGGAATCAAGGTAAAATCCTACCAGTGACAATTCAGGAGGGAGATGCCTCTGGTTCTTCAGCTTCACCAATCACTTTTCAAAGTTTTGATTCTTTGCTAATGTAATAAGTGCAAAAAAAAAATTTCTCAGTGTGGTTTGGAGTTCCTCTCCTCTTATGAGACTTGGGGTTGAAAATCTCTCATGGATTGTTAAGGATTTGTATTTTCTGTGAGCTACCTCTTCATATCCTTTGCCCATTTCAACCATGTTCATGTTTTCCAAAGTTTAAACTCACACTGTTCAAAGTTTCTTTTCCTTTCTTCTAGCACAGGCTAGACTGTTGGGATGGGAAATGGGAGATGGGGGATCGGAGACCTGGCCTGGAGCCACCTCAACACCCTCCTCCCTTCCTAGGGGTGGAGGAGGGAGCAGGGGCAACCCCCTCTCGTTGTGGTGGCTTCTCTTGTTGTGGAGCAAGGGCTCTGGAGCATGGGCTTCAGTAGTTGTAGCATGCTGGATCAATAGTTGTAGCTCACAGGCTCTAGAGCTCTGACTCATGAGTTGTGGCACATGGGTTTAGTTGCCCCTCAGCATGAGTGATCTTCCTGGACCAGGGACCAAACCAGTGTTCCCTGCCTTGGCAGGTAGATTCTTATTCTCTGTGCCACCAGGGAAGTCCTTCCTCTTGTTCTATAAAGGTAGGATGCCGGGGGGAGGCATACCTCCTTCAGTAATCCCCCATGGCGGCTGGCTGGCCAATGCAAGCTACAGCAGAAATTTCAATAGAACTAAACCGTGTTTGGGCTTAGCAGCAATCCCAGAACAAGAGGGGAAGTCCTGCTCTACACCTGAGAGTCTTCCTTCATCTTGCTTTATGCTTCTCCGCTACATGCATGCATGTGTGCCTGCTCAGTTGCTTCAGTCACGTCCGCTCTTTGCAACCCTATGGACCATAGCCCACCGGACTCCTCTGTCCACGGGATTCTCCAGGCAAGAATACTGGAGCAGGTTGCCATACCCTCCTCCAGAGGATCTTCGCAACCCAAGGATCAAACCTGCATCTCTTATGCCTCCTGCATTGGCAGGTGGGTTCTTTACCACTAGCGCCACCTGGGAAGCCCCACTGAAGTGTGAGGACCTCCAAATATTGAACTCCTAACTGTTGTACCTGAAGCTCTTTAGTTCCTTGAGGAGCTGCTTTAGAAATTCCAATGTCTGCAACTTTTCCATAAATCTAAAGTAAAAGGTTTAATTTTTTTAACTTCCATTACCTGAAGTTTCTCTGCCCTCCTATGTGCCTACCACAACCTGCAGGAGACACCTGGAGTCCTTCCATCTGGCCTTTTCCTTCCTCCTTAGCCCACAGGGACACAGTTCCATGGTGCTTTGACCTCTTCTCCCTTATGCTTGTCACTAACCATTTTTTCCCCAGCAAGAATATTTGGTTTGGTTTTTTAGCCTCTGACTTTCTCCTCCTTCATGTTGCAGGTTATGTGTAATGTGGATGGATGGATAGATGGATAGATAGATAGATCGATTGATCCTACAGAAAAACCTAAATGAACTTTTTGGTCAACCCATCTATATAGGTAGCCAGATGGATGGATGGATAGATAGGCAGATGGATAAATGGATGGATAGCTAGATGGATGATGGATAGGTCGGTGGATGGATGGATGATGGATAGATAGGTGGGTGGAAGGATAGATGGATAGACAGATAGACCAGATGGATGGATAGATAGATGGTGGATAGCTAGGTAATGGATGGATAGATGGATAGAGTTGCATTCATATCGATGTCCCACCATTCTCTGGCATTTAAGTGCTGTCCTGTGAAAAAGAAATGCCTTTACCCTCTCTATACCACTGTCTCGGTCCCAGGTTTAAAATTAATTCCACTGATTTCTGTTGCATTATTGGGAAAAGGAGTGCTGTCCACACTTGATCTGTCGCCATCTGTTTTATCCTGCAAAGGAATTTGTCCCTGTGTCTAACCCACCTCTGTCCTGTGTGTGTGTCCCGGGCTGCTAGGATGCAATGCTGAAGGAGGCTCAGTGGGAGGCATGTAGTCCCAGAGGAATGCCGCAGCCTCCTGGCCCTGAGAGCATCCCTGTCTCCCTGTGTTCTATTGTTCTCACTTCTAAAGAGACAGTTGTTAGGATTAGATACTGTTATTGTTAAGTCGTTGTTCAAGGAATTGTCACTGGAATTCGTATTCAGCCTTCCAGGGTACTCTGGTAGGCTCAGCACCGGTCACAAAGGACCATTTCCAAGTCCAGCTTCCTGCCAAACGTGCCTTCTCTTTGATCTCAGGCCTAATATCTCCTTCAAAGTCCTGCTTTCTTTCCCAATGTATCACTTCAGCAACCTGCAAGGAGAACCAAGATTCATCTCTGCTTTTCTCACTCTTGAGCCAAAGGCAAGCAACAAATCCAGTTTGGAAGCTCTGCCTCCTGTCATCCCCAGGCTCCTCCCTAGCTTCCTCCAGGCCTCTGCACAAACTTGCTCTAGAGAGGCCCCCCCAACTGAACCTGAGCCCTCCCGCCCCACTGTGCCTGTCCCCTTCCCCCTCCCTCTCCGCTCCTTTATTTCTATACACTCAACTTTCTGATTCATCCTGGTCTGGGTCTTACAAGGACTCCCCCCCCCCCCCCCCCGTGGGCCCATGGGTGCCTGGACCTTGCCCCAACTCCCCTTCTCGCGCTGCCTTTCTGATCTGGCCCCTCCCCCACCACCTGTTGCCCACTTTCTGAATTTCCACTTCAGATTCTCTGAGGCTCCTGTTCTCTTTTGGTCTCCCATTTTGGTCAACTGCTTTTCAACAATTTCTGCAGCCGTCACGTGTTACACGTGTGATTCTCGCCCTGAAGGTCATCCTGACGGCAGAGCAGCTCCCAGGGCGGCTTTCCTCCACGCTGAGGCTTTCCTCCCAAACCAGAGACTTCATGCTTTTTCATCTGGTGTGCCCAGAATCTTCCTCACTAGCTTTCCTTCTTTGCCCCGGGGGAAGGAAAGAAAGAGAGAGAGAGAAAAGGAAAGAAAGGGAGAAAGAGAGAAAGAAAGAAACAAAGAAGGAAGGAAGGAAGAAAAGAAAAGAAAAAGGTCTTTGTCGTTTGTTTATAGCTCAAGGCAAACACTGCTGCTTACCTGGGAGGAGTCTTGGGCGCCAATTCAATTATAGGACAGGAATGAAATGATGCCAGCGAGCTGGGTTGAGCCAGCCTGCCTCCCTCTTAGGGCCCCAATTTGCCTGCCCCGAGTCAGTGCATTCAGGCCCTATCTGCTGTCATATCAAGTCACAGCTAAGGGGCCTTCATTCTCCCACCCCTTTCAGGTCACAATCCCCCCCACCCCGTGGCCCCCTACCTAGATAGCTAACACATCCTAGGGTCGCAGTGCCCTGGAGCCTCCCTGGAGATGAAGGCAGTCTTCAGTGTGGTCCTGTTGAGCCTTTTCCCCAAGTGTTCCTGCCTGAAGCTACCAGGGTCTCCCCCTGCTTAACCCCTGCTTCGCTGAGCCCGAGCCCAAGGCCCTGGTCCTAGTCACTGACCTTGAGCTGCCCTCCAGGATGTTCTGATTGGCATGAGAATGAAGCTCCCTGACTCAGGCCTCCCTGTGACCTGTTCACCACAACCCTTCCTGGCAAAGCACCTCGCACTGCTCCTGTCCATCACTGCCTCCCTGCCCTGTAGTCTTTACTCCCTCCTGTAGCCCCCATTAGCTACAGGAAGGCATGGCCAGGTCTTACTGGGCCACCCCAGCACCTAGAAGGCCTGTTCAGAGCAGGCGTCCAGGGCTCTCATCTAGAGCCCACACATGCTTCAAGCCCTGGCCCCTGGAGGACCTTCCTCCATATCCTCTTGTTTTCTACCACCCCTCCACCCCAACACTTCTTTCCTTTGTAAGAGGTGGAAGGGGACATCGAAGGGACAGCACCTGCTTCAGTCCTCTCCCCCTCCTGACCTCTCCCCCTCTTCCCTCCCCAGCCCTGCTGTCCAGCAGAACTTCTTACCAGCGGCAATGCCTCCCAGACCTGCCCAAAGCGAAGGGCAGCTTGGGGCCTGCTCACTCCCACATCTGTCGAGGATGCTGTGGTTTTGCTCAAGGCTGGTCCTCAGACTCACAGCATCGGCCTCCTGAGCCCAGCCCTGTACCTACTGAGTCAGAATCTGAGTCTTTAGAGCCCCTGTACATAAACACCTGAGAAGCTCTGGTCTAGGGGACGCATATCCTAGAGCCCACCATGGCATCATCCGGCCCCCCTCCAGCAGCTGTCTTGCATTATCACAGCTGGGCTTGTGGGCAGCTCACCCACCCCCCTCTTCATCACCTACTCCCATGAGTCCTGACCTCCCAGGCAACTGACTCATGCAGGGAGGCCCCCTGGCCCTCAGCCCAATGCCCGGAGGTCTATTGGTCACTCTTGGCTCATGTACCAGCAGCCACACAGCTAGCAAGAAGAGAGGACCCGCCTTCACTTACCCAGGCCAGCCTTCAGCCAGTCCTTACAACAGCATCTTCTGACCCCATCACAGGTTCCCCCAACAAAGTCAGGCAGATGTGGCGTGTTCTTTGCTGTGCCATTTACCAGCTGTGCAATCCTGGGCAAGTGACCAAAGCCACAGCTTCCTTATCTACGAAATGATGCTAATGATCACCTCCACTTCACAGAAGGAACTCAACCATTCATTCGTTGCTGTAAGCAGCACGTGTTTACGGTGTGCTGTTGTGTGCTGGGCACCAGGAACAGCAGTGAGCAAAACAGACTGAGTCCTGCCCGTCTGGAGCTTCTTAAGGAGGGAGTGTGGGCTGACACGGAACAGATATGTGGACGCTGTGCCAGCAGGTGCCAGACGTAGACAACACGGCACCAGTGCTTACGAGTGAGTGAGCGAATGAATGAACGGACGCTACGTGGTTTTGCCATAAGGGCCCCCTTCCAATCACAAAGCCACCCCCCACACTTCCACCCTGAAGCCACCTGGAACAGGAAGATATGGGGCTTAAAGCTACTGGGAGTTTAAGAAAAATAATCGAAGACCGGGGAGGGCTGTCGGGCTTTCCAGCATTTAATGGATATGGAAGAAGTGTAGCAATTATAAAAACATTGCAAAGCTAGAGCACATCGGCCTGAAATAGGCAGTAATTGAGGTGGAATCAGAATTGTTTTTTCTAGGTTTCACAAATTATGTGTTTGCATGTGTACGTGTGTGTGTGTGGTGTCTTAAGGATGGAATACATTTTTTCAGGCTTGCCGAGCTCCCTCATTTAAAGATAATGATAGGGACATTTGGGAACATTCTCCAGGGTTCCCGTCACCGTGAGGTTCTCTCTGAGGGCTCTCTGAGTCTCCCCGGATCACAGAATTTGAAATCTGGCTAAAGTGAAAGTGAAAGGGTTAGTCATTCAGTTGTGTCTGACTCCCTGTGACCCCGTGAACTGTAGTCCATCAGGCTCCTCTGTCTATGGGATTCTTCAGGCAAGAACACTAGAGTGGGTTGCCATTCGTGTCTCCAGGGGATCTTCCCGATCCAGGGATCAAACCTGGTTCTCCTGCATTGTAGACAGATTCTTAACTATCTGAGCCACCAAGGAAACCCTGAGGCTTGGCTAAAGAGCCCCCAAGAACACCCACCCAACCCCGTGTTTCCCAGATAGGAAACTGAGGCCCTGATTTGCCCCGTGTAAGTAGGTGGTTATAAGCAGCAGGAAATGGAGATTCAAACCTAAGTTTCCTGACTCCCAGCAGAGAGTCCTTCATGATATATTGTGTTAGCTTCCACGAATTCATAACACTGGCTATCATTACTGATAGAACTGGGCTGCATGGCGAATGCACCACACCAGCCAAAGGAAGCCAGACACCAAAGGCTGCAGTTCTTCCGACACAATAGTCATGAAAAGGCCAACTAGGGGAAGAGATACAGGTCAGTGGTCTCTGGGGGCCAGGGGCAGGGGAGGGGCTGACTCTGGTGGCACACAAGGGAATTTCAGGGTGACCGAATGTCCTGTGTCTCCACTGTGGTTACATGAACTGTCTGTGTTTGTCAAAACTCAGAACCATACAGTTAACAAAGACACATTCTACTGCATAGAAAGTATACCTTAATATTTTTTGAACAGCCTAAAATAATGGGGCTTCACTGGTGGCTCAGATGGTAAAGAATCTGCCTGCAGTGCAGGAGACCTGGCTTCCATCCCTGGGTTGGAAAGATCCCCTGGAGGAGGGAATGGCAACCCACTCCAGTATTCTTACTTGGAGAATTCCATGGACTGAGGAGTCTGGCGGGATCCATGGGATCACACAGAGTCGGACACGACTGAGCGACTTTTTCATTTTCAAAATAATAATGATGGTGATAATATAATAGTAACCTTGAAGGCCAAAGGGCTGCCAAGCTGTACGGGCCTTCAAAGTGCCCCACGGTCAGAGCAGGAGATGCTCTGAAACCAGCATGCTGCGAGCCCAAGCTGGCTTCTCTCCCACTCCACACCAGCCCGCCCAGTCACCCCAAGCCCCCACGGCCCTTGGGACGGTCCCCTCCCTGCTCCTCCCAAGACCATCTTGAGTCATGGATCTTGCCGTTCCTCTCACACAGCTGCCCCACCCTTGCCACCCCTGGGTGATACACCTGTGTGATGCCTCCCAGCCCAGCCTGCCCGGAGCCTCCGGGATCCCACTACCTCCTCCCTCACAGTCCTCAAGAATTCAGTAGAAACTCCCCAACCCAGTTCAGAAACCTCCTCAGACTGGCCCCAGCACATGCTTCACTCCTGCATTACCTGCCCACGGGATGCCTGCCCGCTTACTGCCCCCAATCAACTCTAAGCTGAGAACAGCCTCAGGATGGAAGTGTGTAGGCCCTGGGCCTGGGAGGCCCAGGTCAGGGGCATAGGTCTGAGTCACTGAGTCCTAGAGTTCCAACAGTCTCTGTCTGGACTCCTCCAGTGACCCAGGAATTCACGGCCACCTTCAGACAGCTCTGAAATCCACAGCTGGATTCTGTCCTTGCCTGTGGTCCTCATTCCAACGCCTCCTGTCCCAAGCCCCAGAGGCCATGGCTGTAATGACCTTGTCCCTCCGGGGGCTCCTCTGCTCGCCCACTCAGCCCCTTTGTGGATGGGCAGGTCCTCACCAGAGCATAGAGCAGGGGTCCCTGCTCACCTGGCCGGGACAGAACTATCCTATCCTCTCCCCTTCTATGTCATCGTCCGAGAACAGTTGAACTTTCTTTGTAGTTACATCTTGCTGACGCCAGGGCCTCCCACATAGCTCAGTCAGTAAAGAATCTGCCTGCAATGCAGGAGACCTGGGTTTGATTTCTGGGTTGGAAAGATCCCCTGGAGAAGGAAATGGCAACCCACTCCAGTATTCTCGCCTGGAGAATCCCATGGACAGAGGAGCCTGGTGGGCCGTACAGTCCATGGGGTCGCGAGAGTCAGACACAACGTAGCAACTAAACCACCCTTGCTGACTCAGGTTAAACCTGCTTTCAGTGAAAATCGCCCAACCTGCCCACCAGCTGTGGGTTCCTTGCTGTGTCTGTAATAAACGATGCCCTCCCAGGTGCCAGCACCCAAATGTGACCTCTTAGCCACTGCTCTGTCCTCTCTGGCTACCTGAAATTGCAGCCAGGGACTTCCCTGGTGGTTCAGTGATAAATAACCTGCCTGCAGGGGACACGGCTTCAGTCCCTGGTCTGGGAAGATCCCAGAGCAACTAAGCCTGGAAGCCGCAACTGCTGAGCCTGGCTCTAGAGCCCGTGCTCGACAACAAGAGAAGCCACTGCAGTGAGAAACCTGGCACCGTAATGAAGAGTACCCCCCACTCACCACAACTAGAGAAAGCCCACACGCGGCAACCAACCAAGACCCAGCACCGCCAAAAATAAAGAAACAATGTTTTTTTTAATGCAGCCAGATTCTCCAAGGGATGCCGGGCTTAGCCAGCAGGACAGCGCCTGTCCGATCGCTCCCACGATGCACACCCGGCATTTACGGATCAGAGACCTGGATGCTGGGACCATGGGGGTCTTGCTGGGGCTGCATAGCTGACCTCGACAGTGAAGGAACTCCCGCTGCCCCTAACTGAGCTTCCTTAGGGCAGGATCCCATCTTAACGCTTGTCAGTCTTTAACACCATAGTGCTCCGGCCTCTGGGCTGATTCTTCTTGCGTGTGTGTGTGTGTGTGTGTGTGTGCACGCGCACGCTCAGTCGTGTTCAACTCTTTGTGACCCCACGGACTGTGGCCCACCAGGCTTCTCTGTCCGTGGGATTCTCCAGGCAAGAATACTGGAGTGGGTTGCCATGCCCTCCTCCAGGGAATCTTCCTGACCCAGGGGTCCAACCCGAGTCTCTGGCGTTTCCTGCATTGGCAGGTGGTCTCTTTACCACTGTGCCACCCAGGGAGCCCACGGTCACCCTAGAAGGAGGTAACGGTTCTGTTACTCCAACTGAGGGGGTAACCGTGGGATCAGGGATGCCTTGCGCTTCCTGCAGCTGCCGGACAACCTCATCTTATCAGAGAGGCCACTAAGCCACCCACCAGACTCGGCTCCCAGTGGACGGCAAGAGGATTGCTCTTGCAGGGTTCAGACTTCCCATCTCTAAATTTACTGTCTCGGGACCCGTCACTCCCTGACAGCCCTTCCTATTCTTCCCACAGCTCTTTCTTTTTTGGGTCCATACATCTTCCTTTCCTCCCCGCACCGGTTTTGCTACCCGGTCTTGAATTATTCAGCAAATGTTTACTTGCAAGTTAGCTCCACAAGCCACTTTCAGCATTTTCCTCATGAGTGCAGCTTCTGAGTAGAATGAACAAACCTCAATTATAAAATGAGACATGAATGCATCTAAATTGCGGTGGTTAAACTTAATTTTTGTTGACAAAGATGTGGTTCACCAGGATGCACAGATTATTGCAAATTTCATCAAATCTGAATGGGAGCAGAATTCCGTGTTCTGCATGGCAACTTTAGCCTGATGACCCTGATGGAAAACTGGTCTCTTTATCTTCTAGAGCACTCAAAACCAAGGATGTTGGAGAAAGGTTACTGATCTCTAGTCATCCTGCCTAGAAACAATCAGACTTATTTCAGGGACTCTGAGGACTTGGAGAAGCTGCAGAAGAAATCAGTGAGTGGTTCATGGGCAGTTGATGAGCCGGCCAGTGTGAGACCTGAGGTCCTTTCAGAAGCGAGAATGCCCCATACCGACCAGGAGGCACAAGACAAAGCATCCCATACAAAGCCAATCCAGAGAAACTCCATCTTCAATCATGCCGTGAGACTCAGAAGCAGAGGCAAAGCCAGAGGCACTTCTGAGGGGAACCCCAGCCACCCAGCAGGTCAGTATTGGGCACGGCGGTCACAGCTGCTGGTTAATATCCAGCTGGAGTCAGTGGGGCTAAAAGGCCCCTATTAAATGAAAGGAGAATAAAAGGCATCGAGAATGATCAAGGACAGGACCAATAAGGCGGAACTTTCTGAAGCCATTATCCAAAGAATTCAAATTCCCCCAATAAGATGATGCAGATACTACAGGAGGAAGTGTTGACCCAAATGACCCAATAGGACTGGCTTCTAATTAAAAGAGATGTCTTGTTCCAGGGCTCAGTACACCCCCGGATTCCATACCTTCTAGGAGGGAGCCTTGGTGCTGTCTATGTGTATGGATGTCCGGGAACGTGTGTTTCCTGTGTGGTGAGAGTCTATCCTGTTCTCTCTCCATTGCCATGATAGCCAGAGAGTTTCTTTTGCCCTGAAAATGTGTGAGATTAATACCTTGGGATTAATGCTGGGAAAGATTGAGGGCAGGAGAAGAAGGTGGCAACAGAGGATGAGATGGTTGGATGGCATCACCAACTCAATGGACATAAGTTTGAGCAAACTCCGGGAGATAGTGAAGGACAGGGAAGCCTGGTGTGCTGCCATGCCTGGGGTCACAAAGAGTTGGACATGACAGTGGCTGAACAACAACAATACCTTAGGAATAGCTTTACAGAAGGATCCCTTCATTTTTTTTTTTTAATTTTTTGGCCTCACTGCATGGCAAATGGGATCCTAGTTCCATGAGTTCCCAGAGCAGGGATCCAACCTGAGACCCGCACTTTGGAAGCATGGGGTCTTAACCACTGGACCCCCAGGGAAGTCCCTTTCCCTTAATCTTTTAAACCAGTTCCTGGCACATTTTATCTAGCATATTCAGAGCATATTTGAAAGCATATTTGTTGAGCAGAATAAGTCCAGAAACACTTACAAATGGGGTTTGTCAGAGCTGAGCCCCCTCTGCCGATGGCTGGCCTAGGGGCTGGGTGGACAGCATGCTGGGGTTGTAGAGAGGGTGACAGTTTCTTAGCCTCTGGGAGACAGGCAGCACGCTGCCTTGCGTGTGCTGGGGAGATGTTAACTGGTTCCAAAACTTGCACTAAAATCTGTTGAGTAGCCTTTTGCCACATGTCAAGCCACCCTTAAAACATAGAGACGGAATTAATGATGTTTATTATTTCTCTTGATTCTGGGGGTTGATTGGATGGCTCCTGGTTCCAGGCCACTTTCTCTGACCTCTGCAGTGGACTGGCGGCTCAGCTGGGGTTAGAAGGTCAAGGACAGCCTCTTGGGTCGCTAGGGAGTGAGTTGGTCCCAGAGGGCCTCAGCTGGGACTGTCTGTCTCCGCTCCCCGTGGTCACTCACCCTCCAGCCGGCTAGCTCGGCTTGTCCACGAGGTGGCAGGTTCCCAGAGAGCAGGAGCAGAAGCCGCCAGGTCTTGAGACCCAGGCCAGAGCCCAACAGTCGCTTCCACCACAGTCTATGGCCCACGCAGTTCACAAGGCCAGTCCAGAAGAAAGCAGATGGAGAAACTGACTCCACTGCTCGATGGAAGGAGCAGCAAAGGAAGTGTGGTGGTCTGCCATCAACCACAAACAGAATCGTGTGTTGAGTACCCTGCGAAGCAAGAGAAATACAGTGATGGGAAGACTATAGTCATGGGAGCAGGGTGGTTGATACACTACCTTACTCTCTCAACTTTTGTATATGTTTGAAAATTTCCATAAGAGTTAAAAGCAGGGACTTCCGTGGTGGTCCTGTGGTTAAGAATCTGCCTTGCAGCGCAGGGGATGTGGGTTCAATCCACAGTTGGGGAACAAAGATCGTACATGCCATGGACCTAGTGAGCCCGCATGCCACAACCAGAAAATCCAGGAACTGCAACAAGGACACTGCGTGCTGCAACTAAGATCCAATGCAGCCACAGAAATAAATAAAATTTTTAAAAGAATTAAAAGCACATAGTCACATACAAAGAAGTGGGAGTCTCTGCCCTTTGAGAAAAACCACAATACTGTAATGATGTCATTTTATTGCAAGCAATGCGTCAAAGTTTACAAGTGAGGTAAAGGCAAAGAACTAGACCCTTCCCCACAAAGATGATATTTTAGGTGAGCCTTGAGGGTTGCACTAAGACATGGCCAGAAACAATAGCAGCTAACTTGTTCGAGCACTTGTAGGTACTCAGTGGCTGAGGTATGCAGGCATCGCGTTCCTACCATACCCATTTTACTGATTAAAAAAAAAACAAAAAAACTGAGACCCAGAGAGATTGAGTCACTTATCCCAGATCATGGAGCTAGTGAACAATATGGCTTGAACCAGAATTCACATTCTTCTGGTTCCAGAGCGTGGGCAGAGAAGAGGGTTAGAGAAGCTCTGTCCAACAGAAACACAGTGAAAGCCACATAAGTCATTTAAATTTCTGTAATATTAAAAAGTGAAGAAATGAGTAAAATTGATTTTAACAATGCATTTTATTTAACCCAATACATCCAAAATACCATCACTTTACCATGTAGTCAATAATCAATATAAAAATTAGTAATGAGATATTTTATATTCCTTTTTTTCCACTGTTGTGAAAATCTGTTGAGTATTTTATTCTTACAGTCTCTCTCAATCTGCATACTAAATTTTCACTGGAAATTCTCGATCTGGATTTAGATTTCATAAAATGCACAGTTAAAGAGTCATTTACAGCCAGAAAAGTTATTAAATGTACAGCCAGAAGTTAAAGTAGAGACAATCCTCAAATTACTCCAAATATCCTCAAAAGTTTTCCAATAATGAAATTGACTCTGTTTTTTACATTTAAATTTAAATTAGCTTAAATTAAAAAAAAATTTTTTTTTAATGAAGAATTTACTTCTTTAGTCACACAAGCCACGTTTCAAGTGTGTAATGGCCCCATGGAGTTATCAGCTACCCCACTGGGGACTTATAGAGTTAGAGCGTGGCAAGCAGGAGAGAGCAGATATAGCTGCCCAGGGTCAGGGTGGGGGTCTTCCTGAGCAGAAGAAAAGGTGGTTGTGGGACTGTGTCTGAGATGAGGGTGGAAGGGAAATGGGATTGATGATGGGGGAATCCACCTGCCAATGCATTAGACGTAAGAGATGTGGGTTCCATCCCTGGGTTGGGAAGATCCCTTGGAGGAGGGCATGGCAACTCGCTCCAGTATTTTTGCCTGGAGAATCCCATGGACAGAAGAGGCTGGCAGGCTACAGTCCATAGGGTCACAAAGACTTGGACACAACTAAAAGCACTTAGCAGGTGTGAGCCTCAAGTTTGTGGCCTCCAAGCCAAACGGAGGCTGCTGACCCCAGTGTAGACACAGGGACCACGGCACATCCTCCCACAACCAAAGACACCATTGACATCCAGACTGTACATACTCTCATTAGACTCACAGTTTTATTTGTAAAGTGACTCCGTCATTTCGCCTCCTTGAAGCTAACTCTCAAGACAGCCCAGCATCCCCTGATTCAGAGTCCAAGGAGAAAACACTCTGCTGCCTAGGAGCAGACAGACCAGGACACCCAGCACCAGGTCTCTCCGTTCTACCCCCTGACAAGGAAACGAGCTGGTGCTCTGAGTCAGCGGTTTGTGATCTGGGTCTGGAAGGTGAGGACAATCTCCGTTTCATTTGCTGAGGGGTATCCATTCAAAGTCATAGTAGAACATTAACTGACAATCCCACCTAAGCTGATCTGACACTCTAGGGGAGGTGATTTATTACTTAACATCTATTAGGACTCGGACATTGTAAAGTTAGATGTTAAACAACCTGTAAATTGCAAAGGGTTTTGTCCAGTAGAAAGGATAAACATCAGTGGTTATGGTTCTATTGTCCTCTGAGACATTAACCAGGTTTGTATCCAAGTTTTCGGGTTCATTCATGAGTTTCTTTTTTCGACTGTGCATGCACGGATGGATGGCTATATGCATGGCTGTGAAATTTCTGGTGCTGTAAGTACGACTTTCGTAGCGATGGCATTCCAGGTCACTTAATAGAGCACAGAGTGGCACTTTCCCCTTAGGGGCTGGGGGGTAGGGCACCCTTTTCACTGCACTTCCTTCCCCTCTCAGGGCGACAGCGGCTACAGCCTCTTGGAGTCGCCTGGAAGGGGACACAGGTTTCTAACTCCCTACGTCTCTCACACGCCACAGATCCACTGGGAAAGGAGAACTCTGCCAATGAACCCCTGACCGTGAATTTGCCGCAGAGCAGACAGCATCTTTGGAGGATACCGATCCAGACAGACCCAGGAGCCAAGAGAACAAGGTAAGGGACAGCAAATCCCAAGGGGCTGGTTCATGAAACAGTGTAACAGCGTTTGATCTGCAAAGTCTTGGCAGAGATACAGGAGTGTCTTGTGTTTAAAAAATAACACAAGTGTTTTAGTTGTTCATATGTTTAAAAACTCTACAATTTCCTTAAAAAAAAAAAAAAGCTTCACGGTTACTCTCCTATCACAAAATTAGGAAACTTCAGATACTAAACACAAGAAAACTCACCGCATCACCACCACCCAGAGGTTTTTGCATGTTCTCTCTTCATAAATTGGGATCTTATATACATGGCATCTTGAAACCGACTTAACAATACAGGCGCACCCTGGAGATATTGAGGGTTTGGTTCTTGATCATCATAATAAAGTGAATGTTGTAGAAGAACAAGCCACATGAATCTTTTGGTTTCCCAATGCATATAAAATTTTTTGGTTTCCCAATGCATATAAAAGTTATGTTTACACTACACTGTGGTCCATTGGGTATGCAATAGTAGTATGTCTACAAAACTGTACACAATTCAACTTAAAAATACTTTATTGCTAAAAAATCCTAATCATCATCTCACAACACAAGGTTGCCACAAACCTTCAATTTGTAAAAGAAAAAAACCTTTCCCATTTCTATGAAGCACAATAAAGCAGAGTAAAGTAAAACAAAATATGCCTGTATATCACATTACTAAATATTTTTCTACACCATGATTTAAAGGCTATAAAATAATCTATAGTATGATTGGATTGTGATTAATTAATCATGCTCCTGTTGTTTGGATATTTGCATACTATATCAGCTGGGACTGAATTTAGCTTCTTGTAACCAAAAAACCCAAATAACACAGCCTAACAAGGCAGAGGTTTATTTCGCTCTTGTGTGAAAGGAGTCTGGAGATTTGTGACAGCAGCTTCTCAAGCCATTAAGAACCCAGGTTCCTTCTAGCTTTTCCTCCACCATCTGTCAAAATGACTACCAGAGCTCCACCCATCACAGCCACAGTTTAGATGCAGGGAAGGAGAAAAGCACGGGATAGGCAGGCACATGCCAGCCGAGTCTGCCCTCCTTTAAGGAGATTCCCTGAATTACTTAACAATTGGTGGCCAAACTGGGTCAAAGAGTCAGTCACCTGGCCACCTCCACCTGCAAGGAAGCTGAAAAATGTATGTTGGTTTCAAATCAGTTTTATTTCTGTCCCCAGTAAATTGGTTCCACGGGAAAGAAGAAAGGAGAGTGGATATAAGGGAAGCAATAGCAATTTCTGACCTGGAGGAGGTTTACATTTTTGCTGTGTGAATGTGTGTGTGTGTGTGTGTGTGTATTTGCTTATTTCTTTATTTGACTGTGCCAGGTCTCAGCTGAGGCACACAGGATCTGTGATCTTCACTGAGGCATGTGGATCTTTTAGTTGTGGCATGAGAACTCTTAATTGCAGTAAGTGGGATCTAGTTCCCCGATCAGGGATCAAATCCAGCCCCCTGCATTGGGAGCACAGAGTCCTAGCCACTGGACTGCCAGGGAGGTCCTGGTTGGCTTCATTTTGCTATTTTTTAAGCTACACTATGATAAATATGATTGTTACAAAATCCTGAAGCCAATCCCTCATTATTTCATTAAGTTCATTCCTGGAAACTTCACACTCTACAAATTCCTGGATGGTTATGAGAAATTGTGTTTCCATATCTGCCCTTGGGAAGCATGGACTGGGCCACCTGTCCCACCAGGAGGTGGTGAGGCTCCCTTTGCTTCCTAATATTACTTTCTCCACAGGGCCTCAATTTATATAGAGATATAGTAACAAGGACCTAATTTACTTACATGTAAGTATATATTACATATAATTCCTAAGAGAAAGAAATGAAAAAAAGGCAAAATGGTTATTGGAAGAGGCCTTACAAATAACTGAGAAGATAAGCTAAAAGCAAAGGAGAGAAGGAAAGATATACCCATTTGACTGCAGAGTTTCAAAGACTAGCAAGGAGAGATAAGAAAGCCTTCCTAACTGATCAGTGCAAAGAAATAGAGGAAAACATTAGAATGGGAAAGTCTAGAGATCTCTTCAAGAAAATTAGAGATACCAAGGGAACATTTCATGCAAAGATGGCCACAATAAAGGACAGAAATGGTATGGACCTAACAGAAACAGAAGATATTAAGAAAAGGTGGCAAGAATACACAGAAGAACTATACAAAAAAGATATGCATGACCCAGATAACCACAATGGTGTGATCACTCACCTAGAGCCAGACATCCTGGAGAGAAAAGTCAAGTGGGCCTTAGGAAGCATCACTATGAACAAAGTTAATGGAGGTGATGGGATTCCAGCTGAGCTATTTCAAATCCTAAAAGATGATGCTGTGAAAGTGCTGCACTCAATATGCCAGCAAATTTGGAAAACTCAGCAGTGGCCACATGACTGGAAAAGGTCAGTTTTCATTCCAATCCCAAAGAAAGGCAGTGCCAAAGAATGTTCAAACTACTGCACAATTGCACTCATCTCAGTTCAGTTCAGTTCAGCTCAGTCTCTCAGTTGTGTTCGACTCTTTGCAACCCCACACACTAGCAAAGTAATGCTCAAAATTCTCCAAGCCAGGCTTCAGCAGTACATGAACCAAGAACTTCCAGATGTTCAAGCTGGATTTAGAAAATGCAGGCAAACCAGAGATCAAATTGTCAACATCCACTGGATCATAGAAAAACCAAGAGAGTTCCAGAAAAAACATCTACTTCTGCTTTATTGACTACACCAAAGCTTTTGACTCTATGGATCACAACAAACTGTGGAAAATTCTTAAAGAGATAGGAATACCAGACCACCTGACCTGCTTCCTGAGAAATCTGTATGCAGGTCAGGAAGCAACAGTTAGAACTGGACATGGAACAACAGACTGGTTCCAAATAGGAAAAGGAGTATGTCAAGGCTGTATATAGTCACCCTACTTATTTAACTTATATGCAGAGTATGTCATGCAAAATGCCAGGCTGGATGAAGCTCAAGCTGGAATCAAGATTGCTGGAAGAAATATCAATAACCTCAGATATGCAGATGATACCACACTTATGGCAGAAAGTAAAGAAGAATTAAAGAGCCTCGATGAAAGTGAAAAAGGAGAGTGAAAAAGCTGGCTTAAAACTCAGCATTCAAAAAACAACAAAGATCATAACATCCGGTCCCATCACTTCATGCCAAATAGATGGAGAAACAATGGAAACAGTGACACTTTATTTTCTTGGGCTCCAAAATCACTGCAGATGGTGACTGCAGCCATGAAATTAAAAGACTCTTACTCCTTGGAAGAAAAGCTATGACTAACATAGACAGCATATTAAAAAGCAGAGACATTACTTTGTCAACAAAGGTCCATCTGGTCAAAGCTATGATTTTTCCAGAAGTCATGTATGGATGTGAGAGTTTAACCATAAAGAAAAGCTGAGCACCAAAGAATTGATGCTTTTGAACTGTGGTGTTGGAGAAGACTCTTGAGAGTCCCTTGGACTGCAAGGAGATCCAACCAGTCAATCCTAAAGAAAATCAGTACTGAATATTCACTGAAAGGACTAATGCTGAAGCTGAAGCTCCAATGCTTTGGCCACCTGATGTGAAGAACTAACTTACTGGAAAAGACCCTGATGCTAGGTAAGATTGAGGGCAGGAGGAGAAGGGGATGACAGAGGATGAGATGGTTGGATGGCATCACTGACTCAATGGACATGAGTTTCAGCAAGCTCCAGGATTTGGTGATGGATAGGGAGGCCTGGCGTGTTGCAGTCCATGGGGTCGCAAAGAGTCGGACAAAACTGAGCAACCAAACTGAACTGAATTATATATTAGGAGCAACTGCTTCCTGTTGTCTCTGATAAATCTCAGGAGCCAAGAACAACATCATCAGCATCCAACCACCTACACGGGACACTCCAAGAGACGATGAGAATGCCATGTCAAGGGCTCAACAGGCAGGATTCAGGACACTGGCTCTTCCCCAATTATCACATAAATGTTTTCATGTCTTAACATTCAATTTTTAAAAAGAGGGTAGAGATGAGAGTAGCTGCCAGATTTTGTTTGGAGGGAATTGTCAGGGTGCCCTCAACTGTGAATTTGTCCCTATGGGAGGCTGCTCCTTGAGTCTGTCCAGGTCAGACACACAGAAAAACAGAACCAACAGGATATGGAGAGAGAGACAGAGAGAGCTTGAGAGAGAGATTCATTTTAAGGATCTGGCTCCCACAACTGTGGAGGCTTGCTGAGTCGAAAATCTGCAGGGCGGGCCAGCAGTTGGGGATTACTGCTGTCGTTTGAGCCCATAGGCCATCTGCTGGCACAATTCCTTTTCACTTGGGTGAGGTTAGTCTTTTTTCTATTAAGAACTTCAACTCTTTGGATGATGAGACACATTCACATTAAGGAGGGTCATCTGCTTGACTCAAAGTCTGCTAGTTTAAGTGTTACTCTCATCCTGAAAGCACCTTCTTGGAAGAAAAGCTCTGACAAACCTAGACAGCATATTAAAAAGCAGAGACATTACTTTGTCCACAAAGGTCTGTCTAGTCAAAGCTATGGTTTTTCTGTAGTCACGTATGGATGTGAAAGTTGGACCATAAAGAAAGCTGAGAGCCAAAGAATTGATACTTTTGAACTGTGATGTTGGAGAAGACTCTTAAGAGTCCCTAGGACTGCAAGGAGTTAAGCCAGTAAATCCTAAAGGAAATCAGTCCTGAATATTCATTGGAAGGACTGATGCTGAGGCTTAGGTTCCTTGGCCACTTGATGTGAAGTACTGACTCATAAGAAAAGACCCTGATGCTGGGAAAGATTGAAGGCAGGAGGAGAAGGGGATGACAGAGGATGAGATGGTTGGATGGCATCAGTGACTCTATGGAAATTAGTTTCAGCAAGCTCCAGGAGTTGGTGATGGACAGGGAAACCTGGCATGCTGCAGTCCATAGGGTTGCAGAGTCAGACATGACTGAGCAACTGAACTGAACTGAACTGAAAAAACACCTTCACAGAAACATCCAGATTAATGTTTGACCAAATATCTGGGCATCGTGTCCCAGGAAAGTTGATACATCAAATTAACCAACACACTTCTCACTTTGACCCTGGTGAGGGGGGCTTCAAGAGGTTGTGGGGGTGGGGCAGAGGGGTCTTAGAAATCTCAAATGTGGAAGATACAAGACCTGAAACATCTGGAGGTGAGCCAGCTGGCAGCCTGCGTGGGAGGTAAGGGGAGAGGGCCAGGTAGCGGGTGAGGGTTATCTACACCAAAGGCAAGGCAGAGGTGTGTGTTTTCTTAGAATCAAGTGTGGACCCCAAGGAAAGGAACCACTTCTGAACCACTTTGTAAAGGACTTCACCCAAAAGGCTGCCTGCTAGGGTCCAGGTGGATCTTGGCAGGAAGTGGCTATAGAAAGTTGGAGAGTCATGAGTGACCAGCTCGAGAGTTTTGTACGTGCCCAAGAACTGCAGTCAGAGACCACCCACCCCCAACATGGCATGTCTGAGGAGCCCCCAAAAGCTTTGGAGACCCAAAATGCAATTAGGGGGATGGAGAGAAGACAGCATGAAGCAGAGGTTTCACAGGAGGCCTGGATGGGCAGGAGTTGGTGTTCTGAAAGAGTTTTCAGACGCACTTTTTATACCCAGCAAAAGAAGCCATTTATTTATAAGCCAGGAGTGACCAGAAAAGCTTTGCATGTGGTCTGCCTGAAATTTCACCCAAGGCTGGGCAGGCAGTTCCAACCCACAGAGCAGGCTGAAGTGGGGGTCAAGGGGGAGATGAGAACCCATCCTGTCTGCTTTCCAGTGGGTCCAGCTTGGCCCACAGAGGTCCCCTGTGTTCCTTCTGTCTTGGGCTTCACGAGGACAGAGGTTTTGGAGAACGTATCCAGGTCAGTCTCAGAAGCCCCACTGTGACCCTTGTTTCTATTGTTTTCTGAGTTGGATTTCTATGGCCAGGTAGGTCATCATGTACCTGTAATTGAAAAGTTTTCTAGACAAAAACTTCCTGATGGGCTGTCAGGCTTCCACAGCTCTGAGTTGCCACTTTTATGTAAAGTTCAGGATATGAATCTCTCCTGGGAAACACTACCATTCAACAGCTAATGAGCCGCCACGTCAATATTTGCTTGACATGCGATGTCTGGGGTACTGTTCCATTCTGTGTGCCATTCCTCCTCTTCTGCTCACTCTTCATTTCACTAGCACCTTGGCATCCAGAGGCTCAGATCTTTATTTTTGTAAAGTAATTTGATCTCTGCCATCCCCCGTATCTCTGTGTCCCTATCTCTGTATATCGTGTTCTTCATATAAAGTGCCATGGTTGACTCTGATCATCTCTTGTTCAGTGTCCATGGTCACTTTCCCAATGCTGTTAACCTTACCCATTCCTGTTAAATTCCAAAGTCCCCTTTGCTCTAAGAAAGAAAAATAATCTCTGACTCTTTGGTAACTTGTGCATGTAAATGCAAGCTTCTGATCTAAATTTGAACCCCTTCAAAAAATTTTTTTAAAAAGAGAACTCTACAATGTGCAAAGACTGGAAGCAATTGAAGAAGGACGTAAATGTTATCTCATGCTGGGCCCCAAATATTTTAGCTCTCTTTTTTGTAATTGCCATTATAGTAAATGCTTTCATAAAGGCATTTTTAATAGTACTTATTAAAATAAATTTTACATTACAACAAAATATACAAATCTTGGGTATACAGCTTGATGAATGCATCAGCTCGGGCTGCCATAACAAAATACCATGTATTGGGTACTTAGACCACAGAAATTGGTTTCTCACAGTTCTGGAAGCAGAAGTCCTAGATCAGGCGCCAGTATGGTCGGGTTCTTGGAGGACTCTCTTCCTGGCTTGCAGACAGCCGCCTTCTTGCTGTGTCCTCACATGGTGGGAGGGAGAAAGTGAGTTCTGGCCTTTTCCTCTTCATGGGAGCCCCACCTTCCCAAAGACGCCCTCTCCAAATACCATCACACTGGGAGTCAGGGCTTCAACATAAAAATTTGGGGCAGAGGTGGTGGATTACAATTCAGTCCATAGCCATGAATGTTTACATACATATACACCCACTTGACCATGAACCAGGCCAAGATCTAGAACATTAGGCATGACGCTAAGACCCTTTTCCTGTTAATAACCATCCCTTCTTAGTCAGAAGCATCTTCTGGTTTAGTACCATTAGATTAATTTTGCTGGCTCCTGAACTTCATAAAAATAGGATCATACAGTATGTCATCATGTCTCTCTCACTTGGCTCAACATATTTGAGATTCACATTCGTGTGTGTGTGTGTGTGTGTGTGTGTGTGTGTGTAAGACTGTTCTTTTATTGCTGAGAATTATTACCACAATTTGTTTATCCATCCTTCTGTTAATGAATATTTGGAGTGTTTCTAATTTTTGACTATTACAAAGTTGCTATGAATGTTCCTAGAAATGTCTTTTTATGGATGTATATACTCATTTCTCCAGATGTGTCCCCAGAAGTGGAAGTGTTGGGTCTTAGGATAGGTGTTAATATGTGTTAACATTAATGTTGGTGACTCAGACAGTAAAGAATCTGCCTGCAGGAATCTCTGCAGGAGACCCGGGTTTGATCTCTGGGTCAGGAAGATCCCCTAGAAACAAGAATGGCTACCCACTCCAGTATTATTGCCTGGAGAATCCCATGGACAGAGTAGCTGGGCAGGGGACAGTCCATGGGGTCAAAAAGAATCAGACACGACTGAGTGACTAAGCATGCACACAACATTAATAGTTAATGTTATTAGAGACACTGAGTACTTTTTCAAAATGATTGGTTGACTATTTTATACTCCTATCAGCAAGATGTCAAAGTTCTGGTTGCTCTAGAGTCTCACCAGTGCTTGGAATTGTCAGTCTTTGTAACTATATCCACTCTAATACATTGTGGTTTCTCACTGTGGTTTTAAGTTTTATTTCGCCTGATGACTCATGATGTTGTATGTTTCTTGGCCATTCATGTATCTTCTTATGTGAAGATCTTGTTCAAGTCTTTTGCCCATTTATTATTATTATTTCTTAATTTGTTGGATACTTTATACTTCTTGACCACAAGCCCTTGATCAGATAAATGAATTGCAAATACATTCTACTAGTCTGTGGCTTATCTTTTAACTGTCCTGTTTTTTAAAGAGCAGACATTTTGACAACTAACATCATTTTTTTCTTTTATTGTTTGTCCTTTTCCATTCTAAGAAAGATTTGAGTACTTCAAAGATATTCTCCTATGCTTTTCTTATGGATGTTTTATACTTTTAACATTTAGGTCTATGGTCCATATGGATATCCAGTTGCTCTGGCATCATTAAAAAGAACTCCTGGGCTCTCCCAATGAATTGCTTTCGTGTTTTCTCTGGTTTTGATTTGCTTTTCCAAAAATCCACTGACTGTAGACTCATGGGTCTTCTCTGGACTTTTATTCTGTTTCATTGATCTAATTGTCTTTCCTTATGCCAATGTTCGGAGAAGGCAATGGCACCCCACTCCAGTACTCTTGCTTGGAAAATCCCATGGATGGAGAAGCCTGTTAGGCGGCAATCCATGGGGTCGCTAAGAGTCGGACACAACTGAGCGACTTCACTTTCACTTTTCACTTTCATGCATTGGAGAAGCAAATGGCAACCCACTCCAGCGTTCTTGCCTGGAGAATCCCAGGGACGGGGGAGCCTGGTGGGCTGCTGTCTATGGGGTCGCACAGAGTCGGACACGACTGAAGTGACTTAGCATAGCATGCCAATGTTACACTGTCTTAGATACTGTAGCTTTATGATAAGTTTTAAAATCTGGTAGAGTAAACCCTCCTACTTTATTCTTTTTTGAGATTGTCTTGTCTATTTTAAGTTGTTCACATTTCCATATAAATTTTAAAATCAGTTCATCAATTTATCTTCTGAAAAAAGTCTGCTAGGATTTTGGTTAAGATTACATTATCTCTATAGATAAATTTGGAGATTACTGACACCTGAAGATTGAAGAATTTAAGGTACCAGTCAATGACCACGTCCTAATTTTCCATTTATTTAGGTACTCCTTAAGTTAATCCAGCAATGACTTTACAGTTTACTATAGAAGATAAGTACATATTTTATTTATATTTGTTCCTAAGTATTGAATAATTTTTATCCTATTTTAAATGCTTGTGTTTTGCAATTTAATTTTTCAATTGTTTTAGTAGTATGGGGCTTCCCTTGTGGCTCAGCTGGTAAAGAATCCGCCTGTAATGCGGGAGACCTAGGTTTAATCCCTGAGTTGGGAAGATCCTTAGAGAAGAGAAAGGCTACCCACTCCAGTATTCTGGCCTGGAGAATTCCATAGACAGTCCATGAGATCACAAAGAGTCAGACACGACTGAGTGACTTTCACTTCCACTTTTAGTAGTATACATAAATGTAGTTAATCTCTGCATGTTCACTCAGTATCCTGTGACCTTGATTAAGGTCACTTGTAGCTCTATTGTATATTCCTTTGGATTCTCCATGCACTCAATCCCACCTTCTGTGAATAAAGATAGTTTTAATCCTTTCCAATCATCATGACTTCTATTTGTTTTTTCATATCTTATTACACTTGTGAGGAATTCCATTGTGATATTGAAAGAAGTGGTGAGAGTAGGAATCCTTGCCTCATTCTTTGGTCACAGTTGTTTTGATTGCAAAGATTAGAGCCACACAAATTTGTTCAAGTGAAAGGGGCACATGGTAAGGATGCTGGAAGCTCAAAGAATCCAAGTAAAAGAGGTGAAACCCAACTGTATTGGAAGGGAAATGCCATCAGGAGAGCCACTTCCTCCTTTCCTCAGGGTCCAAGGGACCAACTGCTTTCTGCTCTGTGGACTGCTTTATTCTCCTGCTCTCTCCTCAGACCATCTTCTCTTGCTTATCACCTTGCGTATGACCCAAAACAGCAGCCATAGCTGATATGACCTTTCAACTTAGCTCTCCACAGCCAATGGGGACTTTTGGATCTCTCAGAAAGAATTTCGAAGGAAAAGAATCTGATTAGCCATCCTTGGGCCAGGTGTTTAGCTCTAGGCCAATCAGCTAAAAAAAAAAAAAAAAAAAAAGAGGCAGGATTAATGAGGTCATTCCCACTTCAGAGGGACCTGTGTTGGGGAGAATCTTTCAGAAGTATGTGAAGGAGAGCCAGGCACCCAAAACATGTCTCATGTAGTTACAGTCTGGGTCTCCCATACGAGGGAATGCCAAAGGGGACTTGGCTGAGGTGACAAGTAGAAGAATGGAAATCAGAGTAGTAGGGGCTGAAAGCTAGATGAGAGGACTATTGTCTTCTGAGACTCAGATGGCCAAGGAACCAGTCCTCCATGTGCTAGAAGTATGTTCTTCTTAGTGGTCAGTGCCTGTCCCCAGAGGTTCTAGAATTGTCCCCTGCTCACCCAATGGCATGCTGCAAGTCCTCTTCCATACGACCACAAGCAGGGGTATTGGTGGGCAGTGCAGCAGGAGGGGAACACAATTACTATAGACAGACATGCTACAAACAGGAATACTGGAAAGGAACTAATCTCTGTTGAAGGTTTTTATGCACATGAATTTGGGTGAACTCCAGGAGTTGGTGATGGACAGGGAGGCCTGGTGTGCTGCGATTCATGGGGTCACAAAGAGTCGGACATGACTAAGCGGCTGAACTGAACTGATGTGTACTATCACTTCAAAGTCTCTTATGTTATTCCCATTTCACAGATTAGAAAACTAAGACTCAAAGTTAGTAACTAGCCTGAGGTTGCACAGCTAGTAAGACAGCCAGACCATCAATCAAAGGCTTGGACTCCACACCCCACATTCTCCCACCCCCCAGGCTGCCCTGACAGAGGTATTGCAGGATAAACTTGGCCGTGCAAAGGAGGGTGTTGAAATGCCCACAGTGGGCAAAGCCCTAAGGTACCCCCAGTTCATCACCAGATTGGTCTCTTAGAAGTCCTCTCAAGTCAAGATGTTATAAGTTGGGTCTTTACTATAGATGCAATGTCCCAGAAATCACTTCATATCACAAAATCACCAAATTGATAAATATAGATACACACATATGAAAAAAGGATAGAATGCAAACATGTGCTTTTTATGAATTGACATTTCTATATAAAATTAAAATTTCACATAGGGTGATTTTTCTGCATGAACTGGGCATGCTGATGCTTCTTAAAATATTTGTCCACTGACCTTCCCAGTGAAGACGTGTTTTTCTATTCCTGGCAATGACCTGAGGGAACTGCAGAAGTTTCTAATTGTTCCAAGGATGGTCAGCCTGCATTAAGCATTAGATTCACCCCAGGGCTTACACTCAGGGGGCAACCAAGGACATCGTCACTAAGCGTTAACAGCTCTGCTCTAGTTGGTCCAGCCAAACCTTCCTAATTATTAAATATTGTGACAAGTTTCCCTGGATCCAGCTCCAGAACGATCATTGCATGAAATCCCTCACTGCCATTAAAGACTCATGCGTGAAAAGACACATGTACCCCAGCGTTCACTGCAGCACTGTTTACAGTAGCCAGGCCACGGAAGCAACCCAGATGTGCATCAACAGATGAATGGACGAAGAAGGTGTGGTGCATATACACAATGGAATGTTATTCAGCCATAAAAAGAATGAATTTGGGTCAGTTGTAGTGAGGTGGATGAACCTAGAGCCTGCTATACAGAGTGAAGTAAATCATAAAGAGAAATACAAATATCGTAGACTAACACATGTATATGGAATCTAGAAAAATGGTGCGGATGAACCTATTTGCAGGGAAGGAATGGAGATGCAGATGCAGAGAATGGACGAGGGAAGGCAAGAGTGGGACGAATGGAGAAAGCAGCCTTGATGTGTATACACTATCATGTGTAAAATAGCTAGCTGGTGGGAAGTTGCTATGTAATACAAGGAGCCCAGATGGGTACTCTGTGATGACCTAGAAAGGTGGGTTGGGGAAAGAGGAGGGAAGCTCAAGAGGGAGGTGATACATGCATCTTTATGGTTGATTTGTATTGTTGATGGCAGAAACCAAGGCAACATTATAAAGCAATTTCCCTCCAATTAAAAAATAAATTTAAAAAAATAAATAAGATTTCTTATCAGTAGGGAAAGAAAAAGAAAGGACTCATGAGTCTTTGAATGCTGATATGAGACAAGGACCAGTTTCCCTATAGGGAACTGTACACATTTCCATGGAAATGTAGAAGTTCCGTGTATTGTAACCCTGGGGGCAGCTTGTCAGATGTTCATAAACGCTAGTTCAGGTTGTCACTAGCAGAGCCTCACAGTCTTTACAATCTGTAAACACTAGAAACAAATGCCGAGTCATTGCAGGTTGGGGGGCTGCCTCTTTGATTCAAAGAAGCCGTTTTAGGGTTTGCCATTAGTCAATCATTTGTGACAACACAGATCCGAAGAACTGCAGCCTGACTCTAATCAGCCTCCAGAGCTACCAATTTAGAAGAAACACAGGAGACAGAAAAGCCAGTGAAACACACTGCAGTCACAATCAACAGGATCCAGGCAGGATGGATGGCCCAATTTCTCAACCAAGTACAAGCAGAAAACAGAAGTGAGGTAGTGATCCAACGGTTTTCAGGCAACATCAACCAACTGCAATGCGTAAACCTTACTTGAATCCTGTTTCAAACAAACACTCTTTCCCTTTTCTTGAGGGAAAGTTTCAAAGACAATCGGGGAAATTTGAACTCAGGTCGCATGTTTGCTGCCACTCAGGCATGTCTGACTCTGTGCCACCCCATGGACTGCAGCCCTCCAGGCTCCTCTGTCCATGGGATTCTCCAGGCAAGAATACTGGAGCGGGTTGCCATTTCCTCTTCCAGGGGATCTTCCCCACCCAGGGACTGAACCTGAGTCTCCTGTGTCTCCTGAATTATAGGCAGATTCTTTACCTGCTGAGCCATGGGGTAAGTCCCTTGATGATGCTAAGAAATTACAAAATTTTTAAGGCATGTTAAAGGTATGAGGGCTATTTTTAAAGTCCTTTTCTTTTAGAGATACACTCTGAAAGATTTTGGATGAAATGATAAGATATCTGGGACTTGCTTCAAAATCATGTAGGCCCAGGAAGGCGTGGGGAGGAATAAAGATGGAAGAAGATAAGCCATGAGTCTTTAACAACTGCTGAGCTGGTGAGGGGAGTTCATTATACTTTTCTGTCTGCTTTAGTGTATGTTTGAAATTTTCCATAATAAAAAGCTGGCTTTTATTATATTTTTGAGAGCTTATTTTAAAAAATAAATAAATAAAAAGGGCTTCCAGATGTTCAAGCTGAATTTAGAAAAGGCAGAGGAACCAGAGATTAAATTGCCAACATCCGTTGGATCATCAAAAGAGCAAGAGAGTTCCAGAAAAACATCTACTTCAGCTTTATTGACTACGACAAAGCCTTTGACTCTGTGGATCACAACAAACTGTGGAAAATTCTTAAAGACATAGGAACACCAGACCACCTGACCTGCCTCCTGAGAAATCTGTATGCAGGTTAAGAAGCAAGTCAGAACTGGACATGGAACAACAGACTGGTTCCAAATCGGGAAAGGAGTACGTCAAGGCTGTATATTGAGACCTTGCTTAGTTAACTTACATGCGAGTACATCATGCAAAATGCCAGGCTGGATGAAGCACAAGCTAGAATCAAGATAGCAGGGAGAAATATCAACAACCTCAGATATGCATATGACACCACCCTTATGGCAGAAAGCAAAGAAGAACTAAAGAGCCTCTTGATGAAAGTGAAAGAGGAGAGTGAAAAAGTTGGATTAAAACTCAACATTCAGAAAACTAAGATCATGGCATCACTTCATGGCAAATAGATGGGGAAACAATGGAAACAGTGACAGACTTTGTTTTTTGGGGCTCCAAATTCACTGCAGATGGTGACTGAAGCCGTGAAATTAAAAGACTCTTGCTCCTTGGAAGAAAAGCTATGACCAACCTAGACAGCATATTAAAAAGCAGAGACATTACTTTGCCAACAAAAGTCTGTGTAGTCAAAGCTATGGTTTTTCCAGTGGTCATGTATGGATGTGAGAGTTGGACTATAATGAAAGCTGAGCGCCAAAGAACTGATGCTTCCCGACTGTGGTGTTGGAGAAGACTCTTGAGAGTCCCTTGGCCTGCAAGGAGATCCAACCAGTCAATCCTAAAGGAAATCAACCCTGAATATTTATTGGAAGGACTGATGCTGAAGCTGAAACTCCAGTGCTTTGGCCATGGGAAGGACTGACTTATTGGAAAAGACCCTGATGATGGGAAAGATTGAGGGTGGGAGGAGAAGGGGACGACAGAGGATACGATGGTTGGATGGCATCACTGACTCAATGGATGTGAGTTTGAGCAACCTCCAAGAGTCGGTGATGGACAGGGAGGCCTGGCGGCCTACAGTCCATGGGGGTCACAAAGAGTCAGACACAATGTAGCAACTGAACTGAGCTGCACTGGATGTAGAGAGACCCTTCAGCCCCCACTCCCATCCCCCTGCCTCTGTCCCACTCTCCAGGAGGCTGGGCAGAATCATCAGCCCCCACCACTGATCATGGTGGCCTGGGGGGTGTTGATTGTCAGACACAACTGAGCACTTCTCAGCAGCAGCAGGGGGCATTGACCGTAGGCTCCCCAAAAGCTGGACCATGCCAAGTTTCGTTCCCCCTGAGCACTTAGCACATGGCTGACCACCAGAAGCACTCAATGTTTGCAGAGGCAGGGAGGCTCCTTGGGCAGAGATTGCAGCCTGGGAACTTGACAAAGCCTTAAAGGCACACTTGTGCAGACTGCTGCAGCAGGGGCCCAGGACCGCTCCAACCAAGGTTCTCACAAAGTCAGGTCATGCTGTCACCGGGATAGGTAAATACAGCCCCGGCAGGAAGACAGCAGCTCTAACGTGCAGGGGTTTGCCTGCCCAGATGCCTTTTGGAGATAACCTACTTTTCCAGCTCCCCCAGAAGAACAGGAGACCCAGTACCCTCAGCAATAAGAGTGCAAACAGAGCATCGGCAGATAACTTTCCCTCCAGAACCCCTCCACCTGGGCACTGGCTAAGCCCTGGTAGTACCATGAATGTGAACATCAGCTGTGCAACAGAAACAAAGGACAGAGACACACTCAAAAGGATCTCAGGCCACTTGGACACGGTGACTGGAGAGGTTTAGATGCTCTATCTCCGAAATCGTTTCTATTCTTACACTATCTCAGAACAAATATAACTGTGACTTATGTTTCACAGTTTAGGCAGCTAATTTCATATACTTCTGACAGCTCTATCTTATTTTCAGCCTTTTGCACCATTTTTTCTCTCTGGGAGGTTGAAGGAGCTTATTTCTCACCTCCCTACCAGGCCTTGACATGGGCTGTGGGGCCAGTGGCTCTTTTAGGGTGACCTTGGGGCAGCTGTGACCCCTAGCTCTCCCCACTCCTGCTCAGTCTGCTGCTGCTAAGTCGCTTCAGTCGTGTCCGACTCTGTGCGACCCCACAGACGGAAGCCCACCAGGCTCCCTCGTCCCTGGGATTCTCCAGGCAAGAGTACTGGAGTGGGTTGCCATTTCCTTCTCCAATGCATGAAAGTGAAAATTGAAACTGAAGTCGCTCAGTCGTGTCCGACTCTTAGCGACTCCATGGACTGCAGCCTACCAGGCTCCTCCGTCCATGGGATTTTCCAGGCAAGAGTACTGGAGAGGGGTGCCATTGCCTGCTCAGCCTAGAGGAGACTAGACACAGGCTTGAGAACTTGCAAGGACTCAGATCTTAAGGGGTTAAAAGGACAGTCTCTTAGACTTGTTAACTCCTTTAACATTTGAATTAATAGTAATAATAATAATAGGCATTGGACTGAGCTTGATGCATGGGTTTTACCTACGTAATTATATCTTCGGTGTTTTTAACTGTTGTTGTTATTCGGTCACCAAGTTGTGTCCTCCTCTTTGCAACCCCATGGACTTGCAACCCCACACCAGGATTCCCTGTCCCTTACCATCTCCCGGAATTTGCCCAAGTTCATGTCCATTGAATCAGTGATGCCATCCAACCATCTCATCCTCTGTTGTCCCCTTCTCCTCCTGCCCTCAATCTTTCCCAGCATCAGGGCCTTTTCCAGTGAGTCAGCTCTTCGCATCAGGTGGCCAAAATATAGGAGCTTCAGCTTCAGCATCAGTCCTTCCGATCAGTATTCAGGACTGAATTCCTTTAGGATGGACTGCTTTGATCTCCTTGCAGTCCAAGGGACTCTCAAGAGTCTTCTCTAGCACCACAGTTTGAAAGTAACCATTAAACTGTTGACATCTTCCCATTTGTTAAATTGTCCTCTTAGGGTTATTTGGCCTTAATTTAGTTATTCTGGCTTATTTCCCCATCATTCTTCTGATGTTTGGGCTTCCTTACTTTGCCCTCCTCCTTGGGTGCATGTGTGGTCCCTTCAGTCCTGTCTGACTCTCTGCAACCCCAGGAAGTGTGGCCCACCAGGCTCCTCTGTCCATGGGGTGCTCCAGCCAAGAACACTGGTGTAGATTGCCATGCCCTCCTCTTATCTTCCTTCTTATTCTCCCTCTATTTAAATCACCTTTTACATGTTTTCTTTTTGCATTTTACCTTTCTGGTTGTTTCCACTATTAAAATTCAGTGCTTCTGACTTTGCTTTACTATCAATTCCTTCCCTCCCCCCCCCCCCATTTGGTTTTTATCTTACTATTTAAATCCCTATGCTTTTGAGGATTTGTAGGTTTTAACTTATTATTTCCTGTTTCTTTTAAAGCTATTGATCCTTTATAAGTCCTTTTATTTTGTTTGCTTGGCTACTTACAACAACTCCTCAGTAACCTAGTGTTGATCTTAAATTATTATTTTAGTGGTTCTATCCCTTGAGCGTAATGTGAATTATTCTGTTTCTTTGGTTGTACCAATCCTGTATCTTATTAGTTGTACTTTCTCTAATTCTTTGAATTCTTAATTTCATAAATTTTACTTCCTGCCTGGCCTTGGGGAGGATGTGGCTCCATCATTTATTAGATATGACCTTAGGCAAGTTGCTTTGACTCAGTTCATGCATCTTTACATTGGGGATGATAGCAAAGGAGGCATTACGAAGAAAACTAAAGTGCTGAGAACAATGGTCAATACCCATTATTACTCATCAAGGATTTACAAGTGCTCTAAATCCAGGGCCTTTGCTGCTCCCCAACCATCAGTGTTGCCTGGATACTTTCTATTCGTTCTTCCGGTCTCACTTAGCTTCTTCCAGAAGCCTTCCCTGACCGCCACCCCCATCCCTCCCTCACACTTCCTGCCCCAGGCTGCATTGGAAGCTTCCCTCTCAAGCTCACGTAGCACCATGTACTATCCCCGTCATATTTATTTCCTGATGACTTATCATTTCTATCAGATGATACTTTGTCCATGGTCATATCCCTGGACCTAAGATAGTTGATAAATGAATGAAGTGGATGTTTGCCTCCCGTCATGGATTTGAGAATGAAGTGTCTTTTGTTTGAGGAGCCATTCACACTGTTGTCTATGGAACCCCCTGGTGTTGGGCAGTGGGCAACCTGAGCTGCTGTGCGTGGCAGCCCTGAGAACAGCACCACCAGTTGCCTTCACAAGCGATCTGTTCTGTTTTCCATATATTGGTGCAAAGAATGAATCATTTTTGTGGTTAACTGCTTTAAAACAAAAATCATTACTCTTGGCAGATGCTTCACCCCTGCAAGCCAGAGGAACCCATTATTTATGTGTTCATTCATTTAATGAATATTTATTAAGCACCTCCACTGTTTTGAGTGCCAAATTTTTTATCAGAAAACTCCTTATTTGGTGCCTTAGGGACACATTTAGCAACCACTTCCCTGGAAATGTCCCAGAAAACCTCAGTGCCCTAAAGCCCACAGCCCAGGAGGCTATTGTTGGGCTTTAGTTGTGTGGCTCTGATGCATTCCTTGGAAAGGTTTCTAGATGCTTGGAAAGGTTTCTAGACCCCAATCACCTCAGGTCGTGCTCTGAGGAAAGAACTGTGACCTTGACTACATGAACTGAAGGCAATACACAGCGGCTCTTCCAGGGGAGATTCTGGTTGGTGGCAGATCACTGAGAAGTTTGTGCCACTTAATTCTCATAAAAGGATGTATGTCAACAATCCTCTGGCCTGATTTCTTACTGCCTGTTCCTCACTCATTCATCTGAGTATGTTGATTGTGTAGGAATAGCAGTCACAGATTTAAACCACCAATATTAAGAGGTAGATACACTAATCCCTTTTTAAAGGTAGGTTGGTCAAGTCAATTGATTATATTGCCAAAACTTCGCAGCAAAAAGATGGCAAAGTTAGAAAATACAACCCCCCAAAATGTTGTTTCACGAATAATATTATTTCCTTGTAGAAAATGATTTATGAAGTTAACTAATCTACTATTGGAAAAACATAGTAATCAGTAAAAAATTATTAGATGCAATGAGAGATCATCTCCCAGAATTTATACTGAAATTTATGTTGGCTGGTATATAAAAAGAAAAGCAAATACCACGCAGCAGCAAAGTTTCTGAAATTTCCTAAGTATTACCCTGCTCTACAGGCTTCCCAGGTGGTGCTAGTGGTTATGAACAGACTTGCCAGTGCAGGAGACAGATGTAAAGATGGGGGTCCGATCCCTGGGTCGGGAGATCCCCTGGAGAAGGGAAAGGCAAGGCACTCCAGTATTATCGCCTGGAGAATCCCATAGACAGAGGAACCTGGCAGGCGACATTCCATGGGGTCGCAAAGAGTCGGACACGACAGAGAAACTGACACACACCCTACTCTACAGAGTCACAAGGAAGCAATGAAAGAATGTATGGAAAATATTTAAAACAGTGCTTGCCACATAGTAGGTCCTTGATAAATATGTGTCAGAGCTTGAACAGCTTGAATTTCCTCTGTAATTCTTGTACATATTAACAATTCTTGTATTACCTGGTTCTTATGTATTGTCCTTGGATGTATATTCCTGTCTCCAGTTTCCATTAGCATGACTCTGGCCTTATTTTTAAAGATCTGCCTTAATCGCCACGCAGAGCACACGGAATGCAGGTCTTTGCCTGAGGCGTGAGCCCCAGCCTCTCACCCACAGAGCCCTCCTGGAGGCCGCTGAAGGTTTGCGGCCCTTTCATCCTCTGGTAACCTGGGGTTTGCCCCTGGAGGGTGCCAGGCCCTCACCGGCTTTGTGTTTCCCTTCTTCACCTTTCACCTCTAGCAGCAGAGTCTCCACTAAGCCTCTCCTCAGCGTCCTGCCTCTGGCTCACGTTACAGTCAGCCACCGAAAGACACGTGCTGCGTGCTTTCACCGGTGAGACATAAAATAAACAAACCAACAAAACAGAAACAGACTAACAGATACAGAGAGCAAAGCAGTGGCTGTCAGGGGGAAGAGAGGGAGGGACAAGATGGGGGAGGGGGGCAAAGAGACACAAACTGCTGGGTATAAAAAGGTAAGGCACAAGGACGTCATGTGCAGGTCGGAACACGGCCAAGATTTTACAATAACTTCAACGGAGTTCACTGGAACATAATCTGTAAAACTATTGAATCACTATGTTGTTCATCTGAAACCGGGCTTCCCTGGTGGCTCAGATGGTAAAGAATCTGCCTGCAAGGCAGGGTTCGACCCGTGGGTTGGGAAGATTCCCTGGAGAAGGGAACGACTACCCAACCCAGTAAAACTAGTAGTGTCAATCAGCTATGCTTCAATTTTTTAAAAGGAGATACCGGGAGAAACTGCCACTCAAAATTTCCTGTCACACTGACAACAGCGATACAGTCAAGCAAGTCACCTTTCTTACGAAAATCCACGGGAGGGACTTCCCTGGTGGTGCAGTGGCTATGACTCTAAGCTTCCACTGCAGGGGCCATGGGTTTGAGCCCTGGTTGAGGAACTAAAATCCTGCATGCTGCATGGAGTAGCCAAATAAATCAAATTAATGTTTAAAAAATTAATTCGTGGGAGAAAGGAGTTCTTTGCCCATAAACAATGTACCGGGATTTCCACTGCACCGAAGGGAATGGGGCGGGGGAAGGTTACAGAGAGAAGAGTGAGTGACAGGGTCCTTGGCACCCTGGAGGTACCGACAGCCGGCAGCATGCACCGCCCTGGAGAGAGCGTCAGACCTCCCCTCACCTGGCTCTTCTTTCTCTAACGTGGGTAATTGGCACTGTCGGCCTCGCAAATCCTGACGCTGCCAGTCAGGCAACTACAAAACCTCCAAATTAAGATCTCGACTCCACGCTGTAACATAATCGCCTGCTCTATTTTGGCCAACTTTAATTAGTATGCCAGGAGTCAGGTCTTCCCAGGTTGCAAAGTCACGTGCCAGCCAAGACAAGGCCGCCCCTCCCGGCCTGCGGAACGAGCTAAGAATCTGCGTGTGAGCCAAAGAGGTGACACGCTGGATCTGGGCTCAAGGCGGAACACCAAATCACAGGTAGTGCATTTTACCGCAAGAGTCTGCTGCATGGAAAGAGGGCCAGAGGCAGTGCCTGGGAGAGTGCACAGGCAGAAAACCCCAAGCTGCCTGAGGTAACTCCCGGCCCCCCAGACAGGGCTAAAGGGCCAGCGGCTTCGGCAGGAAGGACCCGGTGTCTTTGTCCACTTTGGAATCCCTGCCTTGGCGAGTATCAGACACAAAATAGGGCAGCAACACGGGATGTCCTCAGAATTTTCTGGCCAAAAGCTGAAGGAATGTGGGGTACTCCACGTTCAAGACGCCCAATGACCCCACCGCCCAGTCCTCACGGCCTCCCATTGAATGTGGGCTGGACTTTGTGACTGCTTCTAACGGATAGATATGCATAATGGCATGTGAATTGGAGTCAAGGTCATAGAAGGCAGCAGGCGTTAGTTTCTCCCTCTCATGGATTGCTCGCTCTGGGGAAGCCATCTTCCACATCATGGGGACACCAGGGAACCCAACGCAAGGCCCACGGGCAGCAGCTGGACCTCAGCCTATGAAAGAAGCATAAAGCCATGTGCTTCCTGGACCGAGGAAGTTCCCTGGAGGATAAATGTTGCTGTAAGCTGCAAAGCCACGGGGCCATTTGGTACATGGCAACAGATAACTTCCCTGTTATCTACGACAGTAAAGAATCTGCCTGCAATGCGGGAGACCTGGGTTTGATACCGGGTTTGGAAGATCCCCTGGAGAAGGAACTAGCAACCCACTCCAGTACTTTTGCCTGGAGAATCCCATGCACAGAGGAGCCTAGTGGGCTACAGTCCATGGGGTCACAAAAGAGTCTGACCCCATCTGCCTTTCTCCTGTTCCCCAGCCATCCAGGGGAATGTATGTACACACACACATACACACAGAGTATCCTCACAGCCCTCAAGTAGCAACTGACACCAATATATAAAATTTCAGCTTTCTTGTGACCAAGGGGCAGTTCATGTCCCAGAACCCCTCTGGAAGCAGCTGAGACTGAGGTTCAAGCTGAAACCCTCGAGCCTGGCATTTCATCTCCATGCTTCTCGCCTCCGTCCCTCATATTTCCTAGGAGCTCTTCCTTAAGGGGGCTTCCCTGGAGGCTCGGATGGTTAAGAATCTGCCTGCCATGCAGAAGACCCGAGTTCGATCCTGGGTCGGAAAGATCCTCAGGAGGAGGGAGTGGCAACCCACTCCATTATCCTTGCCTGGAGAATCCCAAGGACAGAGGAGCCTGGCAGGCTACAGTCCGTGGGGTCACAAAGAGTTGGACATGACTGAACACACGCACACACATGTGCACATTTGTCAGCTATTCTTCCTTTTTTTCTGAAGTGTGTGGCAAAATCAATCATAGGTTAGTGAGAAAGAGAATGAACCAACAGACAAGACTTTTTCTGGTTTTGATGGTAACCGTTTCAGAACAAACTGTCTCAGTTAAGAGCAAGGGGACAGAAGCAAAGGGATTTCCTGGAAGTGACCTGAGGTCACAGTAACCACCATTCTGCTCCTCGAGCTCCTCCTCGCCCACTTGGTCCTGGGACGGCATGGGTCCATGGACAGAGGTCTTGCCCTCTTGATCGTCCTTTTGGTAAAATTGGAATACAGCTCTCTAGCCTGACTGAAGGCAGGGGCTGGACCAAAAGAGCCTGTGAGGCCCCCGTTGCCTCCTGAGACCCTCATCTCCAGGCCTAAGACCCTGCCCCACCCACCAGTGTGAAAGTGGAGTCAGGAATCCTGGGGAGGAGGGAGGGGAGGAAGGCGGGAGGGGGGCTGCAGAGTCAACCCCACTGCCCAAGACTCAGCACCCAGAGCCCTCACTGATACTTCCACTCATACATATCTTAGAAATGATCTTTCCCTACAAAACGGCCCATGCTTTTAATTTTTTGGCAGTGCTGTGTGGCTTGTGGCATCTTAGTTCCCTGATCAGGGATTGAACCCAGGCCCTCAACAGTGAGGGCATGGAGTCCTAACCACTGGACTGCCAGGGAATTCCCAGGTCACACTTTAAAAAAAAAAAACAACAACTTATACAAACAAAACAGCTCACTGAACATACTAATCCATTGGAAAGCCGTATTATCTTAAAAATTAAAATAAGCAAAAGATATGAAAAACTAACCAGGTTGGCTTTGCCCCACATGCAGCAAGTCAAAATGCTGAGATGCCAAGGTTTGCAGCAGGGAAAGGGTTTACAAAGGAAAAGGGCAGGCCAAGGCATGAGGGAAGCCTGGGGAGCTGCGGAGAGGAGACTAGGGGAAAGATTCAGGCATTGTCTTCCCGTGCAGGTGAAACCAAGCTACAGGCTTCTGCATGTTCAAAAATGGAGGCTCTAGGCACCGTGTGAGGGTGGAGTTTTCGGCACTCTGATGTCAAAGGGTCTCCGAGTGAACACTTGCTAGGGCCTAGTTGGAGAGTCAGTGGTCCTAGCCCCTCTTTACCAACCCAGCTGGAACTAGACGCAACTGACTCCAAGTTCCTGGAAAACAACTCAGGCAGACCTCTTATTGTTTAGGCTAAACCCCATTTGGAAGACACGCAAGTCTTAAAATGACCTTGATTCACAAAGGCAGGAGACGTTGATTTGACTAATGATTCCCCACGGTTTCAAAAAGATTATTCACAAAAGAAAAATACAAAGCCATCATAAACGCACACAAGAAACCAACTTCATTAGTAAAGAAGAAAAAATGCAAAACAGAGCATGATATCATTTTTCATGTACCACATTGGCAAATTGCTTAAAATTCAGATACTGAATACCGGAAAGGGTACAGAGAGAGACTCTGGTTGAGTATAAATTGGTATAACATTTTGTAATTTCATGAAATACGTGAAAAGCAATAAAAATGCTCTTAAACTTTGACCAAGAGTCTCTCCTGAAAAAACAAATCAGAAATCGGATAAAGGCGTTTATCATTGAGCTTTTCACAGTTCATCGTGTCAGACGAATGTTTCTTGAGTACCTACTAGGATCCAGGTTTTGCTCTAGGTACCGGGGGGTCAGCAGTGGACAGAAGACCACAAGCTCTGCCTTCCTGGGGCTCACATTCCAGTAGGGCCACCTTACCTCACCTAGCAAAGGCCACTTCATTCCTTCAGCCTTTATACCATGCCTAACTCAATATCCTATACCTTACATCGGATTGCATTTAAAATTGATTGTTAATACAGTTCTTTAAATCAAATGTGCTCTTTCTCTAAGTACTTTTTTTCCTTTCCCCCAATTTTTTATAAAGAAAGAAATTTAACATACAGAAAAATGGAAACAAAAGTACAATGAACTCCCACATATGCTTAACCTAGACCCTCTAAACTATTAACACCCAGCGTATCTGCATGCTCTTTTTCCCGCCTCTGTTTCCACTAAATCACGGCAAAGTAAATTGCAGGCATCAAACACTTCTCCCCCAAAATATCCATCATAAAGCTTCTAGGAATAAGATTATTCTTCTACATAATCACGATGCCCTTCTCACAGCTAAGAACATTCACAATCATTCCATAATCTATCTAATAGCCAGTCGACATTCAAATTTCTTCCAATTTTTCCCAAAATATCTCTCTTTTTCTTGGCTTAGGGATATCAGTTCCCTGACCAAGGATTGAACCCAGGCCACCAAAGCAAAAGCACTGAGTCCTAACCATTGGACTGCCAGGGAATTCTCCCCTAAAATGCCTTTTACAGCTGGGGTTTGTATTGTTGTTCAGTGGCTCAGTCATGTTCGATTCTTTGCAACCCCATGGACTGCAGCGCCCCAGGCTTCCCTGTCCTTCACAATCCCGGAGTCTTCTCAAACTCACATCCATTGAATCGATGATGCCAGCCAACCCTCTCAGCCTCTGTTGCCTCCTTCTCCTCCTGACCTCAACCTTTCCCAGAACCAGGGTATTTTCCAAACTTGTGAATCAAGGTCTAATCAAATTTTGAGCACTGCGTTTGTCAGATGCTCTCTTTAGATTCCTATAATCTCAACAGTCTCCCCATTTTTTCCCATGACTGACTTTGTGAAAATCCAGGCTTATCAACTGCAGAATGGCCTCCATCGTGTCTTTGTCTGACTACATCCCTGTGCAGCGTTTTAACCTGTTCCTTTACTCCCTATATTCTCCAGCTCTGACAGTCAGAGATAGACACTTGGTTAGATTCATGTTAAACATTTTCAGCAAGAATGCATCCAGGTGGCATGTACTTCAAACTCTACCCCATCCAGAGGCATCAATGTCAGCTTGCCTGCTATTCCTGATGCTAAATTTGAGCATTTGGTTAATTTAGATGCTGCCAGATTGCTCCAAAGTAAAGCTATAATTTTTTTCCTTTTGTAACTAATAAGTTATCTGTAAAAGTGATAGTTTGAGACCATGTACATACCCTCTTTCCTTCACTCAGTGGCTTTTAACATCCATAATGATCCTTCCTGAATCAACCATTATATTGGGAATTGCAAAATGGGAATGTTCTTTTATTCCTCCTTCTTATATTAATCGATATTCTTCAATGCAGAAATCCTCTTCTTTGTTTTTTGTTTTATTTTGTTTTTGAGTTTTACTGTGAATTCTTGGTAGTTATTCATCGTGGTGGCTTAATTCAATATATCCATTGAATCTATTAGTGTCTTATTCCCGTTGATGTTCAAACTGTCACAAATTTGGCCAGTAAAAGCCATTTAAGCTGGCTTTTATGTCCCGTTGATATATTTCTTCATGTCCTTGAGCACTTCCTCGTTATCTGACACAGGAAGATCTTAATATAATTTCTATATCCCAGTCCTAAAGTCAGTCATTTCTCCAAGAAGTCCAAGTTCCCGAAAGGATTTTAAAAATGCAGGATAATATTTAGAAACCAAGATCTTTGGGCTCTATGTGCTCATTGCTACTGGAAAGTCATGCTACTACAGTTGACAGAGCGAGGAAACATGTGTGCCTGTGTGTGTATACACACGCACACACGTGAGTTCACGTGGACACCTTCAATTCCAGTCCAACAGCCAGCATTCCTCCCCTCCCTCCCTATTCCATATGAGGCCCTCGGTTCTCAACATCAGTGTATTTACTAAAGGATAATGCTCTATTCTATGATCACACAAAGAAGAATTTCAGTTATTCTACCTGTACCATAACCAATAACTAATCTCCCAGATTAGTCTCCTAGGGCAGTTGCAACAAAGCACCACAAAGGGTGACTTAAGAACAACAGAACTTTGTTCTATCACAGTCTTGGAGACCACAAGTCCACAATGAAGGCAGAGCCACACTCTCTGAAGGCTGCTGGGGAGAACCTGTCCCCTGCCTCTCCCCTAGAGTCTTGGGGAGCTGCCCACCCTTGGCATTCCTGAGCTTGTGGATGCATCGCTTCAGTCTCTGCCAGCATTTTCACGCAGTGCTCTCCTGCCTACGTGTCTGTGTCTCTGAGCCCAGATTTCCCTCTTCTCAAGACACCAGTGACTGGATTAGGGTTCATCAGTATGATATCATCTTAAGGCCATGACATCTGCAAAGACCCTGTTTCCAAATCAAGTCACATTCAAGCTACCAGGCATTAGGATCTCAATATATCTTTTCAGAGGACACAACTCAATCCAGAACACCTACCAAGTAAAGTTTAAAATGTCTTTGCTCTTTTTTATTCCTAGAATAGATCTCAGTAACAGCACAAAGACAGAACACATTTTAAAAATTGCTTGAATTTCTTTCTCTCATTATGCTATCAATTTGATAATTACTTAGGTTCATTTGTTTCAGTTTATTTTCTTTTTTTTTTTTTCAGTTTATTTTCAATTCTAGGATTTGATGCTCCCCCATACTTCTAATTTTTCAAAAATTATTTGAATATGTAAAACATCTACATGGTTATACATTCAAAACTATATAAAAAGTACACTCAGAAAGATCTTACTCTCTACCCTAATTCTGGAAATAACCATCTTTTCTAGTTTCTCTTTTTTCCTTCCTGTGTTTCCTATTTGGGACAGGGGTGCAGTGGGGTGTATAATTATACGACTTCCTCTTCTTTAGTTCGCAAATCGCATGCCGACGTCCACACTTTGCTTCTTTCACCTAGCTCTGGAAATCACTCCATACCAGTTCAGAAACACCTTCCTCATTCTCAGTTCTGCCACACAGGGCTTCATCCTGTGACTATACCATGGTATAGTCAACCAACCTTCTTTGGATGGGTATGTAGGTTGTTTCCAAAATTTTACTATCAAAATAATGCCATGGAGAATGACCTTGTGCACATTTTGTTTCATATTTCAGGACATGTCTTCAGGATAATTCTGAGAAATGGAATTGCTGGGTCAAAAAGATAATGCCTGTTGTTTTAATCCGACCAGGCCCTTCTAACAAAACATCATAGAATGGGTGGTTTGTAAGCTGCAAACATTTATTTCTCACAGTTCTCGAGGCTGGGAAAGCCAAGACCAAGACAAGAGATCTCTCTAGGGTCTCTTTTATAAGGGCACTAATCTCATTGATGAGGACCCCACCCTCATGACCTAATCATCCTCCAAAAGCCCCACCTCCATCACTTTGGGGGTTAGGATTTCAGCGTATGAATTTGTTGTTGTTGTTTAGTTGCCCAGTTGTGTCCAACTCTGCAGCCCCATGGACTACAGTACACCAAGCCTCCCTGTCCCTCACCATCTCCTGAAGTTTGCCTGAGTTCATGTCCATTGTATTGGTGATGCCACCCAGCCATCTCATCCTCTGATGCCCTCTTCTCCTTCTGCCCTCAATCTTTCCCAGCATCAGGAACTTTTCCATGAGTAAGCTGTTTGTGTCAGATGACCAAAATATTGGAGTTTCAGCTTTAGCATCAGTCCTTTCAACGAGTATTTAGGGTTGATTTCCCTTAAGGTTGACTGGTTTGATCTCCTTGCTCTCCAGGGAGATACATCAACAGCATCTCCAAGAAGACTCTCAAGAGTCTTCTCCAGCACCACAGTTAAAAGGCATCAATTCTTCAGTGTTCTGCCTTCTTTATGATCCAGCTCTTACAACCGTAAATGACCACTGGGACGACCATAACCTTGACTATATGGACCTTTGTCAGCAGAGTAATGTCTTTGCTTTTCAATGCACTGTCTAGGTTTGTCACAGATTTCCTACCAAGAAGCAAACATCTTCTGATCTCATGGCTGAAGTCATCATCCACAGTGATTTTACAGCCCAAGAAGAGGAAATCTGTTACGACTTCCACCTTTTCCCCTCTTATTTGCCATGAAGTAATGGGGCTAGATGTCATGATCTTAGTTTTTTTGATATTTAGTTTTAAGCTGGTTCTTTCACTCTCTTCCTTCACCCTCATCAAGATGCTCTTTAGTTCCTTTTCACTTTCTGCCATTAGCATGGTATCATCTGTATATCTGATGCTGTTGATGTTTATCCCGCCTGTCTTGATTCCAGCTTCAAACTCATTCAGCCTGGCATTTCTCATGATGTGCTCAGGGCATAGGTTAAACAATCAGAGTGACAGCAGACAGCCTCTCCTTTCTCAATCTTGAACCAATCAGTTGTTCCATACAGGGATCTAACTGTTGCTTCTTAACCTGCATACAGGTTTCTCAGGAGACAGGTAAGATGGTCTGGTATTCCCACCTCTTTAATAACTTTCCACAGTTTATTATTACCCACACAGTCAAAGGCTTTGGCATAGTCAATAAAACAGAGGTTAATATTTTTCTGGAATTTCCTAGCTTCCTCTATGATTCAGTGAATGTTGGCAATTTGATCTCTGGTTCCTCTTCTTTTTATAAACCCAGCATGGACATCTGGACTTTCTTGGTTCACATAATGCTGAAGCCTAGCTTGCAAGATTTTAAGCATGACCTTACTAGCATGGGAGATGAATGCAATTGTCCAACAGTTAGCACAGTCTTTAGTACTACCCTTCTTGGGAATTGGGACGAGGATTAACCTTTTCCAGTCCTGTGGCCACTGCTGGGTCTTCCAGATTTGCTGACATATTGAATGCAACATCTTGATGGCGTCATTCTTTAGGGTTTTGAATAGTTCTACTGAATTCCTTCGCATCCACTAGTTTTATTAACAGCAGTGCTTCCTAATCCCCACTTGACTTTGCTCTCCAGAATGTCTGGCTCTGGGTGGTTGACCATGTCATCGTAGTAACCCAGTTCATTTGGATCTTTTCTGTACAGTTCTTTCATGTATTTTTTCCATCTCTTCTTGATCTCTTTAGCGTCTACTAGTTTCTCTACCATTTATGTCCTTTATTGTGCCCATCTTTGGGCCAAATGCTCCCTTGATATTTCCAATTTTCCTGAAGAGATCTCTAGATTTTCCCCTTCTGTTATTTTCTTCTAGTTTTATGCACTGTTCATTGAAGAAGGCCTTCTTGTCTCTCCGTGCTCTTCTTTGGAAATCTGTGTTTAGTTGGATATACTGTGTCCTTTCTCCCTACTTTTTGCTTCTCTTCTTTCTTCAGCAATTTGTAAGGCCTCCTTAGATAGCCAGTTTGCCTTCTTGCTTTTCCTTTTCTTTGGAATGGTTTTGTTCGCTGCCTCCTGTACGATATTACAGACCTCCATCCATAGTTCTTCAAGCACACTGTTAACTAGATCTAATTCCCTGAATCTATTCATTACCTCCACTGCATATTCATGGGGGATTTGATTCAAGTCATGCCTGGCTGGCCTAGTTGTTTTCCCCACTTTCTTTAAGCCTGAATTTTACTATGAGAAGCTGATGATCTGAGCCACAGTCGGCTCCAGGTCTTGTTTTTGCTGACTGTATACAGCTTCTCCATCTTCTTTGGATGGGTCTGTAGGGGGACACAAACAGTCTGGGGCTTCCCTGGTGCTGCTGCTGCTGCTGCCAAGTTGCTTCAGTTGTATCCGACTCTGTGCAACCCCAGAGACGGCAGCCCACCAGGCTCCCCTGTCCCTGGGATTCTCCAGGCAAAAACACTGGAGTGGGTTGCCATCTCCTTCTCCAATGCATGAAAGTGAAAAGTGAAAATGAAGTCGCTCAGTCATGTCCGACTCTTATCGACCCCATGGACTGCAGCCTACCAGGCTCCTCTGTCCATGGGATTTTCCAGGCAAGAATACTGGAGTGGGGTGCCATTGCCTACTCCTTCCCTGGTGGCTCAGCAGTTTAAAAAAAAAAAAAAATCTGCCTTCAATGCAAGAGACACAGGAGACCTGGTTTTGATTTGTGGATCAGAAAGATCCCCTGGAGCTGCGCATGGCAATCCACTCCAGTATTCTTGCCGGGAAAATCCCATGGACAGAGGAGCCTGGTGGGCTACAGTTCATGGGGTTGCAAAGAGTCAGACACGACTGAAGCAACTGAGCACAGACGCACACACTTGGTCCATTGAACTTGTGTGATTCCGTTAGTTACGGGCAAGTTCCCTTCCATGTGAGCTAGGACAGTTTTGCTCTCCCATCAGCAATGCACAAGCGCCTGTCTCCCCTGAAGATTTTCAGGTTGGTCATAACAGAAATTTTAGTGCACTCCATCTTTAAGACACACACAGTCAATGGAGATTAACAGCCTGTGAAGGAAACGGAGCCCTTGGGTTAGGAAGGGACACTGTGTATGCTCACGTGCTCTCAACAGGAAGGAATTTTCCGGTTCTGTTGTGTCATTTCTCTGACTCACAGTGTCAACGAGGCTTTCCTCTCTCCTGGTAAAAATCCATCACTTCTTACAGAAAACACTCAACTGATGACAAGTTAGAGTCTCCTTCTTTTTAAAGAACAAATGCTAATTTCAAATGCAAGAATGCTGAGCTTACGACCCTCCTCTGAGACTCCCTACAAAAGACCCTCATTGTTAGGAAGAAAAGAGAGACAAATAAGGACCATCTTACCCTGAGCCTAACAAAGAAACAAGCCTCGAGATCCCGCTGACTCTGTGACAAATAAAAGCTACTCCAAGGGCTGAGCAACACATTAGAAATAGCAATAATTTAGCATGCAATCTTCACTGCATGGAAAAAATGAGACACGGGTTTAAAATTAGGAAAAGAAGCATCAACTGGTCAGCTCAGGGGAGGGGTGAACAACAAATAGGTAAAGAAACAAAAATGAAATTTCACTTCTCTGCTGGCAAGTTGCTGTTTTCCCCAGGAAATGATGGTATTTCAGCTACCAGCACACTCACTTGCTTAGGGAGTAGCAAGGAGAGGAGGTTTGAGGAAAGGGTTTGGAACATTTCTCTGACTGTAATTTACTGAGAAACACTGGGAAGAGACCAAAAGAACGCCTGTGCTTTCAAGCCTCCTCCACTTCACCTCCATTCGGCGATGATGTCTTGAATGTCCAGGATGCACAAGGTCTCTGCCGACATAGTTCGAGGGGAGGGAAGCGTTAGTCAGGCTGAGTCTTGTCTCCATGCACAGTCCAAGAGGACAGAGAACTCATTCTCCAAGAAAATGATCACACCTCAAGAGCAGCCCTGGTGAAGTGCTACAGGAGATCCTTAGCCATGGGATGGGATGCAGGGTGGGCTTCATGGAGGAGGTGGCGTTTAAGCCAGCGCACTTGGGATACAGCCATGCAGGAGGGCAGGGAAAGGCTTGTGATGTTAGGAGCTGCTGCTGCTACTGCTAAGTCCCTTCAGTCATGTCCGACTCTGTGTGATCCCATGGGCAAGAGCACTGGAGTGGGTTGCCATCTCCTTCATGAAAGTGAAAAGTGAAAGTAAAGTCGCTCAGTCGTGTCCAACCCTCAGCAACCCCATGGACTGCAGCCTTCCAGGCTCCTCTGTCCATGGGATTTTCCAGGCAAGAGTACTGGAGTGGGGTGCCATGATGTTAGGAGAACTGCCTTTTACAGGAGGCAGTCATTTCTTTGATGACTGCTTTAATGAGACCAGGACTTCAGTGAAAAAAATAAAGCAGCATTCTGGTTTGAAGTGTACACGTGGGTTTGTGGAAGGTAATGGGGGATTTCTGGGGGAAAAAGACTATTTATACAACCAGGCAGATCAGAATATCAGGTAAGTGCTTTAATTTTAGAGATGCCAGGAAGTAATCTACTGTAAAACTTGAATTCGTGAGTCTTTGGAAACTGAAGAGCTTTTTAAAAGATAGGTTTATGTAATGAATTGAGTTGTTTTTCCCCCAAGTAAATCTAGAGAATGTACCCTAATGAACTGTACTCAGCTCCCCTTTTCAACTTCATCAGGACTCCCTATGGTCATATGAACACTTTAAACTCATGTTCTAAGTATATGCACACTAAGGGATTGATGTTTTCAAGTAATTTTTTCCCCTTATTACATAAGTGACACATTTATTGCAAAAAAAATTTTTTTTAAACACATATGAGTTAAAAGATGAAAATTCCCTCAGAATCTGACCAATCAACTACTGGTACTATGAAATATTCTTCCAGTCCTTTTCAAACATATATGTGTGCTTTAAAGTCTATAAAGTCTAACTCTATAAACAAAATAAGATTGTACTACCATCCAGTTTGGGAATCTACTTTTCTAGTCAGTATATTATGGGCATCTTTCCAGATTTTTCAAAAATCATTTTAGGGACTTCTCTGGTGGTCCAGTGGTTAAGAATCCACCTTGCATGCAGGGCACACAGGTTTGATCCCTGGCTGGGGAGCTAAGATCCCACCCGCCAAGGAACAGCTAAAGCACACCGCACTGTGCGCTACAGTGAAGCCCTCGCCTGCCACAGCTAAGACAGGGTGCAGCCAGTAAATGAATATTTTCTTAATGAATAAATAAAAGTATGTTCTCTGCTCCAGCAAAAAAAATATCATTTTAATGATATTTCATTTTAGAGACATGTCATAATTTATTTTTAATTTTTTATTTTATATAGGAATATAGCCAGTTAACAATGTTGTGATAGTATCAGGTGAACAGCGAAGGGCCTCCGCCATACATATGTATGTATCCATTCTCCCCCAAACTCCCCTCCCACCCAGGCAGCCACCCAGCAACGGCCAGCGCTCCCTGTGCTGAACAGTCGGTCCTTGTCGATTATCCATTTTAAATATTGCAGTGCGTACAGAGATGTCAAAATTTAAATGGTCTATCTCCTATTATTGGACAGTTAGGCTACTCCAACTATTCCATTATGGTAAATAACACCATAATAACCATTCTTATTGCTAACTTTTCACATGGATTCCTACAGTTCATTATGATACATTCCTAGAAGTACAATCTCTTTGCCAAAGAGTATGAACATTTGCAGATTTACGAAATGAATGCCCTCTAGAAAGATTGCATCAACTCACACACCCACCTCCAGAAGCAAACAAGAGTTCACAAGGTTTGGCTAACACTGGCTGATCGGTTTTTTAATTCTTTGACTTCTGTGTATCTGATATGATTTTGAAATATCGTGCTTTGTCTTTATTATAACATTCCTTTTTTTATTGCACACTGTGCTCACCAGTTCCCTTATTTCAGTTCAGTTCAGTTCAGTTCAGTCGCTCAGTCGTGTCCAACTCTTTGCAACCCCATGATACGCAGCACGCCAGGCCTCCCTGTCCATCACCAACTCCCGGAGTTCACTGAGACTCATGTCCATCGAGTCAGTGATGCCATCCAGCCATCTCATCCTCTGTCGTCCCCTTCTCCTCCTGCCCCCAATCCCTCCCAGCATCAGAGTCTTTTCCAATGAGTCAACTCTTCGCATGAGGTGGCCAAAGTACTGGAGTTTCAGCTTTAGCATCAGTCCTTCACCCAGTTCTGATCTTTAGAATGGACTGGTTGGATCTCCTTGCAATCCAAGGGACTCTCAAGAGTCTTCTCCAACACCACAGTTCAAAAGCATCAATTCTTCTGCGCTCAGCTTTCTTCACAGTCCAACTCTCACATCCATACATGACTACTGGGAAAACCATAGCCTTGACTAGATGGACCTTTATTGGCAAAATAATGTCTCTGCTTTTGAATATGCTATCTAGGTTGGTCATAACTTTCCTTCCAAGGAGTAAGCGTCTTTTAATTTCATGGCTGCAATCACCATCTGCAGTGATTTTAGAGCCCAGAAAAATAAAGTCTGACACTGTTTCCACTGTTTCCCCATCTATTTCCCATGAAGTGATGGGACCAGATGCCATGATCTTAGTTTTCTGAATGTTTCAGAGCCTTCAAATAGATACTCCCAACAGGAGTCAAAAGCTTTGAATTCCTGGGATGAAAGGCATTTTTGTCAACATGGTGATGGATAGTCAGGGCCTGGAAGCAGGCACCCTGTCTGGTAGGACACCTCATCCAAGCCTGTAATAGCTCTTGTAAAGTGACCAGTCTCTACCAAAGAACTCTTGGTCTTTTTATGAGACTCTAAATCCTTGAACGTTTAGTCCTGGTGACTCAACATAGAACATTCTTTCTAGTGGATGTTAAGGGCAAGGTGGTTTGTTTCAGTAGGAAATAAGAAGTTTTTGCTCCACTTACTTCTTGCTAAGGAAAGCATTTCTCTAAAATTCAATTATTTGCAATTTTCAAGGAACAATGTATGAATAACATCTAGTTATTAATTTTGTCAACTATTAATACATGCTTTTCCTTCAAGCCTATTTTATTTATGAATGGACATCTTTTTCTTTCTGGTGTCATACCTTAAATAATTTTACTATATTTGGTTAATAGTTAAGGCAATGCATTCTCCATTACAATAAGTGCAGACTTCCAAATAATAATAATAGTATCATTTTCTATGTGTATAGCATACTATAGTTTACAAAATGGTCTAATTAATATAGAACTAAATTAGATCTAACTATATTATTTGTAAAGTGATTTAAAATGATTAAATGCTTAAATGGAAGGAAGTAGGGTATTAATGCTTTCACAGTTTGAGTTCCAACTAAGAGTGTATAAATCCTAATGGCTACAATCTAACATGTAACTGATGTGTACAGAGGCAACTCACAATCTCATTTTCTCCAAATTTCATCCTCAACATATTTTGGAAATAACCGCATTTTCCCTTAGGTCCCTCTTATTTCAAAATGCTCCTATTGGTCAAAGTATATGACATCACTCACAATCAAAATCCTCAGACCCCATGTGTTTCTGGCTCCTTGGTTAGTAATGTTCCAAACAAACCCATATTCCAGGCCCTCTCTCACGTTCCACAGTTTCAGATAAAGACAGAGCATTATAGTGTTTTACCCATGAGTTATTTTGGGGAGCCTGTTTTGAGAAATACATTTCCATCAAGGCCATACAATTGTCTGCATCTCATAATTGACTATATGGCCACTATTTGTCTCAGCCTTTGAAGGACGGTACTAGGGACACGCGAACCATCAAAGTGCTTTGGAAATTCCGACATTTCACCAGACCCCTCTCGTGCCTGGAAGTGGAGCAAAGCTTGGCTGCCTATTTTTGATTCCAAAGATGTATTCAACAGAGCAATGTCAAATCTTCGGCAGCTAAGCCCTAAGACCACAATGGCTGCTTCTCGTGATCACTGAAACCTGTCCAACACTCACATCTCACATATCTCTCTAAACCAGACAAATATTTGCATGCATCTCTTCATCCCTCTAGGTTTTTCCCTATTTAAGCAAAACTAAAACAATCGTCCACCCTAGCAACCATGTCAAAAAAGAACAAAAACAAAACGCTCCTCACTTCACCAAAACAGTGAATCCAGTTTTCATAGGTTTTTTGATTCGCCACAGCAGGTCATTTACAGCCTCAACACTTGATGCATCAAACCCCAAAAGTCTGCTAGTTCCCAAAGAGGTCAGTTAAAGAAATATCTTCATTAACCAAAGAAGGGCAAGATGTAATACCAAGGGCGTGCTAATATTAGCTATACTCAATAACTGCAGAAGAAAGATGGCAACAGAACACCTATCAACTTCCCCATATTTTTTGATTCACTGACTGTTTCCCGAGGCCTCCTGGATGGGCAGGATGCTGGAGATGCAGAGATAAATGATATCTTCAGAGCTGCCCCGTCCCCACACCTCACGTCACTGGGAAGAGGAACCATGAAAGTGGGTGATAACGGGGCAGAGAAAGCAGAGCAAAGACAGAGCCGTGGTTGCTCTCAGAGGTGACCCAGCTCCCTGGGTCAGAATGGATGCCATGATTTCTCATTGTGACTTTTATATGCATTTTTTTTTGACTAGTAATGAGGGTAAAAAGACTGTTTCCCACCCTTTTGGCCTTTGGGATGTCTGCTTTGCAGAACTGACTGTTCATTTCTCTTGCCAATATTTGAGTATTTCTGCTTGCTTTTTCCTTGCTGATTTTGGAGAACTTTGTCATAGGTATCGTGAATATCTCCTCTCATTCAGCGGCAGCCCCACTCCAGGCTGCACCTTAACTCTGTTAGCAAGGAAGTACCGGCAAGGTACTGGGTTGGGGGCGGTCACTGAAGACAGCAGATGGGTGGAAACACATGTGTTTGAGGAAAACTAACCCGCCAGCTGTGTATGGGACAGACTGCGGGACAGAAAAAGAGATGAAGAAAACTGAAGGCTGTAAGAGGAATGTAGTCACCGTACTCTGGGCTGGATTCAAGGTTTGCAATGTTGGGGACAGCCCGCAGGACCTCCATCAGTTCCAAAATTCATGAGAAGGACTCAGAGCTATTACTTACGGTTATGGTTTATTACAGTGAAAAGCTACAGTTTTAAATCAGACAAGGGTAGAGATGCACAAGACAGAATCTGGAAAAGTTCCACTCAGAATTTTCAGTTGTCTTGTCCCTATGAAACTGCAGACAGAGCCAACAGCCCCGGGGAGCAGTATGTGACAATACTGCCCGCCAGGAAGCTCCTCTGAGCCTGGGCGCCCAGGGTTTTTACTGGGGCTCCATCAGCTAGAACTGACTGGGTACCCAGGTGGCTGACCGCCATCTTCAGCCCCTCTGGAGGCTAAGCTGTTGTCACATGGCCTGAAGCCTCCACCTTATCTGATGTGGCCCCAGCCCCTGGGTAAGCAAAGACACTCAAGCCAATTCCAGTGGCTTAGCTAGGTCACCTCCCAGGAGCCCAAGGAAAAGGCCAGACCTCTCTTTAGGTAAGATTAATAAACAGGGATAAAGTGATTGTGTTTGAAACATTTCTATAACATGTGACGATCCCACATTTACAAATGAGCCCCACGGTAAAAAGCAAGGGAAAATCTCCACCTCCACGTCACCAGTAAAATACTTCCAACTATGCAACAGAAGAATCTACTTTCAGAAGAGTCTTCTTGAGGGTAAATATTATCTCACTGACTCACTGGACATGAGTTTGAGCAAGCTCCGAGAGTTGGTGATGGACAGGGAAGCCTGGCATGCTGCAGTCCAAGGGGTTGCAAAGAGTCAGACACGACTGAGCAACTGAACTGAATGGCTTCTCTTGGAGCTGCAGTGAGAGAAACTATGTCTTGTCCTTTTCCTAATTGCCCTAATTTGGGAGATCCACTTAGCTTCTGTGGATTGACGGCTGGCACTGCCTCTCTGGTTTAAATGTGTTGATTTTCAAGGCAACTGAAAAAGTCTTAAGAGTGACAAAAATAAATTGTCTTTATAGATTTAAAATATATAGTTAATTAAGAGTTAGCAAGTACCTGTTTCTAGAAGATTTTAAGTGTATATATGAGGATTATCTTCTCACTACAGAGTCACTTTTTCCTATTAGATTTAAGCATGCAGATGCATTTTAACATTTAGTAATCTGGTGGTATATCATATGACCCTACATTTTTGAAAAGTATTTGCTGATTCATTTCTTTTACTTGACTGCGTGGGGTCTTTCCTTGCCATGCACAGGCTCTCTAGTTGTGTCATGCAGGTTTAGCTGCCCGGAGGCATGGGGGATTGCAACAAGTTCCCCAACAAGGGATCAAACTGGAGTCCCCTGCACTGGAAGGCGGATTCTCAACCACTGGACCACCAGGGAAGTCCCCCTAAAAATACTTAGAATAAGAAAACAGAAATTTGCAGTTCCTTATCCCACACAATTCAGTCTTGACTGACTAGCACAGACTTCCAAAATCAACCATTAGCCAGCTTTGGGATCTTGGGCTTGTCATTTCAACCCTCTGGTTCTGCTGCTTCTTTTTCTAAATAAGAACTGGACCAGATCATTTCTAAGCTTCCTTCTGCTTCTAACAATTCTCCCTCAGAATAAAGTTAACATTTTATAAACATAAAATGTTATGTTTGTAAACATTTAAATGAGAACTCCTGAAGGCTAAGGTTGCTACATAAAAAGAATCCGCTTCGTTTCTTTTATAACCCAAAGTAAGAAATAATCTTTAGATAAAATACATAAAAATTAAAAAAAATTTTTAAGAAACATATCATTAATTCCTTACCAAACGTTTACAGGGCAACAACTATGGATTAATGGAGCATAAATACTTGAAATATTTACCGGTACTTTATTTTGTGAATGATTCAGAATGAAATGTCAGTTAAATGGAGGTTTTAATACTAGCCTGCCCAGTAAGCACCACGTGTGATAGAAAATAGAACATGGGGAATGGAATGTAGCTTCAGGTGATATGCCTTCAGAACTCAGTGACTTTCTAAACTGATTTTATAATTAGAAGGATATTTTTAGCTTATTTTTCCATTGGAAGGTTTTATTGTACTCATCTTAATATACATAATTTCACTTGAATATTTTCTGATTTTAAAATAAAGCATCTTTCCTCCTCGGTGCAGCACTGTGTTCCCAGCTTCCGTTTAGTTTTATACCAAGTTTCAGGGGCGTTGAAACTGCGCAAAGCAGCAGGTCCCAGTGACTGCCCACCCACTGCACCTCCTGGGACCCCGAGGAAAGACACCAGGATGCCAGGGAGACCAGTGCATGTCTCAGTGTAGGGACAGCCCCATTCACCTCGAATACAGTGCCAGGCGGTGCCGCCGGGTACATGGAGCTAAAGGCCCAGGGGCGATGCCCTAGGGAGCCTCAACCAGGAAGGGTGAGGACTTAGGGGGTGGAGTGGGCAGAGTCATAGCAGAGGAAGATGGCCAGGAGTGGCATACCTGGTAAAAAGCCTGTTACAGAGCCAGGAGGTGGCTTTCACCCACAGGGGCTGGGACCCCAACAGAGGTTTGTTAAGCAGAGAAGAGACAAAAGCAGACCCATAGGTTAAAAGGGGGACAGAGAGAAGGCTGGACAGAAAGAGTGAAAGTGAAAGTGACTCAGCTGTGTCTGCCTCTTTGCGACCCTGTGGACTATACAGGCCATGGAATTCTCCAGGCCAGAATACTGGAGTGGGTAGCCTTTCCCTTCTCCAGGGGATCTTCCCAACCCAGAGATGGAACCCAGGTCTCCCGCACTGCAGGTAGATTCTTTACCAGCTGAGCCACAAAGGAAGCCTGAACAGAGGCGGGGCAGGGTTGGGGGGATCCAAATACCAAAGAGAGGACTGCTTTGAAAGCCTTTAGGGATTCAGGGGACTCAGTGAGGCACTGACCAGGGGGGTGACATGACGTACAAGAGCACTTGAGGCTGGCTCTGGGTTCTGCCTAGTCTCCTGGTTGGCTGGGGAGGCATCTGGCAGGGGGAATGTGTGCATTGGTGGAGTGTTTAGCAGACTTCTGGTGGAGATGGCCAGTTGACGGATGAAAGTGCAGAGCTTGAGAGAGGGCTGTCTGGAGATACTCAGAAAGAGTCAAGGAAGGGAAGGGCTTGGGTTGGAAAGAGAGAAGACCAGATGGTTGTCGTGCAAATATCCTGGGGCCTTAAGGGCAAGAAGAAAGCAGACCTGTCCTTTCTGGCCCTTCCCAGGGGAATGGGGCTACAGGGCAGCTATAGGAACTGGTTTGTGTCAGCCTGAACACCTATTGTTGAATGGAATGTGCCCAGATCGCCAGGGGCACCTGCTGTAGTCTGCGTAGGGGAGTCAGTTCCCTCCAGGCAAGAAGAACTGACTCATTTGAAAAGACCTTGATGCTGGGAAAGACTGAAGGCAGGAGGAGAAGGGGACGACAGAGGATGAGATGGTTGGATGGCATCACCAACTCAATGAACATGAGTTTGGGTAAACTCTGGGAGCTGGTGATGGACAGGGAGGCCTGGCGTGCTGCAGTCCTTGGGGTCACAAAGAGTGGGACATGACTGAGTGATGGAACTGAACTGAACTGAACTGAGGCAAGAAGGCCCCTTCCTAAAATGCTTTCTCACCTTTGCTGTGAGCTCTAGGCAGCTGGCTTGCTGCTGCTGCTACTGCTGCTAAGTCACTTCAGTCGTGTCCGACTCTGTGTGACCCCATAGACGGCAGCCCACCAGGCTCCCCCTTCCCTGGGATTCTCCAGGCAAGAATACTGGAGTGGGTTGCCATTTCCTTCTCCAATGCATAAAAGTGAAAGTGAAGTAGCTCAGTCGTGTCCAACCCTCAGCAACCCCATGGACTGCAGCCTTCCAGGCTCCTCAGTCCATGGGATTTTCCGGCAAGAGTACTGGAGTGGGGTGCCATTGCCTTCTCCAATTAATACCAAAAGGCTAATTCCTCGGTGAACCCCTCCCACCAGGAGTATTTGCATCGGGGACTTTGTTAATTTAAACAAATGCCGGGTGGGAGGACCGGGCAGGGGAAGGTGCGGAGATTTCCCACTTTGGTCTGCACTGTACTGCCCTGCCCCCACGTACCCTCCGGAGAGTTGGCCCACAGAGACGGCTGTCAGGCATCCACACTGCCCAGGGGAGCGACGAGAGGCGCGGGCTGCGCGCAGAAAAGGGCTCCGGGGACTGCAGCCACTTGTCTTGCTGGACTTGGAGTCGGGTTTTGGAGTCTTCCCTCTAGATTTCTGCTTCACACCCGACCGCTCGCACTCCCCTCCACTCGCTCCCCATGTTTGCTCTCTGTATCCCTGAGCCAGTTAAACTAGCTAACACAGAGGCTGTTGTTTAGTTGCTAAGTCGTGGCTGACTCTTTGCGACCCCATGGACTGTAGCCCGCCAGGCTCCTCTGTCCATGGGATTTTCCAGGCAAGAATACTGGAATGGGTTGCCATTTCCTCCTCTAGGGGATCTTCCATAGCCAGGGATCGAACCCACATCTCTTGCTTGGTGGGCAGTTTTCTTTACCACTGAGCCACCCAGGAAGCCCTTCCAAAAGTCAGTGTGAGTGGGCAGGGGAACTGAGTGGAGGATTGAGGACACTTTGCTTCTCCTCCTCTCGCTCCCCTGTACCCATCCCGGGCCGCCAAGACCTCGGGGTACCTGGGGGCAGCCAGACTCCTCCGTGAGAGGCCTCGGCGCTGGCCCCCTCTCCATAGTCTGGTCAGCAGCAGACGCCCTCGAGGGTCCCTCTAGGGGCTGGACCCAGGGCACCAGAGGCAGGGGTCTCCTGGCCAGTCCCTGTGAAGGACCACAGAGGATGTGCGGCGTGGGCAAGGCGGGGGTTCGAGGGCCAACCGGGCAGAGGGTCACTTTGCCCCTACCTTCCAAGCTCGCCCCGCTATCTGGCAAGGTCTGGCTAGATGTCGAGAAAGGGCCGAGAAGACCAAGACCGCAGCGCGCCGGACCCCACCCATCCTGCCCTCCAAGTCTCCTCTGGTGGGACAAGGCCCACGGCCGAGGAGGGAGGCGCGGATCCGGCGGGAAGGTCCCGGGCCGCAGTCGGCTCCCTGTGGGCCCGGGTCGCGACAGGTCCAGGCTCCCCCGCCCGGCTGCCGCCCGGCCTCGCCCCCGCCGCGCGCGCCCCTCCCGCCTCCCCCGTTGCCGTGGCAACCCCTGGAGCCTCCAGGCGCGCGCCCGCCCGCCCGCCTGCTGGAGCGCTCGGCGGCGGCGGCGGCGGCGGCGGCAGCTCCGGCTCGAGCCGAGCGCGCGGTGACCCCGCTCCGGAGCCCGTTCGTCGCCCCCGGCCCGGCTCGGGGCCCCCAGCGCGGCTCCCGACCCGGCCCCAGAGCCGGCCTGGCTGCCGGCCCTCATGGAGCTGCTGGCCGCAGCCTTCAACGCCGCCTGCGCCGTGGACCACGACAGCTCCACCTCGGAGAGCGACGCGCGCGACTCAGCGGCGGGACACCTGCCCGGCAGGTGAGGACGAGCGGCCGTGCCGACCCCCGAGCGCCGCCGCTGCGCGTCTGTGGCCCCAACTCGCGTCTCTGGCCAGGGACGCCTACCCGAACGGCCTGTCCCCCGCACCCCTCCCCGCGGACCCCGCCGCCCCTCACTGCCCCCCGCGGTCCCTAGTCGTGCCGGCACGCCGCCTGGGGTCGGGGGTGCACCCCAGCCGGACACCCTGGTCCCCGTCCTGGCCGCCTCCCGCGCCCTCTCCCGGGCGCCCTGGGCGCACGCGCCTCGTTGGGCTCCCAGACTCCGCGCCGCGTGGCCCTGGGGCGGTCGCTACCCGGAGGGCACAGGGGGCCGTGTGACCGCGCGCGGCGCGGGCTGCGCAGTGCGCGCAGGGCTCCTGGCCGCGGGACCCGTCGGGGCGGCCGCGCGGCGCCGTGGAGCGGGCAGGGCGCGCCAAGTTTCCGACGCCTGCCCGCGAGCTCCGAAAACACGAAGGTCTGGGCGGGCTGGGGTGGGAATGAATCACCCGGTCGCGCCCTGGTGTGGTGACAAAAAGGGCCTGTGGAGCGCGCTCGGCCGGGAGGGGCGGCGGCGGCTGCGGCCGCTCGGCCTGGACAACCCGGGCAGAGTCCAGCTGGCCAGGGCCGCCCGTGCGGACGCCTCTCGCGGGCTGGCCGAGGTGGGTCGCTGCTTAAAAATAACACACCCTGCCGCTCCTACAGCGAGTCGTCCTCCACCCCAGGAAATGGGGCCACGCCCGAGGAGTTCCCGGCCCTCGCAGACAGCCCCACCACGCTCACCGAGGCCTTGCAGATGATCCACCCTATTCCCGCCGACTCCTGGAGAAACCTCATTGAACAAATAGGTGGGTGTCTCCGGCGGTGGCGCGGCGTCACTGGGGGGAAACGGGGGGCTCCTGGTGGGCTCCGGGTTCCCCTGCTCCTGGAATGCAGTTGCGTTTCACCTAGGCAAAACGCACCTGAGGAGGAAGGTTATTAACATATTTGGCTCTAATGGTTCCATAGGCAAAACTGCCGCATGTTACTAGTAAGCTGTGTAATTGGGCTTGAGCAAATGTGTTTCTTTCCTGCTCCTTTGGACAGGTGTACTTGCCCAGCTCTTAACTGGGCAAGGAGGGCTCTCTGTCCTCTTATCTCTTCTGCCAGCACGTCCAGGGGTGAAGTGCTTCTGGGCCATGCAGCAGGGAGGGCTCGGTGAGCCACCCTAGCCATCCCAGGGGCCTGGGGTAGACCTGGAAAGAGAGAGGAGTCTGCAGGGGGCGGGGCGGGGCGGTGGGGTGGGGGGGACGGGTGGCGCGGGTCTCTGCAGACAGTCAGGCTGACTGGAGCCATTCTGCAAGGAGAAGCAGTGACCAACTTTGCTCCCGGGAGGAGAGGTACAGTAGAGAGAAGCCTCAGAGGCCCCCACCCTCACTCCACGGGTTAGGGAGGGAAGCCTGGTTCCACTTGAGCGCCCTGTCCGCTCCTGTCCAGAGTGTGGCTGGAAGTCTGGGGCGCAGCCTGCCTGTCCAGCTGCCACACAGCTGCAGCTGAGACTGTGAAAGCAGATGGTGGAGTGAGAAGGTGTCCCAAGAACCCAACCACTTTCATTTAAAAGTCAAGAACTGTCGATGACGTCGAACTAGTTCTCATTGTCCTCACCAGAGGGGGCCGTGAGTGGGTAATGTGGGGAACGGGATGGCCTTGAGATCTTTTCTGCTCTTCGGTGTTGTCAGAGGAGAGTTTATTCATTGGAATTAAAATTTTGACTTGAAAATGTCCTTCCCTAAATTGATCATCATTGTCCCTCATGCCAAACACTCGGGCAGACACAAAGTGTCTCTGGTAGAAGGGGGCTTCCTTTGCCCTGGGACACCAGCGTTTAGGAGACTTTTCAGGCAAGTTCCCTCCTCCCCTGGCTGGGGTTTTTCTGGACTGAACCCTGGGAGGAGCCGAGCCCCTGCAAAGCTGAGGGTGGAGCACTACAGTTAAGCCTCATCAGACTCCAGGGATTTTGTTCCCAGCCCCCCGCATGTGGGGCTGGGTGGTGGTGGCTTTTCCCTTTGTTTGCTGGGGCAAATGGAGAGGCGCTGTTCTGAGGACAGGCACCCACGAAAATCCTTTTGTCCCACCTCGGTCACGTTGCCCTTTATAGCCAGGAGGGCCACCGCGGCCTCAGCATATGCTGGGAGCCTTGACTCCCACCCTCTAGAAAGGGATATCGCTGGCTAGGATCAACGTCAGAACTAGGAAGGAAATCGGGGTGGGGGTGGGGAGATCCGTGCCTCGAATCACGGAGAGAGAGGCTCCCTTTTGCAGCGTGGGCGTGCGGAGACCTCCTTCCTGGAGAGCCAGCGGCATCAGCTCAAGGCTGGGAGTTGGAAGCCCTGAACTGGGGTACTGCGCTCCTCCTGGCCCTGGGTTTCCTGCTGTGGTGAACAGTGGAGACTGACATCCCCAGGCGTTTCTCCCACCATGGGCTGGTGTCATGGTGAATATGTGTTTCCGGCTTCTGGGCTGGATCCTGGGTAGGTGCTCAACAGATGTGCTGAACACGCAGGGCCAAGGCTGCCTCCTTCTCACATCCTTTGTCCTCGACTCGAGGCCTATGCCAAGCAGATTCCTACAAGAGGCCAGCTGCTCCCACATAGCTCAGGGAATGAAGGGGATTCTTTTGCCAGGTATCAGGAGAGGACAACACGTTCCTAAAGACGCAGAGTTAAGAGGGGAGGAAAGTGGGAAGACACTGGGCAATTATGCACCACTGTGTTGGACTGCGATGGCGCCCACTCAGACCAGGACAGAATGATGCCAGGACTGTGTGTGGCGTGGTATACAGTTGTCATTGCTGGTGGCCCTGAAGATCATAGACCCCGAGGCCCTGTGATTGTGCATGTGTGTGTTTGCATGTGCACACGTGCGTGTGTGTCCTGTGGTCGTCTCTGCTGCTGCTGCTAAGTCACTTCAGTTGTGTCCGACTCTGTGCGACCCCAGAGACGGCAGCCCCCTGGGCTCCCCCGTCCCTGGGATTCTCCAGGCAAGAACATTGGAGTGGGTTGCCATTTCCTTCTCCAATGCATGAAAGTGAAAAGTGAAAGTGAAGTCGCTCAGTCGTGTCCGACTCTTAGGGACCCCATGGACTGCAGCCCACCAGGCTCCTCCGTCCATGGGATTTTCCAGGCAAGAGTACTGGAGTGGGGTGCCATTGCCTTCCTCTGGCACCTAGCAAATGCTTGGGGCCTAGGAGGTCCTCACTAAAAATTAAAATTCCCTGCCCTTTGGAAGTTTCTATCTGAAGAATTCAAAGAAAAAAAAAGAAAAGATTCTCTTCGAAAAGTAAGATTTTGAAAGACTCCAGGAGTCTTGCTTATCCTCCTTCTGCAGGGCAGCATGGCCAGCCCGATACAGATCATTTTAATTAGGAGAGATGAGAACTGAGCCTTCTAATTCTGCTTGGATATAATTCCAGGTGCAGGCTTTTACAGGTAAAGCTAACTTTGCTTAATGAATGTACAAAATTGAAAAACATGATGCATCAGAAGTATATCTCAAATACAAAACTTTGATCAGCTAATCTAGTTCTTCAGTTACATCTACTTTGTTTCTATTCTAATATGAATTTTAAGGCCAATAAAAATAAACACATTACCAAAAAAAATGGTTACACAGTGTGTCAGATAATCCTTTGTAATCACAGTAACTCCAGGAAAACTGGTATTTAAATTCAAATGCTGAAGGCTTCAGAAAGAAGTATAAAGTTTTAAGAAAATGCTAAAAATTACTTGTATTGGGAGTCTTTGGCTGAGTGTACTAGAATATCCAGCTTAAAAGAAAATGACATGAAAGAATGAAAGTATTCTGTTTTAAAGGGTCCAAGAATGAGGAAGAAAGTTCTGGAGTTGGTTCAAGTCAAACAATCACCTAGCTGCTTTCTCTCCTCCATTCTTAGCGTTTGGGCTTCATGTCACGAGATGGCTGCCATAGCTCCATGCCTCACATCCTCAAGCAGCCACATATAAAACCCAATAAATAAATAAAAGCAGCTTGTCCAGGGATCAAACCCGTGTCCTCTGTATTGGCAGGCAAATTCTTAACCACTGGACCACCAGGGAAGTTCCCCTGGTTTCTTTCAGTTCAGTTCAGTCGCTCAGTTGCTCTTTGTGACCCCACGAATCGCAGCACGCCAGGCCTCCCTGTCCATCACCAACTCCCAGAGTTCACTCAAACTCACGTCCATCGAGTCAGTGATGCCATCCAGCCATCTCATCCTGTCATCCCCTTCTCCTTCTGCCCCCAATCTCTCCCAGCATCAGAGTCTTTTCTTTTAAACCTTCATAAAAATAGTATTGAAATCACAGAAGATTAATTGATACAGTGTTGCCAACAATAGTTATATCTTATGCTCATCACTGAACCGTTTGTGTAGTGGCTTTAAACCTCTGCCATTACAGTTCAATCTGGGTTGCATTTAGCATAGATTTAGATTTTCTTTTTCATTCCTTTGTCAAATTAACTCCATGTTGTAATCTGCTAGATTCTAATGTAAAATCACATAATTTTTTAAAAGTAAAGCTATACTAATCATAAAGGATTTATAATTTAGCATTATGGAACATAAGAAGCCAAGTAATTTAACCCACACATAATTTATTGGGTTCCTGTTATTTATAAACTATGAATATAATTTATCCAGCCATTTTTCAGGATTTAGAAGAGGGTCTGTTTTTCCTTTCCTTTTTTCTTCAGGTTAGATGTACTTAGCAATTAAAGAAGGAATAATAGGTAATATTTATATTGCATTGCATGAGAAAGTGCTTTACAAGTAGTACACTTATCCAGCTTAACAAAGTATTAAGAATAATTATTAGAATATTCTACTTAATTAGAATAATTAATATTCTAATATTCTAAGTATTATTCTAACTTATCCCTGTTAGAACTTTCCCAGGAAAATCATCTTTTTTTGTGGGGGGCAGTTTGTGCCATGTCTTAGCTGTGGCACACAGGATCTTGGATATTCATTGCAGCACGTGGGATCTAGTTCCCTGACCAGGAATTGAACCCGAGCCCCCTAATTGAGAGCGCGGAGTCATAGCCACTGGACCACCAGGGAGGTCCCCATCTTTGTTTTTATAGATAGAAATATCAAGGGCCCCAACTCCTCTCCCAGGCTCCAGACCAGTCCAGCTGCCTACTGGTTCTCTCCACCTGCTTAGCCATCAGGTGGACCTGCATCTCTCCACCACCCTATCCCCAGTCAGACCCTCCTCCCATGTTCCGCATCTCCTGAATAGGGCCACCAGACCTCCCCTGCCAACTAGTCACCCGAATATCACTCGTTGCCCAGCACCAGCCAATCACCAGGCCCCGTCTTACACCTTGTAACTATCCCTGAATCAGGCACACGGCCCCATCCTTCCCCCACCATGGTGTGCGGGCCTGCACCACCGATCCCCTGGAGAATGGGCATGGCTTCTTTCTTCCCGGCCGAGGGCCTCCTACGATGTAGACCAGAGCTGCTTGCCTGAGGGACTTCCTCTCCCTGGGGCTTGCCTTTTGCCCGCAGGATAGATAAAACCCTTGGGGTAACCCTCTTCTCTTCCCAGCCTCATGGCCAGCAGGGCAGCCCCGCCTCCCCTCTCCCTGGGCCGGGAGCCTTCTTGCCCCTGAGACGTTCTGCTGGTCCTCTGTGGGGAGACCATCCCTTGCTCTGTGGCCAGGACATCCGAAAAGGAATTTTTTCCTGTGGAGGTGCTGCATTTTTACTGACTCCTCTTACCCCTAAATCTCCTTGGAGACTCAGAAGGCACTTATTTCAGATCAGGGAAGTAAATCTAAAAGTACGAAAGAAAAAAAAAAGGAATGTTTCCCCTTTGAATCATAAGGTTGGTGAAATATTGTTTTTTTTTCCCTTCAAAATGAGAATTTACAACGACTCCCATTTCACCGATGAATAGACTTGAGTTTTAATATTGAAGCATTTAAGGCTTTGAGAAGCATCCTGCTGGTATGCTGAAACATAATCAGGCCATTTCCATTGACTCTGTACACGTTGGTTATTAACATGACAAGTTCTAGATCCTTGTTGTTTGCTGGTTATGGATGTGAAAAGCATTTATTTGTGCGACTGGATTTTGATTCTATTCAGTGATTTCTTTATTCCTTGTTAGAAAGAAAAAATAAACTTATGCGTGCAGATCCTTCCCAAGAAATGAAGACAGAGGCAGTTCGTTCAGTGGCCCTTCCCTGATACCTGTGGGGGTCTGGCTTTCTTTGTGTTTTCATAGGCAAAGCATTTATTTGCCCTTGATCCCTGGTGGCTCAGATGGTAAAATATCTGCCTGCCATGCAGGAGACCTGGGTTCGATCCTTGGGTCAGGAAGATCCCCTGGAGAAGGGACTGGCAACCCACTCCAGTATTCTTGCCTGGAGAATCCCATGGACAGAGGAGCCTGGCGGGCTACAGTCCATGGGGTCACAAAGAGTCGGACAGGACTGAGCGACTGACACTTTGACTTTTTCACTTTCAGGAGTCAAAAGCTGTGACTTAGCAATTCGGAAAGCTCCATATCTGAAATCTCTATCGTGTCTTCAAAACGGTTTGATTTGATTTCAGGGCTCCTGTATCAGGAATACCGAGATAAATCAACTCTCCAAGAGATTGAGACCAGGAGGCAACAGGATGCAGAAATACAAGGCGGTGCTGACGGGTGCCCATCCAGCGAGGAGGCTCCAGAGGAAGATGAAGGGGAGGAGGAGGAGGAGCCAGCAAGCCCACCCGAGAGGAAGGCCTTGCCCCAGATCTGCCTGCTTAGCAACCCCCACTCGAGATTCAACCTCTGGCAGGATCTCCCGGAGATTCAGAGCAGCGGGGTGCTGGACATCCTCCAGCCGGAGGAGATCAGGCTGCAAGAGGTAACAGGCTGCCCGGGGTGAGAGCTTCCGGTCAGAACGAACGGGTGTTTTAACCAGCGTGGGTGAGGCTTCCTCTCTGGGGTGAGGCTGGTTTGCCAGAGGAGTTACTGGCAGGGTACCTCTATCTCCGACATGCAGGAAAATTCACATTATTTCACATGCGTGGGTGCGTGCCACGTCACTTCAGTCGTGTCCAACTCTGTGCGACCCGATGGATGGTAGCCCGCCGGGCTCCTCTGTCCATGGGGTTCTCCAGGCAAGAATGCTGGAGTGGGTTGCCATTTCCTCCTGCAGGGGATCTTCCTCTCCCAGGGATCGAACCCACGTCTCTTAAGTCTCCTGCATTGGCAGGCAGGTTCTTTACCGCTGGCGCCACTGGGGAAGCACAGGCAACAAAAACTACCTAGTTAGCTCCTAGGATAGCTCAACCCCGGTGTTGAGTGTTCTCCACGTTGTTGTTTCTGTAGATAGGAAGATTGCATCCTCTAAACCCTTGCTTGTTATTGTGGAGAATCTCCGTGGCACGTGTGAGCACCGATACAGTTGGTGGTGCTGAATTCATTGTGCCCGTGAACTGGCTCTCTTCATCTGTGCTTTACTTTTCACTTGCACGTCTTTATTTCGAATTTTCGCTTGAACCTTGGGTGAGTGGGGCTCTGAAAGCCCTCAGCATATCCACCCCTCCTGAAATGAAATAGCTAGGACTTGTGTCTCTTCTTGCGCCTTCATCCGATGGTTCAGGCAGACTCTGCCTGTGAGTTAGGCTGAGGCAGGATCACAGAGTCACTTAATAGTTTGTGGCTAACAGGGAGAAATAATCCATAAAACACGAATAGTAATAGAAGTGAGAAGCTAAGAAATGTAGGTGTTGGATATATATATGTATAGTCATATATATATACATAGCTTTATATACAGAGAGTTGGATCAGTTCTTTTAAGATTTTTTTAATGTGGGCTGTTTTTAAAGTCTTTAATGAATTTCCTACAATGCTGCTTCCGTTTAATGTTTTGGGTTTTTGGCCATGAGGCCTGTGGGTTCTTGGCTGCTCCACCAGGGGAGGAACCCGCACCCTTTGCATTAGAAGGCAAAGTCTTAACCACTGGACTGCCAGGGAAGTCCCTGTTCACTCCAGCTCAGTCATCTTTATCCTCTCACGCCCGTTTCCCCAGTCTCCCCACTCACATGCTCCTTCAAGCCCGCCCTTGAGCTTGTTCCTAGTCGCAGTCCTGACTGTCTTTAGCTCTTGGCTCGCCTGTGCAAGATTCTGTAGAAACGTTCGTTCTTCTCATTTATTTAAAAGGCAAAACTGCAAACTGTGCACACACGTAATGACCAAGGCTGAGACCAGCCCCCGACCAGGTTCATCAGGCGCAGGCTCGGGTGGTATGATGCCTTTGCTCCTTGAGAAGCCTTGATGACACTCGACTTTTGAAGCGCCACCCAGGGTCCACTGCGTCCTGCCCAGCAGACTCAGGAGAGGTGGTTTTAGTGTCTGACACCCACTTGTGACTCATGAGCATTTGTAAGCAAGGCCACAGGAGTTTTATTTTTTTAATGAAACTGATGTCAGTAATGTCTAGTCATCCTATGGGGCTCCTCCCAGCTTCTCACAGGATACTGGTGAGATGACATAAAGAACCACGTGCCCCACCAGAAGCGAAGATGCATGGTCAGGAGATCTCCACGAGGCAGGTGGAGCTGGACTGAGGAAATCCCAGCAGGCTTTGCCACCCAAAGCAACCATGTGGAAGGTTCTAGAACCCAGGGAGAAGCCCCCCTGCAGGTGGCCATCCCTCCTACCTGAGAGACCCAGGGGCTCCACCACCTGCAGACAGAGCCCCCATCACTCACCTTTTTTTCCCTCCAGTTTTATTTGAGATGTAGTCGACACACTTCACTGTATAAGTGTAAGGTGTATGATTTGACTTCCACGCATCATGAAATAACGACCACACTAGTTGTTGTTCACCGCTAAGCTGTTTCTAACTCTTCGTGACCCCATGGACTACAGCACGCCAGGCTTCCTTGTCCTTCACCATCTCCCGTAGTTTGCTCATATTCATGTCCATTGAGTCTGTGACTCTATCTAACCATCTCATCCTCTGCCACTCCCTTCTCCTTTTGCCTTCAACCTTTCCCAGCATCAGGGTCTATTCCAATTAGTCAGCTCTTCTCATCAGGTGGCCAGAGTATTGGAGCTTCAGCTTCAGCATCAGTCTTTCCAGTGTATATTCAGGGTTGGGAAATTCCCTTTAGGATTGACTGGTTTGATTTGCCTGCTGTCCAAGGGACTCTCAAGAGTCTTATCCAGCCCAATTCGAAAGCATCATTTCTTCAGCATTCAGCCTTCTTTGACCCCTCTGGTGGCTTAGACAGTAAAGCGTCTGCCTGCAATGTGGGAGACCCGGGTTCGATCCCTGGGTCAGGAAGATCCCCTGGAGAAGGAAATGGCAACCCACTCCAGTACTCTTGCCTGGAAAATTCCTTGGACTGAGGAGCCTGGTAGGCTACAGTCATGGAGTCGCAAAGAGTCAGACACAACTGAGCGACTTCGCTTTCTTTCTTTTCAGCCTTCTTTATGTTCCAACTCTCACATCTATACACGACTACTGGAAAACCACAGCTTTGACTTTGTATGGACTTTGGATAGCAAAGTGATAGCTCTGGTCTTTAACATGCTGTCTAGGTTTGTCATAGCTTTTCTTGCAAGCAGCAAGCATGTTTCAATTCCATGACTGCAGTCACTGTCCACAGTGATTTTGGAGCCCAAGAAAATAAAATCTGCCACCGTTTCCACTTTTTCCCCATCTCTTTGCCATGAAGTGATAGGAATGGATGCCATGATCTTCGTTGTTTGAATGTTGAGTTTTAAGCCAACTTTTTCACTCTCCTCTTTCACCTTCATCAAGAAGCCCTTTAGTTCCTCTTTGCTTTATGCCATAATGGTGGTGTCTTCTGTATATCTGAGATTGTTATTTCTCCTGGCAATCTTGATTCTAGCTTGTGATTCATTCAGCTCCGCATTTCACATGATGTGCTCTGCATATAAGCTAAATAAGCGGGGTGACGATATATAGCCTGGACATACTCCTTTCCCGATTGTGAACTAGTCTGTTGTTCCATGTCAGATTCTGACTGTTGCTTCTTGACCTGCATACAGGTTTCTCAGGAGACAGGTAAGATGGTATGTTAGTCCCATCTTCTTAAGAATTTTCCTCATTTTGTTGCGATCCACAGAGTCAAAGGCTTTAGGTAGTCAGTGAAGCAGAAGTTTTTCTGGAATTCTCTTGATTCTTGTATGATCCAGCAAATGTTGGCAATTTGATCTCTGATTCCTCTGTCTTTTCTAAATTCAGCTAGTACATCTGGAAGTTCTTAGTTCTTGTACTGTTGGAGCCTAGCTTGAAGGATTTTGAGCATTACTTTGCTATCATGTAAGATGAGTGCAATTGTACAGCAGTTTGAACATTCTTTGGCATTGCCTTTCTGGAATGAAAACTGACCTCTTCCAGTCCTGTGGCCAAATTTTGGTAAGTTTTCCAAATTTGCTGACATATTGAATGCAGCACTTTAATAGCATCATCTTTTAGGATTTGAAATACCTCAGCTAGAATTCCATCACCTCCACTAGCTTTGTTTTTAGTAATGCTTCCTAAGGCCCACTTAACTTCACACTCCAGGATGTCTGGCTCCAGGTGAGCGACCACACCATCATGGTTAGCCAAACCATTAAGACCTTTTCTACACAGTTCTTCTGTGTATTCTTGTCACCTCTTCTTAATCTTTTCTGCTTCTGTTGATCCATACCATTTCTGCCCTGTATTGTGCCCATCTTTGCATGACATGTTCCCTTGGTGTCTTCAATTTTCTTGAAGAAATCGCTAGTCCTTCCCATTCTATTGTTTTCCTTTATTTCTTTATATTGTTCAATTAAGAAGGCTGTCTTATTTTTCCTTGCTATTCTCTGGAACTCTGCTTTCAGTTGGGTATATCTTTCCCTTTCTCCTTTGCCTTTCACTTCTCTTCTTTCCTAAGCTATTTGTATGGCCTCCTCAGACAACCACTTTGCCTTCTTGAATTTTTTTCCTTTGGGATTGTTTTAGTCACTGCCTCCTGTACAGTGTTACAAACCTCTGTCCATAGTGCTTCAGGCACTCTGTCTATCAGATCTAATCCCTTGAATCGATTTGTCATTTCCACTGTATAATCATAAGGGATTTGATTTAGGTCATACTTGAATGGTCTAGTGGTTTTCCATACTTTCTTCAATTTCAGTCTGAATTTGGCAATAAGGAGTTCATGATCTGGGCCACAGTCAGCTCCCGGTCTTGTTTTTTTCTGACTGTATAGAGCTTCTCAATCTCTGGCTGGAAAGAAAATAATCAGTCTGATTTTGGTGTTGACCATCTGGTGATGTCCATGTGTAGAGTCTTCTTTTGTGTTTTTGGAAGAGGGTGTTTGCTATGACCAGTGCGTTCTCTTGGGAAAACTCTATTAGCCTTTGCCCTGCTTCATTTTGTACTCCAAGGCCAAACTTGCCTGTTACTCCAGGTATCTCTTGACTTCATGATTTTGCATTCCAGTCCCCTATGATGAAAAGGACATCTTTCTTTGGTGTTCATTCTAGAAGGTCTTGTAGGTCTTCATAGAACCGTTCAACTTCAGGTTCTTTGGCATCAGTCCTTGAGGTTTACACTCAGATTACTGTGATATTGAATGGTTTGCCTTGGAAACGAGATCATTCTGTCATTTTTGAGATTGCACCCAAGTGCTGCATTTTGGACTCCTTTGTTGACTACGAGGGCTACTCCGTTTCTTCTGAGGGTTCTTGTCCACAGTAGTAGATCTGATGGCCATCTGAATTAATTTGCCCACCCCCATCCGTTTTAGCTCACTGCATTCCTAAGATGTCGATGTTCACTCTTGCCATCCCCTGCTTAACCACATCCAACTTACCTTGATTTATGGATCTAACATTCCAGGTTCCTATGCAGGATTGTTCTCTACAACGTCAGACTTGACTTTCACCATCAGACATATCCACAACTGGGAGTTGTTTCTGCTTTGGCTCAGCCTTTTCTACCGTAGAGTCTGTAGACTCCAAGACTGGGCTGCCTCAGGCCAAACAAATAACAGGGAGGGAGCACGAACCCCACCATCAGCAGAACATTTGATTAAAGATTTGCTGAGCATAGCCCTGCACCAGAGCAAGGCCCAGTGTTTCCCCACAGCCAGTCCCTCCCGCCAGGAAACTTGCACAAGCCCCTTCTCATCGTCAGAGAGTAGACAGTAAGTTTAGTGATCCTCTGTCATCTCATTAGATACAACTCTAAAGAAATAAAGAAAAAAATGTTTCCTTACGCTGAGAACTCAGGATTTACTCTCTTAACTTTCATATGTAACATGTAATTAACAGTAGTGTTAATTATATTTATCATATTATACATTACATCTTATTACTGGAAGTGTGTGCCTTTTGATTGCCTCAGTCAATTCCCTTTCCCCATCCCTGTACTTCATCCCACCCCACCCCAGGCTTGTTAAGCATAGTCTGATCTCTTTTTCTATAAGCTTTTTGTTTTTGATATATAATTAATCTACAACACTGCATTAGTCCCTGTTACACAACGTAGTGATTTGCTTCTTCTATGCATTTCAAAATGGTCACCTAAAATGTTTTGGCTTAGTCTAGTTACAGCATGCCACCATACAAGAGTGTTGTTACATAGGGATTCACTATGGTCCGATTCCCTGGGGACTCAGACGATAAAGAGTTTGCCTGCAATACGGGAGACCTGGGTTCCATCTCTGGGTAGGGAAGATCCCCTGGAGAAGGAAATGGCAACCCACTCCAGTATTCTTGCATGGCGAATCCCACGGATGGAGGAGCCTGTACAGTCCTGCGGGTCACCAAGAGTCAAATGTGACTGAGCAGCTTCACTCCTTTCACTATTCACTGTATTCCCCACCCTGTGCATTTCACACCCATGACTCGCTTATTTTTCAACTGGAAATTTGTACCTTTTAATCCCCCTTACCTATTTCTTTCCTTCCCCAACCCTTACCCACTCTATTTTCTGTACGTTTCTATTTTGTTGTGTTTGTTCATTTGTTTTTTAGATTCCACGTATAAGTGAATCTCATACACTTACAGTATTTGTCTTTGTCTGACTTATTTCACTTAGCATAATACTCTCTAGTTCTATCCATGTTGTCTCAAATGGCAAGATTTTATTCTTTTTTTATGGCAATTATTCCATAGTGTGTGTGTGTATAACATATCTTCTTTATCGGTTCATCTGTTGATGAACACTTAAGTTGCTTCTGTATCTTGGCTGCTGTAAATACTACAGTGAGCATAGAGGTGCAGATATCTTTAGAATTAGTGTTTTTGTTCTCTTCAGATCAATACCCAGGAGTAGAATTGCTGGATCATATGGTAGTTCTATTATTAATTCTTGAGTAATCTCCATACTGTTTTCTACCGTGGCTGAATCGATTTACAGTCCCACTAACAGTGCATGAATGTTCCCTTTTCTCCACCTCCTCACCAACACTTGTTACTTGTTGTCTTTTTGATAATAGCTATTTTAACAAGTGTGAAGTGACAACTCCCTGTGGTTTTGATTTGCATTTCCCTAATGATCAGTGATGTGGAGCATCTTTTCATGTCTTTGGTCATCTGTGTGTCTTCTCTGGAAAAACATCTATTCAGATCCTCTGCTCAGTGTTTAATCAAGTTGTGTTTTAATGGTCAGTTGTACGAGCTCCTTGAATACTTTGGATGTTAATCCCTGATCAGATGTATCGTGTGTAAATATCTTCTCCCATCAGTCGGTGGCCTTTTCATTTGTTGCTAGGCTGCTTCACTGGGCAAAAGGTTTTAGTCTGACGTAGTCCCGTGGGTTTGGTTTTGCTTTTGTTTCCCTTGCACCATCCCTAAGTTTGACTTTCATATAAAAGGAATTATACAGTGCAGTTTTGCATTTGGCTTTTTTTCACACAATATCATGGGCCTTTTTCCTAGTCCTCAAAATAAGGAAAAGTGTCTAGTTTTTGAGAGAATTCTTTTTTCTTTTTTTTACCTTGATAATTAGATAAATAAATTTAAATTACTTTGGAAAGCTTAGAGATAAACCCCAGTAGAACTTAAAACATGGTATAAATCTCTTACAACAACCAGCCAAAAGCAGAGAAAGCAGGGATCTTGTAAGAAAAGGAAAGCAAAGAGTAAAAGGTCACCATAAAAACACAAACGGCATAAAACAAGGCGGCAGAGTTCACAGCAAACATAATTGCTGTAACCATGTATGTAAATTGCTTAAGTCCTCCATTGAAAGCCAGAAATTATCCAACTGATGAGGAAACTAAACCCATGATATTATCACACAAGTTAGAATTCAGAGCAGGAAAAGTTACCAAAGGGAACAGTGACGTCATTTTGTACAGTTAAAGATTTTGCTTTATTTACAAGTTTTAAAATTAAATAAGATACTCATTAATACATTTTCATTGTTTATTTCATTGTTTCATTTTCATTGCAAAATGCAAACCGTGTACATGTGTGCAGGCCGGGAGGACCAACTGTTTTCACTTTCTCCTGATAAATTACAGTCATTACACGCTGTTTGATTTTGGACTTCACAAGTAGACACTTGTGAAGACTCTTACGTGCAAAGTCCTTATCGATCCTTATGATGCTGTCCCCATATTTTACACTCGTTTTATTCGAGAGCAGTTTGATTCTGATTTTGGTTTTTAGCAACTTGACTTTCACTGACCTCTGAGAGCTTCCGGGTTACTTTCATAAAAACATCTCCCTTTGCACTGAAAATTCTTTAGTTTTTTTTCACTTAAGGACATAATTGCAGAACAAGTACGATTGGCTTGAATAAGTTTAAGGACAAGCACAGGGGCTCACAGGTTGGGAGAGAAGCTTCAGGTGGCAGGGGAGGGGGCGGTGGGGGACAGCCTGTGACCAGCCCGCAATGCATCCTCACAGGAGCATGGGTCACTCAGGGCTTGGTTAGGAGAACCTCTGTGGGCCTGCATATTCATGCTCCCAGGAGACCACAGCTGTCTAATCAGGAGACCATAGGTGTCCGATCCATCAGTCACTCCGTGCTCAGACACTCAACCGTGTCTGACTCTTTGTGACCCTTGGACTATAACCCGCCAGGCTCGTCTGTCCATGGAATTTTTCTAGGCAAGAATACTGGAGTGGGTTGCCATTTCCTCCTCCAGGGGATCTTCCTGACCCAAGGATTGAACTCACGTCTATTAAATCTCCTGCATTGACATGTGGATTCTCCACCACTGGTACCACCTGGGAAGCCCCAGCTGTATGATAGATACCCGGAAATGGAATTGTGGGTTGAAAGTGAAGTGCGTTTTAGATGATGGTGGTGGTGGTGTGGTGGTTTAGTTGTTGTGTCTGACTCTTTGAGACCCCATGGACTGTAGCCTGCCAGGTTCCTCTGTCCACGGGATTTCTGGATACTCCCAGTCGACTAAAGAGATGCACAACATGAGAGTTGCAAGTTGTTTTATTTGGGGCAAAATGAGGACTGCAGCCTGAGAGACAGCCCCTCAGATAGCCCTGAGAGCCTGCTCCAAAGAGGCAGTGGGGCAAGGTCAATGTATAAGATTCTGGTGAAAGAGGAGTTCAGTACAATCAAGCATTCGTTTTACAAAGGCTTTCTGCTAGTCAGGAGGAGCTGATATCATCATGAAGGGATGTGCTTTTCTAGATAGGAGGAGATGCAAGGATTGGGTCATGAAATGAGTTCCTGAATATATCTAACTATCTAAAGACCCGTTCCACCACATTCCCTGGAGCACAGAGTGCCTCACTCTCCACTCCGAACTCCCTCCGGGGATGTTGAAGGTCAACAGCTGCAGCAGCGCAGGGCTCAGTCTCCACAGAGGCAGATGGCAAATGCCCTTGATGTGCGTGCGTGCATGCGTGCTAAGTCACTTCAGTTGTGTCCGATTCTGCAACTCCACGGACTGTAGTCCGCCAGGCTCCTCTGTCCATGGGATTCTCTAGGCAAGAGTACTGGAGTGGGTTGCCATGCCCTCCTCCAGGGGATCTTCCCCACTAGGGATCGAACTCATGTCTCTTACATTTCCTGCATTGGCAGGCAAGTTCTTTACCACTAGGGCCACCTGGGAAGCCCTTGTTATTCAGTCCCTGGCAAATGCTCTTGGCAAGTGGCAGTTTGTAGTTGACACACCAAATCGCCATTCAAAAGGCAGTTCACATTTCACACAACTACAGCAAAGAAAGCATCTATTCATGCCTTGTTAGCAAACTTCTTGATTTTTGCTCTAATCTGTAGGATGAAAAATCGGGTGTTGTTTTTAACCCGCCTGTCCTTGATGACATAAATTGAGCTTCTCTTCTTTTTTAATACGTGTTGAATTGGCTGTGTCAGGTCTTCCCTGTGGCGCACGGGATCTTTCATTGAGTGCACGGACCCCCTGGTTAGTGTGGCACACAGGCTCAGTTGCTTCACGACATGTGGGATCTTAGTTCCCTGACCAGGGATCCAGCCAGGGGCGAAGCCCTCATCCCTACACGGCAAGGCAGATTCTTAACCACTGGACCACCAGGGGAGTCCCCAAGCCTCTTTTCTTATGCTCACTGGCTGTTTCCCTTTCTTTGTGAATTGCCTGTTCTTATTCTTTGCCCTTTTTCCTATAGGGTTATCTTTGTTTGTCTTCTTGATGGAGAGCAGGTTTTTACATATTCTGGGTATAATTTGTTTATATGTTTGAAACATTTTCTCCCACAGTAAAAACATGGGGGTGGGTGATGTAGCACAGAGTTTATGCATATAAGCGCTGGAGCCCAGCTGCCTGGGTTTGAATCCCGGTTCTGCTACTTCTTAGCGGGGTGCTGTGCTGTGCTTAGTTGCTCAGTCGTGTCCAACTGTTTGCAACCCCATGGACTGTAGCCCGCCAGGCTCCCCTGTCCATGGGGATTTTCCAGGCAAGACTACTGGAGTGGGTTGCCATGCCCTCCTCCAGCGGATCTTCCCAATCCAGAGATCAAACCCAGGTCTCCTACATTGCAGGCGGATTCTTTACCATCTGAGCCACCAGAGAAGCCCATGAATACTGGAGTGGATAGCCTATCCCTTCTCCAGGGGATCTTCCCTACCCCAAAGTTGGACACATTACATAACTTCTCTGTGCCTCTGCTTCCTCGTATGTAAACCTGAGCTCATACACAGGGTTGTGAAGATCAAACGAGTTAGTACAGATAAGGAGCTGGCAGCAGGCTGACGATGTTCAAGCCTTCTTCAGTTGCATCTTTCTCTACTTAAAAATCTTTTCTCATTTTTATAGAAAGTCCATCAGTCCTTTTAGTTCATTTAAACCTAATCTTCTGGATGTTGTGTTGTATGATTAGGAAGGCCATTCCCAAGAGGTACAGTTTACAGGGAGAGGTAACTGTGAGAAAGCCCAAGTAGAGCAGAGTCAGGCAGAGACATGCACGGAAGCTGTCATGCCCACCGCACTGTTTCTGTAAGAGTGGGGCATAGCAGGGACACAAGGGGCCTGAGGACAGGAGTGAGGCTGACTTTAGATATTTTCACTGAACTCTGTCCTCTCTAAAGCGGCACTGCCCACTTCATTAGCCCCCGGTGACATGCGGCTCATCAATACCTGACATGTGACCAGTCCTCATTGAAACGGGCTGAGTGTATAAAACAAATACCAAGTCTTGCAGACTTGAGACACACAGAAAAAGAAAGCAAACTATCTTATCAATTGTTTTTGTATTACATGTTGACTTAATATCCTGGATATATTAGATTAAATAAAATATATTAAAATTTCTTTTGACCTTTTTTTAAATATGATTACTGCTGCTGCTGCTGCTAAGTCGCTTCAGTCGTGTCTGACCCTGTGTGACCCCAGAGACGGCAGCCCACCAGGCTCCCCCGTCCCTGGGATTCTTCAGGCAAGAACACTGGAGTGGGTTGCCATTTCCTTCTCCAATGCATGAAAGTGGAAAGTGAAAGTGAAGCCGCTCAGTCGTGTCCGACTCTCAACGACCCCATGGACTGTAGCCTACCAGGCTCCTCCGTCCATGGGATTTTCCAGGCAAGAGTACTGGAGTGGGGTGCCATTGCCTTCTCCAAAATATGATTAACTAGAAGACCTTAAATTGTATATGAGACCCACATTATACTTCTATTGGACACAGTGCCCAAAAAACAGGCGATATTTTATTTCCCAATGTCTGTGCTGCTGCTGCTGCTGCTAAGTCACTTCAGTTGTGTCCGACTCTGTGCGACCCCATAGACGGCAGTCCACCAGGCTCCACTGTCCTTGGGATTCTCCAGGCAAGAACACTGGAGTGGGTTGCCATTTCCTTCTCCAATGCGTGAAAGTGAAGTCTCTCAGTTGTGTCCGACTCCTAGCGACCCCATGGACTGCAGCCTACCAGGCTCCTCCGTCCATGGGATTTGCCAGGCAAGAGTACTGGAGTGGGGTGCCATTGCCTTCTCCACCCAATGTCTGTAAACACCATCAAAAAAGTGGCTGTATATTAAGCCTTAAGAAAAAGCTCAGTAAATATTTATTAAAATTGTATAGGTCCTACTCTCTCACTACAATCCAGCAAAACAAGAAAATAAGTTTAAACAATGTAAAAACCTCAAATCAGAAATGTTGGCTTGCCATTTCCTTCTCTGGGGATCTTCCCAACCCAGGGATCAAAACCATGTTGCTTCTGTCTCCTGCATTGGCAGGCGGGTTCTTCGCCGCTAGTGCCAGCCATTTTCACATTAAAAATAAAATCCACAATTATAAAGACGTCAGCACTCCTCTCAGTGATTAGGAGAACTAGGAACATAAAATCAGTAAGGATATAAGAAGAATTGAATGCCCTCAAACCAACTGGAATGAATTAACATTTATAAGGCACTCTACTCAACAGTCGGAGAAGGCAATGGCACCCAACTCCAGTACTCTTGCCTGGAAAATCCCATGGATGGAGGAGCCTGGTAGGCTGCAGTCCATAGGGTCGCTGAGGGTCAGACACGACTGAACGACTTCACTTTCACTTTTCACTTTCATGCATTGGAGAAGGAAATGGCAACCCACTCCAGTGTTCTTGCCTGGAGAATCCCAGGGACGGGGGAGCCTGGTGAGCTGCCGTCTGTGGGAACACACAGAGTCGGACACGACTGAAGCGACTTAGCAGCAGCAGCAGGTACTCAACAGTAGCAGAATACACTTTGTTTTTCAAGTGTACTTGGAATATTCACCAAGATAGACCACACCGCATTTTAACAAATTAAACGAATTTAAATCACACAGAGTGTGACCTCACCATAATAGAATTAAACAGAAATCAACAACATAAAGAGAACAGGAAAACCTCCTAGCACTTGGAAATCAAGCAGCATGTTTCTGTGTAATCCCTGAGTTAAAGAGGAAGTTAGAAATGAACGAACTACCCTTCTTCACAGATGGTATGATGTGGATGCAGAAAATCTCAAAGAATCTACAAAAAAACAAACCTCTTAGAACTAATAATGAACACTAGGACTTCCCTGGTGGTCCAGTGGTTAAGAGGCCACCTTGCAATGCAGGCGATGCAGGTTCAGTCCCTGGTCCGGGAACTAAGATCCCACGTACTGCAGGGCTGCTAAGCCTTAGAGTCACAACTAGAGAAGCACGCCCGCCACCACTAAGACTCAACACAGGCAAATAAAGAAATAAATATTTTTAAAAAATAGTAAACACTGACTAGAAACACTTAAAACACAACACCCAGTGCTGGTGTGGAGCAACTGGAACTCATACACTGCTGATTTCAAAATGGCACAGCTGCTCTGGAGAGTCGTTGACAGCTTCTTATAAAGTGAAACATGCACTTCCCTCCAAGCCGGCGATCCCAATCCTGGCTATTTACCTAGAGCAGTGTCTCCATAGCAACGCTATTGAATTTGGGGCTGCTTCCTCCTTCGTTTGGGCATGCTCTCCTGCCTGTTCTTTGCAGGTTTAGCACCATCCCTGGCCTCTGCTGCCGGATGCCTGTAGCACCCCTGCCCCGACATATGACAACCCAAAATGTCTCTCCACCTCGCTGAGTATCATCCAGGGAGCAAAAATAGTTTGTAGCTGAGAGCCACTACCCCAGAGAAACAAAAATCTACATTCATACAGAAATCTGTACACAGATGTACTAAGTCTGTTCATAATTGTCAAAAGCTGGTAACAACTCAATGTCCTCTAACAGATGGATAAATAGACACAGGAACATTCACACAAATTGTTGTTTAGTCGTTAAGTCATGTCCGACTCTTTGTGACTCCGTGGACTGTAGCCCACCAAGCTCCTCTGTCCATGGGATTCTCCAGGCAAGAATACTGGAGTGGCTTGCCATTTCCTTCTCCAGGGGATCTTCCCAACCCAGGGATCGAACCCACGTTGCTTACATCTGGCAGGCGGGTTCTTTACCACTACTCAGTAATAAAAAGAAATGAACTGTTGACACAACTCAGATGAATCTCAGAGGCATTTTGCTGAGTGAAAGAAGTCAGAAAGTTTCCATAGTATGTGATTCCACTTATATGACATTCTGAACATGACAAGGCTGTAGGGATAGAGAACGGATGAGTGGTTGCCGGGGGTGAGGGGTGGGGGAGGCTGTGACTCAAGTGGGAAGCATAGGAGTGTTGGAAGTGATGTGTCCTGCTTGTAGTGTTGGTGACAAGAATCCATACAAGGGTGGAAATTCATAGATCTGTGTATACCAAAAAGTCAGTTTTATTGTATGTTCATTTAAAAACTGACACATTGTAAAAAGAGATGTCCTCATTTAGGTTAAGTATTCCACCCCCCCCCAAATATAATAAAACAGTGATCTGTCTGGCTTTGAATTAAGGCAGACATTTACATACAGCATAAGAAAATCAAATCTGGAGATACTTTAGAAGAATAACATTGGGCACAGAAATTACTGCAAACACGGTATAATGTTTGAAACCAAAATTTATCATATTAATAGGCCACAGGAGAAAAATACCCCAAGCTTCAAAAAGGTTGGAAAGGGAAGTAGTACATCAATTTCCACCTAAACAAAACTCAGAAGCATACTTGCTGAAATTTGTAAAGAGCATCTCAGATCTACAAAAGAATCCTACGTAATGAAGAATTGCTGGTGGCAATAAAGGCAAGACGATGATGCTTGATAACCCTGCGGTTGTTCTGGAAGCTGTGGCCAGTGCAGCGCAATGAGGAGGGAAACAAGACATAAACCCATAGAGAAGGAAAGTCAGACCCACCGTTATCTGTCAGGCTTGGCTGCCTACGTAAGATCCTGAGGGAGTCAAAATTACTGGATCTAACAAGGCAGTTCAGGGAGGTGGTGGATTATAAAATAAGCATGCAAAAATTACTTGTTTGGGGGACTTCCCTGGTGGTCCAGTGGTTAAGACTCTGCCTCTCAGTGCAGATGGCACTGGTTTGATCCCTGGTCGGGGTACTGAGGTCCCAAATGTCGAGATGTGTCTAGAAAATATAAAGAACTGAAAATTAGTTCTTTTTGTGTACATTAAACAAAACTCAGGTTTTCCCTCAGTTAGAAAGCCCCGTTGATAAGAAAACAGTGAGCACCCTAAAGAAAAATAGGCTAAACAATTCTCTTAAGAAAAGTGGCTGGTGATTAAATGAAAACAGGAGGAAAAAAAAACCTCACTGGTAATGATAGAAGTACAATTAAGCAACACTGAGGCACCGGGCATTGCAAACTAGCAGAGACTTTTGAACATAAATACATTTAAAACCTCATGTTGGGCGGATTTTTAAATGACTGCTCTTGAGCACGGCTGATGGGGAGAGAGAGCAATATTTGTACCAGTCTCCTTACAAGAACGTGTTTGTACACTGCCTAGTGTTTCTGTTACTAGAAATTTATCTTGAAAAATAATCAGAAAGGTACACAAATATTTATTAGGCTGTCCCTTCAAGCAAAAACTAGGGAGGGATGGAGGAAGAATCCTAAATACCCACCAATAGGGCAATTTTTATTTTAAAGACTGTACAGCTATGCAAAGACACGAACATTAAAAAGCATGCTTTCAGAGAATAGGTGAATATTCATGACGTACTATTTTTTAAAGGCAGGATCGAACATTACATGTATACTAGAGTGGGCATAGAAAATAAAGATATTTTTGTCATTTTCAATGGCTCGGACCAAAAATATTTAAGTAAGTTAGGATGACGTAAGAGTAACCGTGGTCCCAGGCAGTAGTGAAGAACACAGGCATGCGAGCTTCGGTGCGTTTTGCTCTGAGTCTTTATGGACTGACTTCTCTTATTTGTGTTAAAGAGCTTAATGTGAGTTTCTATTTAACATCTGGCAATGGACACAACACTGAGATCTTCAGATTTTATGTTCCAAATAAGAGACTTCTGCATCAGGTCATTTTTTCATTTATCAAGGCAAGTCAGGCAACTCGTTCTGGCAGCTCAATCTGTTGTTGGAGCATCTCTTTCTTTAGCTACAAAAGCAGCAGGTCCTGGCAAACTCCCGTTCACACGAGGAAAATACCCCAGAATGGTGGCCTTTTGGTCGGTCTGAGTCTCAATTGGTCCCTGAAAGAATCGGGATTTAAGAACAAAATTGTGTGTTTCCCCTCCTCCTCTTTAAAGTATAAAAGTCAGGCAGCTGACATTGGAACATGTTCTCTTAGCTGTCGTGTAGGATTTCCTGGGTTTACTTTTTGTTTTTTAACTTAACTCTGAAGCTCTTGGTTCCCACCCTCCTGTTTGGGATGGTTTCTCAATTACTGATTGAGAACGTGATGGTTTGAGAAAATAACTAGACAAATATTCAAATCACAAACTTAAGAAGAAGGCCGCTGACGGAGGGTCGGGTGTTCAAATGGGAGAGGCGGGGACGGTCACTGCATTGACTTTTGCCACACCTGGCACCAGTGTCCTGAGAAATGAAGGAGAAGCTGGGGTCCTGCTCCTGCACCACCCCCTGGAGAAGTTGCCCCTGTCCCTGGTGTGGGTTGTGTCCCCAGACCAGATAAAGACGAAGTCCCAGTGATCTTGGGGGACTGGCTGTGCAGAGCTCAAAAAATTGAGCAGGGCATGATATTTCGAGCATCTCCATGGAAACAAGGCTGCACTCACGCCCAGGCTGGCACTGTTGTGGCACCGCCCATACGTGTCTCAACTAGCTTCCCAGTTCCATTCCCCTGGGAACAAGGTGGGAGGGGACTTCCCAGGGAGCTAGCCAGTTTGGGTAGGACTCACAGTCTGGGTCTGATCAGCCTCTGAAATCAGAGTTGTGTTTTTGTTGCTTTTCAACCTGTTTTTACAACTTCCCTGGTGGCTCAGACAGCAAGCATCTACCTACAATGCGGGAGACCCAGGTTCAATCCCTGGGTTGGGAAGATCCCCTGGAGAAGGAAATGGCTGCCCACTCCAGTATTCTTGCCTGGAAAATTCCATGGACTAAGGAGCCTGGTAGGCTACAGTCCATGGGGTTGCAAAGAGTCGGACACGACTGAGCAACTTCACTTTCACTTTCACTTTACAATTTAGAACTTAAATATACTTTCATTTCCACCCCGCCTCCCAAAGAAGACTGTCCATTTGACTAGGAAAGTGCTCGTGCTTTTTAATGATATACTTCTATCAGAAAATTAAGTCGTGGTTGTTTTATTTACCAACCTTCATTGAATCATATATTTGTCTCCGTAGGATAAACCCCAAACAGTTCGGCAAATTAGTCCCAAATTGTCCCATGCTTTAAGATGGACAGTAGCCATCACCCAAAACATCAGATATTGCAAGCATTTATACTTATTTGGGGCTTTCCAGGTGCTGCTAGTGGTAAAGAACCTGCCTGGGACTGCAGGAAACATAAGAAACACTGATTCAATTTCTGGGTTGGGAAGCTCCCCTCGAGGAGGGCATGGCAACCCACTCCAGTATTCTTGCCTGGAGAATCCGTGGACAGAGGAGCCTGGTGGGCTACAATGGGGTCACAAAGAGTTGGACAGGACTGAAGTGACTGAGCACGCACATACCTATGTTAACAAAGTGATGTTACCATTTAGCATTTTTAAAATAAATCTGTTGGATAAATAACTTACGCACTTGATATACATTTCAAACAGAGCAAACAGAATTATGGTGAAGAAAGCCTCCCCTTCTAACCCCTGGCCCTTGGGGCCAGTGTCTGTGTGTGTTACACAAATGATATGCTCTATGTACATTGTGTATGTCTTGCTTATTTTTTTAACTTAGCAAAATGGGTTTGTTTAATTTATTAATTTTATTTATATTTGGTTGTGCTGGGGTCTTCATTGCTCTTCACGGGCTTTCTCCAGTTGCAGCAAGCGGGGTCTCCTCTCTAGTTGTGGAGCTTGAGCTTCTCGCCGTGGTGGCTTCTCTGTTGCAGAGCGCAAGCGCTGGGCACACCAGCTCAGTGCGTGTGGCACGCGGGCTTAGTTACCCTGTGACGTGCTGAATCTTCCCAGACCAGGGATCAAACCCATGTCCCCTGCATTGGTAGGCAGATTCTTATCCAATGCGCCAAAATGTTTTGACAGTATTTCCAGACCAGCCCAAAGAGAGGTCCCTATTTTTTTTTCTTTTCTTTCTTTTTTTTTTTTAAGCTTTATGGAGCTCTACTGCTTATGATATTCCATAATTGATTCAACCAGTCCCCTGTTGATGGACATCTGCGATTAGAAATGCTGTGTATCCCAGATGTTCATTACAGCATTATTTGTAATAATAAAGGGAGAAGGCAATGGCACCCCACTCCAGTGTTCTTGCCTGGAGAATCCCAGGGACAGAGGAGCCTGGTGGGCTGCCGTCCATGGGGTCGCACAGAGTCGGACACAACTGAAGCGACTTAGCAGCAGCATAATAATAAAAGACAGATCTATACAATGGCGTACTATAGGAGTTGCTAAGTGAAACTGTTGGGTGAAAGGTTATATACTTTTGAAATTTTGAGACCTTATCACCAGGCTGTCTTCACACTTCAGGTGTGTGTGAAGGTGCTGGCTCCCTCTCACCAGGAAGGTACAACATCCGATGAATTTATCTTGACCAGTGAGCTGGACATAAACGATACCGCGTTGTGATTTTCCTGTGCATTTCTCTTGTGGTGAATGAGGCTGAGCCTCTTCTCTGGCACGTGTCTTTTCAAATCTGTATCTGTTATGGTACTTTTTTGGTAAGCTACCCTATTACTCGAGCCATCTTGAGAAAAACCTAACAATCGGCTTGTGAGGTGTGTGAGCTTGCCAAGGCTTGGGTCTGGGCAGCTGGTTAGCGTGGGGGCACCAGGCCCCCCGGGCCTGCGGGTAACTCGCACTTGATGTGTGACCCTCTATCCCACAGCGAGGGGGCGTAGCCGTCAGCACCCAGGCTGACACTGAGGCCCCATGGCCCCATGGCGGCCCTCCTTGCATTTCCCGCACAGACTAGAGACCACGCTGCAGCAGGACTCGGCCTGGGCTCTGAAATCCAGCTGCATCGTCATTAGTCAAGGATGAAAAGAGATGCTCTAAGGGCCGCTTCTTAACTGCGAGCCTTTTCGGTCGTTCTTGTCCCCCCTAGTGCCTCCGGGGTTTGCATTACTCTTCTAGCCGCAGAAGCGGGCACAGCTTTGTGCCTGGACAGTCGGATCAGGCAGGAAGCAAGGCCTGGCAGAGGGAGGACACGAATCCACCCAGGATGGCCGTGGCTGGCGGCGGCAGGACTCAAGGCCCAAAGCAGAGGGCAGGGCTGGCCTCAGACAGCTTTCTCTCCACCTCTCCCCACCCTCCAGGAAGCAGCACTGCAGGGAAGTCAGGTATCAGGCAGGTGCCCAGCGCTTAGCACTCAGGTGACACGTGAGAAAGAAAGGTACATGGGGAGGCTCTGGAGCTGGGGGACGCCCCAGCCCTGACACCGGGGTCTCAGACTCTGCCATGCCTCAGAACCACCTGGGGAACTTCTTGAAGGACAGGTTATGCATGGCTCTGGGGAGGCGCCTGGGAATCTGCATTTTCACAAACATGTGGTCATGGAGTCAGGCTGAGATATGTGGGACTTCCCCCTCTTTTTTCTTTTTTCCCCTCATGCATCGAACCTGGACTGGTGATCTATTTTGTATATGATAATATGCATGTTTTAATGCTATTCTCTTAAACCATCCCACCCTCACCTTCTCCCACAAAATCCAAAAGTCTGTTATTTATATCTGTGTCTCTTTTGCTGTCTTGCATATAGGGTCATTGTTACCATCTTTCTAAATTCCATATATATGCATTAATATACTGTATTGGTGTTTTTCTTTCTGACTTACTTCACTCTGTATCAGTTCAGTTCAGTTCAGTCGCTCAGTCGTGTCTGACTGTTTGCGACCCCAAGAATCACAGCACACCAGGCCTCCGTGTCCATCACCAACTCCCAGAGTTCACTCGAATTCATGTCCATTGAGTCAGTGATGCCATCCAGCCATCTCATCCTCTGTCGTCCCCTTCTCCAGCCCCCAGTCCCTCCTAGCATCAGGGTCTTTTCCAATGAGTCAACTCTTCGCATCACTCTGTATAATAGGCTCCAGTTTCATCCACCTCATTAGAACAGATTCAAATGCATTCTTTTTAGTAGCTGAGTAATACTCCATTGTGTATATGTACCACAGCTTCCTTATCCATTCGTCTGCTGATGGACATCTAGGTTACTTCCATGTCCTGGCTGTTGTAAACAGTGCTGTGATGAACATTGGGGTACACCTGTCCCCCCTCCTTTTCTTGCCCGGCTAACTCTTATCGGTTCTTTGACTCTGACAGCCCCTTCCGGAAGCCTGCTGTCTCTGGCTGCCTGCCTCCCCCGTCGCCTGCCAGGGTGAAGCCCCCCCGTCACTGTGGACATCCCTGCAGAGCTGCCACTGGCTGTGCCCAGTGTGTGTGTCCCTCTGTGTCGCCAGCACTGAGCCCATACTCTACCTGGAGGGGGCTCTGGGCGCGTGTCTGTGGAATGAGTGAGCTGGAGAGGGCAGACGGCGTCACTGACCCCAGCCCCCCAGCAGGGTGGCTTCCTGAGCTGGCCACCCCCCGGGGGCAGGGATCAGGTCTTGGTCCTCTTAGGATCCCCAGGGCCCACAGCTCCTAGTAGGTGTGCAGCAAACGCATGCAGTCTCCTGTGTGCTGACCGGGGCCAGGCCTTGCAGGAAGCCACTGGTAGAGGAGACGGGCCATCGGGCGTCCAGTCCGGCTGGAGCCAGGAAAGGAGGATGAACGGTGGGCACAGCTAATGGCACCCTTGGGAACAGAGGCCCCACGGCCGCGAGGAGGAGGGGTCTGGGAGCCGAGCCTTCGGGTGGAAGTTGTGAGCCGTGTGCAGTCCAGGGGTAAGACCCATCCCTCGATGCCAGGCCTGGTTCCCATCTGAGAGCTGCTTAAGAGGTTCTCCCTTAACCAACTGTCTCAAGCACCTGCCTGAAAGGGATTCCCTGGTGGCTCAGTCGGTAAAGAGACTGCTTGCAAGGCAGGAGACCCAGGTTCGCTCCCCGGGTTGGGAAGATCCCCTGGAAGAGGGCACGGCAACCCACTCCAGTATTCTTGCCTGGAGAATTAGACAGAGGAGTCTGGCGGACTACAATCCATTGGGTCGCACAGAGTCAGACACGACTGAAGCGACTTACCACGCACATGCATGCACCCACTTGAAAGCACCATGTAAAGCTAAAAAGACAATTAGCCGGAAGGAGCTGATAATCGAGGGTGGGAAGGAGGGAGCTTCTACACAAGTGACATCACGTCGACTTGCAAGGAGCTGGGGCAGTGGCCCGGTACCACCGCCGACCTGTGGGCTCTCAGGAAAGCCTGGGCATGTGTGTGTGGAAGGGTGTCCCTGGCAGGGCAGTCCAGGCACAGGGCCCTGAGATCCAAAGGATGAGGTGTGAACCTTGGTTTTGCCACTCACAAGCTCTCTGGCACCCTCAGCCACATTGGGGGAACTGTCGGGGGATCTCCAGGGTTGTAGTGAGGACCGAGGGAGGTGACACATTGGAGGTCCCCAGCAGGACACCAGGCACAGGGTAGGAGCTGGACAGGCGGCAGCTGTTACTATCCTTTGCTCGCTGGTGTTTTATCTCTGACAATGCTGCATAAACAAGGTGAGAGAACAGGACATTTATGGCCACTGTTTATCAGTGAAGTGTCACACCCGTTGACGTGTCTCAGACAGGACGGTGATGACTAAGAGAGAAACACGGCCAAGAGTTTCCTGGGTTTGGACAGAAAGTGATGCCCAAACTGGCAAAGGGGCATCGGGGAGTGGTCAGCAGTTCTTGCAACTCAGTCTTTTTCTCCCCAGTGCGTTTTTTTTTTTTTAATCTATTCGGCTGCTTCGGGTCTTAGTTGCAGCACTTGGGTCTCCTTTGTGGCGTGCAGGCTTCTCTAGCTGTGGTGTGGGCTTCTCTCAGCTGTGGCATGAGGGCTCTAGAGCACACGGGTTCAGTAGTTGCCGCGAGGGCTTCGTTTCCCTGCAGCATGTGGGATTTAAGTTCCCTGACCAGAGATGGAACCCGTGTCCCCTGCATTGGAGTCTTAACCACTGGGCCACCAGGGAGGTCCTCAGGAAGTGTGCAAGGCAGCAGGGGAGTCCATAGGGTTCACAGAGGAGTGCTGGGGGCCTGGACCAGTTCATGGACGAGTGAATGAATGAGTGGATGAGTGAATGAATGGACAAACGAATGAGTGGATGATGATCAAATGAGTGAATGGATGGATGGATGGATGAGAAGATGAATGGAAGATTGAATGACTGAATGACTGAATAGTGGATGAATGAGTGAATGGATGAGTGGCTGGATGAATGAATGAATGAGTGGACAAACGAATGAGTTGATGGATGAATGAATGAGTGGATGGATAAATGAATGAATGAATGGATGAATGACTGAATGAAGGAATGAGTGGATGAAGGAATGAGTGGATGAATGATTGAATAAGTGAAATAGTGGATGAATGAGAGATGAATGGAAGATTGAATGGTGAATGAGTGAATGGATGAATGAGTGAATGAATGAATGAGTGGATGAGTGAATGAATGGATGAGTGGATGGATGAGTAAATAAATGAGCAGGGCCTGGATCCCTGTCAACTCCACACGCCCATTCAAAGGCTTGAATGACTGAGGATGAAAATAATATTGATGAGGAAAAGACAACCATATTGATGTGGCAAATAATCTGACATATAAAATAAAGACAAACACCCTGGAAAACTAAAATCCACAGATGACTAATTGCCCTATAAGCAGAGAAAGAGGGGGTGAGCTTGCTGTGAATGGGCACAGCCGGTATCAATTAACAGTGATTCAGCCCAACGCCCGCGTCGTGTCAGTGGCTGAAAGACCCGCCTGCCTCTGCCCAGCGGCCTCCGGCCCCGGGTCCTCCAGGGGATCAGGACGAGGATGCTGTCGGCAATCTGGGACCTTTCCCACCTGCGACCCGAGGTGTGCCTCAGGAGCGTCGCTCAGGGAAACACACCTTATCTGAGGGGCTCACCCTGGAACTGGTGTCCTTTTCCTCTCTTGGTATCTGCAGTACTCATCTGTCTTGGTTTGGGTTGTTTTTTATTTTCGGTTATATTTGCTTAGAATTAGCAAGCTCTAATGGCTTGACATTTTGTTAAGAAACTTAAATTTAGCAGCAGGAAAAGTGATTTGTTTCAGCCCCTGTAACAGAGGCACTTCTGGGAGCTTCCTGCCCAGTGCAGCCTTGCCGGGCAGGGCTTGGTGGACGCTGGCAGAGCAGAGGGTGGGGCCTTCTGTGCCAGGGCCTCGGCTCAGACGCGGGCGAGGCCAGCGGGACGTGCTGAGTGTGGTTTCGAATCTTTCAGCAGACCGAGCACGCATGACGTGGGGACAGAGAGGCTGCAGGCTCGTTTCATCGCCTCATCACATTGTCTGGTGTGTGGCAGACACTGGGGTGGGGGGAGGCAGGGTTCTCCTCTGCTGGTGGCCCAGGCCTGTCACTGGTGGGCCACCCTGCAGTGATGTGTGTGTGTGTGTGTGAACTTTCTCATTGGTGCTGGGCAGGTTTAGGCTGTTGCTCAGCAATGCTGGGCTAAGTCGCTTCAGTCGTGTCCGACTCTGCGACCCTGTGGATCGTAGCCCACCAGGCTCCTCTGTCCATGGGATTCTCCAGGCACTGGCGTGGGTTGCCATGCCTTCCTCCAGGGGATCTTCCCAACCCAGGGATCGAACCCTCGTTTCTTACGTCCCCTGCACTGGCAGGTGGGTTCTTTACCACTAGTGCCATGGCCAGATCCCATTTATGCTGTTAGGCATGCCCAACTTGAAGATATGTCGCTTATTTTAAAGCACTTTGCCAGGTCGACTCTTTGTCTGAGCTTTGCATGGAGGCAGCAGAGTAGCTGCCCAGCAGGCTGCCTGCAGACGCCACTGGATCCCCAGCCTTGTCTGCGTCTAAGTCAGCAGGGGTGGGTAGTCGGGGGCAGAGTCCAGAACTTGGAAAACCCTTGGGTTGAGTCTTGCACCCTCCAGCGGTAACTTCGGGGGCATTACTTAACTCTGCGTCTGTTTCCTTTAGTAAAATGGGACCTTCCATGTGCCCTTCCTGGGGGCGGGGGGCGGGGGCGGGCAGAGAGCATGAAGTGGGAAAGCGCCTTGTGTGTCTGGAGAATATGCTGGTCCTCCCTCCCTCTCCCTGCCTGCCTCCCTTCCTTCCAGCGTCCCTCCCGTCCCTGGGAGCACTAGTGTTCATTGCCAGAGTCTTGAACCCTGGATCAGAGTTCCAGCCAGTGGGGAGGATGGAGGCCTGAGACATGGGGGGCGGTCGGGACACTGGGAGGGGACCAGGGCCCCTGGAGTTCATCGCTCTCCTGGCTCCAGCCCTCCTTTGTCTGTCTGTTTATTTCCCTGGGGCTGCTGTAACAAATGACCACAAACTGGATGGTAATTAACTCTCCCCCAGTTGCAGAGGCCAGAAGCCTGAAATCAACCGTCGGCAGGTTCCGCCTCTTCCGCTCCTGGTGGCCCCGGGTGTCCCTGGACTTGGGGCAGCACCGCTCCCGTCTCTGCCTGGGTCCTCACCTGGCCTTCTTCCCTGTGTGTCTCTCTCTGCATCTCTCCTACAAGGACACTGTCATTGGATTTAGACCTCAATCCAGGATGGTCTCCTCACCTTGACATCCATAACTTAATGGGCAAAGACCCTTTTGCCAAACAGGTTCCCATTTGCAGATGCTAGAGGGTGGGATGTAGACCCAGGTATGGAGGAGTTGTTTAGTTGCTCAGTCATGTCTGAGTCTGCAAACCCATGCACTGTATAGCCCACCAGGCTCCTCTGTCCATGGAATTTCCCAGGCAAGAATACTGGAGTGGGTTGCCATTTCCTTCTCCAGGGGATCTTCCCGATCCAGGGATCAAATCCATGTCTCCTGCATTGGCAGGTGGATACTTTACCACCGAGCCACTGGGGAAACCCCACAGCTTTGGAAAGGTGGTCACAATTCACCCCACTAGACCGTTCCTGCCGGGTGGCCACAGTGCGACCTGAACCCATGCTAGGTTGATAAACAGCAGAGGGAGATGGGGGTGGGGAGGAAGGTGAGGGTGGCCCCAGGGTGGCCTCAGGAAGGGTCCTGAGTTTGCTTGTGCGTGAAGGAGGAGGGTGAACTGGCACTGCCACCCTGCTTCACAGACGATACATGAGGGAACAGAGGTCCAGTGAGTTTGTTGTTTCATAGGCTCAATAATCACATAATAAGCATGATAGAGAAGAAGCTGCCTCCAAAACGCTTATTAGATTATGGATTTCTTTCTCTTTTTTCTCTCTTCTTCAAAATGAAGATTGGTTTATTGATTACATTATAAAATCAGACCATGAAAGAACCAATCTATGCTCATTCTTCAGTTCTCAGACAGTTGAAAGGGTAAAAAGAAAAAAGTAGGGCTTCCTTGGTGGCTCAATGGTAAAGAATTTGCCTGCCAATGCAGAAGACACGAGTTCGATCCCTGGCCCGGCAAGATCCCACGTGCCATGGAGCAGGTAAGCCCGTGTGCCACAACTATTGAGCCTGTGCTCAATAGAGCCCGGGAAGCACAACTACTGAAGCCCGCCTGCCTCAAGCCTGTGCTCTGCATCAGGAGAAGCCGCAGCAGCGAGAAGGCTGGCCGCCGCAGCTAGAGAGTAGCCGCCACCCGACGCAACTAGAGGAAAGCCCGCGTAGCACTGAAGACCCAGCACAGCCAAAAATAAAAAAATAAAGAAACTTTTTAAAAAAAGAAAAGGAGTGAAATTCACCCTCCAGTTCCACCCCCTGTTGATACCTGTGGTTGACATCATGACCTGGTTCCTTCTAAACGTTTTTCTGGGTGCGTAGAAGTGGGGCTCCCTCTATGGATGAGTCTCCCACCCATTCTTCACCAGGAAGCAGTCCTGAGTCACCACCCTTGGCAGCTGTCGGAGCTCTGAAGAACGAATGACCTCTCGTGTTTGACCTTGGACACGAGGGCGTCTCCAGATTCACTATTATGAGCAGGCGAGAGGTCTCCGAAAGGTGCTGGCCACCTTTACATCTGGAGAATTTCCTGGTGGTCCAGTGGTCAGGACTTGGAGCTTTCACTGCTGAGGGTGAGGACTCGATCCCTGCTTGGGGAACTAAGATCCTGCAAGTTGTGCGTTGCGGCCAAAAATAAAATAAAACCTTTGCATCTGTCTGAGGGACCTCCCTTATAGCTCAGCTGGTAAAGAATCCACCTGCAATGCAGGAGACTTTGGTTCAATTCCTGGGTCAGGAAGATCCTCTGAAGAAAGGATAGGCTACCCACTCCAGTATTCTTGGGCTTCCCTGGTGGCTCAGCTGGTAAAGTATCTGCCTGCAATGTGGGAGACCTGGGTTCAATCCCTGGGTTGGGAAGATCCCCTGGAGAAGGGAAAGGCTACCCACTCCAGTATTTTGGCCTGGAGAATTCCATGGACTGTATAGCCCATGGGGTCGCAAAGAGTTGGACACGACGGAGCGACTTGCACTTTCATCTGTCTGAGAGTGGGGAAAGGTGAGCCCTGGGTGCTGACCGCTGGCCCTCCTCTCATCTTCTTTGCCCGGTGTCCCAGGCCATGTTCGAGCTCATCACTTCTGAGGCCTCCTACTATAAAAGCCTGAACCTGCTGGTGTCCCACTTCATGGAGAACGAGCGGCTGAAGAAGATCCTGCACCCGTCCGAGGCCCACATCCTCTTCTCCAACGTGCTGGACGTCATGGCCGTCAGCGAGCGGTGAGCCAGCACCCCGGTCCTCGTGGGGCGCCTTCCAGTCCCTCCTTCTCACCCGGGGTGAGGCTGGGGCTGGTGGTGCAAGCCTGCTACACTGGCTTCTCTGCTTTTGAATGTTTGGGGTTTTCTGTAATAAGCTATAACTGAATTGTTATTGTTGTTCAGTCGCTAAGTCATGTCTGATTCTTTGCAACCCCATGGACTGCAGCACACCAGGCTTCTCTGTTTTTCACTATCTCCTGGAGCTTGCTCAAACTCATGTCCATCGAGTCGGTGATGCCATCCAACCATCTCATCCTCTGTCGTCCCCTTCTCCTGCCCTCAGCTTTCCCAGCATCAGGGTCTTTTCCAGTGAGGTAGCTCTTCCCATCAGGTGGCCAGTGCATTGGAGCTTCAGCTTCAGTATCAGTCCTTCCAATGAATATTCAGGACTGGTCTCCTTTAGGATGGACTGGTTGGATCTCCTTGCAGTCCAAGGGACTCTCAAGAGTCTTCTCCAACACCACAGTTCGAAAGCGTCCGTTCTTCGGCGCTTAGCCTTCTTTATGGTCCAACTCTCACATGAAAAGATGAAAAGGCAAAAGATAAACCTAAATACATAAACCCAGAGATCTGCCACCCTCCCAGCAACAAGGCCAGTTGCGTCCCCCAAGACAGAACTGCTGCCTGCGGGTCCCTCCCATCGGTGCAGGTGCTCGTGTGTCCTGTGCCTGCACTGGACACAGTGGTGTCCAGGTGACATGCTCTTTATTCTGAGGCCACAGGCCCTGGCTTGGCGCACGCAGGGCCCAAGATCCCCTGAGGGCAAGTCGGAGCGCAATCCTGGAGTTACGCTTTCTCCTCTCCAGTTACGTGGAAGTCGTGATTGGACTTGTGCTTAGATTTTGGCTCAAGAAGGATGGGATGTGCTTAAGTGGAGGAGGGATAGACATCTATTGACTGATCATTGCAAAGAAGAGCTCCAGCCATTCTGTTAGGATAAGAGATCCATTTACCATTTGCACCTTATTCTGTGGAGGTTTGCAGCTAAAACTCAGCTTTTATCAGCAGACCTGACCGCCCCTGTTCCGATGAGAAATAGCACTTGGGCAGCAGCAGCCCCCTGCTCCCCATGTGGCTCTCCGTGGACCCTCCTGAGTGGGTCCCCCTGCACATGGACACCCCACCTTCCTACTTGAGGCCCCCAGATCCTGTGGCAGTCCCCCCACCAGATGGGCTCAGGGAGGCGAGAGCTGACTGAGGCCAGTGCCGTCTTGGAGACCCCTCGGCCTCTGCCACTGCACCCCCATGCTGCAGGAGGGGTATCTATCTGTTTACGTATTTGTTTCTATGTTATTATGGAATATCCCAAACATGCAGAAGTAGAAACAGCAGAACAAGCCCACATTTCAGCATGTCAATTCACCCATGGCCCCATCCGTCCCCCAACCCCGCCACCCACGGGAGCATTCCAAAGTTAATTCCCATCGTCATCTCACTTCATAAACACATCAGTACGCATGTACAGAGGAGGTCTCTTTAGCAAATGTTCCTAATGTTATCATCTACCAGGAAACCTGAACAAGTAATTCCTTGATGTGATAGAACACGCCCCCTCGCTGGGACCCCGTCCTGTCATGTTGGTTTGGCGAGGACGTGTCCTCAGTCTCCCCCGGCTCCCCTAACCCAGCCGCCTCCCCCCAGGTTTCTGTTGGAGCTGGAGCGCCGGATGGAGGAAAACATCGTTATCTCGGACGTCTGTGACATCGTGTACCGCTACGCCGCTGACCACTTCTCCGTCTACATCACCTATGTCAGCAACCAGACCTACCAGGAGCGGACCTATAAGCAGCTGCTGTGAGTGTGGCCAGGGGCGGGATCATCGCAGAGGCGCGGCCCGGGCAGCCCCCTCCTCCGACGCTGGCCCTGAGCTGTGGTCCCTGGACCTCTGCTTTCCCGGGACGGCATCCAAGCCTGGCATGTGCTGGGGCTTTTGGTGCCACCAGGGAAATGGTGACCCCGGGACTGTTGGCCACGGCACCCACTGGACCTGTGTCAAGATGGCCACGCAGGGCTCTGCGAGGTTTAGAAAAGGGAGCTTGAGGCCAAGAGGACCACTCGAGGCCCAGGACAGCAGGAGAGTGGTTTGAATCAGAGACAAAGGCAAGGATTGGGGAGGGAGTCTTTTTGGTGATTCTCCAGCATCTGGATTGCGTGTGTGCTCCGTCGTGTCCGACTCTTTGTGACCCTATAGACTGCAGCCCGCCAGACTCCTCTGTCCATGGGATTCTCCAGGCCAGTATACTGGAGTGGGTTGCCATGCCGTCCTCCAGGGGATCTTCCCAACCCAGGGATCAAACCAGCATCTCCTGCATTGGCAGGTGGATTCTGTACCACTGCACCACCTGGGAAGCCCTCTCCAGCCAAAGCCCTTGAATTTTACTAATCTGCCCACTTTGTAAACTTCCTTGGGGTTTCCATTGAGAGAAGTTTTTCATCAACTTGCCTCTTTTGAGTTCTTCACATTTTCTGTGCCATGTTTCGACCACAGTTTAAATGATGATACGTTCTTAGCACACTCAGCGGGCCCCAAAGAACTCTCCAGGTGGTGACTCTGGACTTGATGCTTTGCTGGGTCTTTCCATCAGTGCAGTTCACTGGGGGTGTTTTAAAGGTTGAGCCCTCAGGTTTGACATTTGGGGTTTGCAGTGGGGATTTGAGGGAATCTGGATGCCAGTTTTGAGGATAAGCATTGAGAAGACAGTCACACAGGAAGCGAGGACTCTGGATATTGCAGTGCCCCGGGGTCCACTGGTGTGGCCTGTGAGAGCAGACTCTCTGGGCTGAGTGCCATGTCCCTGATGTCAGGCAGTCCTGAGCCAGCATCTGCCCTCCTCCACTGCCCAACCCATCTGCAGAAGAGACATCCCCGCCGGGCAGGAGCAGCCCAGGTTCTCCCTGCAGCCGTCTCCAACCTGCCGCCTGCTCCTGTCACTACGTGGGTTTACCTTGCCCCCGTTTCCTGCTGGGGAAATCGTCGAATTATGCATCTGATTCATAGTCTTGGCCATACAAGGAGTTTTTGCCTTCCCACACAACATATTTTGCTAAGTTTTCATGGGCTGGGCATGTGAAGTCACTATTGTTATTTGACTTGTACATGAACAGTTTGTTTTGCAGAGAAAAAAAAGAGAGAAAGAATGGATGCATGGACGCATCCTCTGTGCCCGTGGGCTGTCTGGTTCCTACGAGGCTGTGCATGGGGAGGAAGCCTCTCCAACTCATGCCTCCTACAAGCCAGAGAGGGCTTCCCAGGTGGTGCTAGTGGTAAAGAACCTGCCTGCCAACGCAGGAGACATAAGAGATGAGGGTTCCATCCCTGGGTCGGGAAGATCCCCTGGAGGAGGGCATGGCAACCCACTCCAGTATCCTTGCCTGGAGAATCCCCAGACAGAGGAGCCTGGCGGGCTACAGTCCATGCGTACGCATAGAGTTGGACACAACTCAGGCAGCTCAGCACGCACGCATGTACTGATGCTCTCGTCTGTGTGCCCAGCCAGGAGAAGGCAGCCTTCCGGGAGCTGATCGCGCAGCTGGAGTTGGACCCCAAGTGCAGGGGGCTGCCCCTCTCCTCCTTCCTCATCCTGCCTTTCCAGAGGATCACGCGCCTCAAGCTGTTGGTCCAGGTACCCGACTCTCTCCCCCTACCACCCCCCCCCAACTTCAGCTGCTGCCTGTTTCCTTTGGTCAGTCCAGGTCTCTGCTGGCTTTCTGAGAAGTCCATGTGCTCCACAAATCCTAATTAAGCTCCTCCTGTGTGCCAAGCAGTGGGAGACTCAGCCCCTGCTGCCGGAGAGCCAGATCCTGGTGGGGAGAGAGAGACACACACGCACATCCAGGAAGTGGTCATGGCTGAGGACTGTGAATTGGGGTGACATGATAGGGATGACGGCCTGGCCCACTCCCAGGGTGGGGATCGGGAAGGGCTCTCAGATGAGTGGCATTTAAGCAAAGACTTGACTGACAGGGAGGAGCCATTCATCTGATGGGGAACTGCTTTCAGGCAGAGGTCCTGGGGCAGCAAGGTCCACAGACGGGTTGGCCGGCCGTGAGCTGGGGAACATGATGGGAGTGAGTGTGGAGATGTGGGCAGAGGCTGGTCAGGGGCCTGCGGGGCCAGCTGAGGCACTGGATTCTATCCCCTGTGATGGGGGTCACTCCTTTTAGTGGACATTGGTTAAGAGCTCAAAGCAGCTGCCGCGTGGAGAGTACCAGGCAGGAGGGCAAGAGTGGAAGTGGGAGCAAAAGTTCACGAGCGATTCGAGAAAGGTGGGTTGGCGGGCATCGAGGTGGGGCATCCTGGAGGGACATCAGTGACCTGAGCCCTGCACTTGCTACCGTGGAGAAAGAAGGAAGGAGAATCTTTGGTTTGAGCAGCTGGACTGATGATGCTGTTTCCTGAGGTGGGGAAGTCAGCATTTGGTGTTGGACCATTGGGAGGACTTTGAGTCGTTGAACATCCAAGTTTAGAGTCAAAGGGAGAAGTCAGGGTGGGCGCTCTTGGCACCCAGGTGGCATTTAAACCAGGTTTCATCCCAATGAGACAAGGTGGACCTGAGCCACACTGTCCACTAGGAGATGGATTTGCAATTAGGGATGGTTAAAGGAGCGGTTTGCTGAGCACCAACCCCAACTTGGTAAGGGAGGGGTAAGGCGGTGCCAGAGCTGACTGCGTGTCGCTGGCTTGGTTGCCGGGCAGAGACGGGCAGGTGACCACACAGAGCGGGCTGGGGGCCTGCAGCTGAGGGATGTCCAGAGGTGGGTCTGGTCTGGAGCTCAGGAGAGAGTGAAGAGCATGCCCATCACCCTGGTGTCCACCTGGTGGGGGTGATCCTCCACTGTGTGGGTAGCTGGAAATGTTTGTTCTGAAGCCACCACGTGGGGCGGCCTGGATGGGGCAAGAGGGTGGACTGTGCTGAGACGAGCCCAACCCTCCTGTGGGGTGAGAGCAGGTCCAAACTACGGGCACGAGGAGACCCGGGAGGCAGGAATCGTGTAAAATGTGAAGAGCAATGCAAAAATTGCCATTTATAGGCGAAATTCAAAACAACCCAACTACTGGAAAAAAGACTTTTTTTTTTTCAATAAAACCAGAGTGAACAAAACCTCCGGGTCATTGCTACTTAGTTTCAGATGACAGGCCCACTCTTGCTGCTGCAAACGTTGAGCTCGATTTGGGACGGGCAACCCTGGGTGACCCTCCCCGGGCTGCTGGTCCTGCCTTCCCGCCTCCCTGCTGCCACGTGGTCAGTCCCTTTGCTTCGGTCTCTGCTGTAAGGAGATTGGGGCTCTGGCGTGGCCCTCGTAGTTAGTCCTGGGGGAGACCTCGACTCACCTTAGAGCCAGGCAAGGCTTGTGCGCAATGCTTGGCCCCCGGGTCGGTGGAAGGTTCTCCCGCCCACGTCTGCGCTCTTCGTGGGGTGTGTCCCAGCCATGTGAAGCTGCTGGGACCAGCGGGGAGGCCACCGTGCGGGGTGGGGGGGAGCGGAGGAACGGCCGTCCGCGATGAAACCAAGTGCGGACTCTCCCTGTGCCCAGAACATCCTGAAGAGGGTGGAGGAAAGGTCTGAGCGCGAAGGCACCGCCTTGGACGCCCACAAGGAACTGGAGCTGGTGAGTCGCGCTTCCTCTTTGCACGTTTCCCAGTAAACTGTCTTCTCCTCTAGACCCACCTCCCTGTCCTGTTCCCTCCTGTCTTGGTATTGTCTCTGCAAATTCACTTTCATATTTGCTCTGGCAATTCAGAAAAGTCACCGGGTCCAAAAAATAAGTCAGGTGGGGCCTGCACAGGCAGAGGGCTTCCTTCTCCCCTGAGGCTGCCGCTGTGCGGGGTGGACCAGGCCCCCAGCAGGCGCCCTTTACCCACAGACGTGTTAGTGGACCCCTCCCACCAACCCACGCTGCTGCTCCCATCACGGCCCTCGGAGGCCCCTCATTCATCCTTGCCCGTTTCCAGTGTCAAGAAAGCTCCGGCTTTTCCCTCCCTGCCCACGTTCTGAGGACAGTTCTGGCTCTTCTTAGGCCCTGGGCAGCTCTGCCCCGGGCTTCCTACTGCAGTCCCCTCCATCCCACCTCACCCCTTACCACCTCTCTCCCAGCCCTCAGCCCGAGAGCTGCAGGAGACGCGCCTGCCGCGCCAAGTTGGGCCTTTACTGCCCCAGAGTGGAGAGAAATCATTTCTGCTCTTGATCCTCGGCCAGAAGAGCTTCCTCCTGGAAGCTGTCAGCAGAGCACATGCTGGGCGGGAGGGGTGGCGGATGTTCAAGGATTTGTCTTAAAATGTTTGTCTTAAAGCGCCGTCACATGTGTTTGGTCCTGGGTGTCCACTAGAGCTGCGAGCCCACTCTTGGCATCTGTGTGGGAGGCCACTCTGTCGTGCTGGTGACCCTGTAACAGGGCCTGGTGTTAAGAGTTCTTTCCCACTTAGCGTACCAGCGGCAGCAGCTTAGTAAAAGGACTAGCCTCCATAGCTGTCGGGTGGTGGTTCTGAGCCACTTCTGAAAGGTTGTTGCTGAGCCATGAAAGACGCCGGGATTCTTGGCCTCCAGAGGCGATGAATTCAATCTGGGGCCGGTGATGAGGCTTGATCATCAGAGCTTTTCGTGTGATAAAGTTTTATTAAAGTATAAAAGAGATAGACAAAGCTTCTGACATAGACATCAGAAGGGAGCAGAAAGCACGCCCCCTTGCTAGTTTTTAGCAAACTGTTTTATGTCAGTTCAGTTCAGTTCAGTCGCTCATTCGTGTCTGACTCCTAGAGACCCCATGGACTGCAGCACACCAGGCTTCCCTGTCCATCACCAACTCCCGGAGTTCACTCAAACTCATGTCCATCGAGTCGGTGATGCCATCCAGCCATCTCATCTTCTGTCGTCCCCTTCTCGTCCCGCCTTCAATCTTTCCCAGCATCAGGGTCCTTTCAAATGAGTCACCTCTTCACATCAGGTGGCCAAAGTATTGGAGTTTCAGCTTCAGCATCAGTCCTTCCAATGAATATTCAGGACTTTGTTAGAAAGCTATTAATCAGATAAGAGAGACACCTCAAAGCTGAGGCAGTTTCACCAGGCCTCTGTCCCACGATATACATTTTTGAGATAGGATGGAATGGGGTGTGTCATTCTTCGGCCATAAAACAATTGATATGAATGCTGGTTTATTGAGCCATTATCAGCCCAAGGTTTGAGAAAAGAAAAAAAGTTCATCCTATGTGGAACCATTTTGAATAAAGGCAAATTCCAAAGCAAATACATAGTTTCATTAACATAGGCAATGTTAATGAATGCAATAAGGCAATGGCACCCCACTCCAGTACTCTTGCCTGGAAAACCCCATGGACGGAGGAGCCTGGTGGGCTGCAGTCCATGGGGTCGATAGGAGTCGGACAGGACTGAGCGACTTCACATTCACTTTCATGCATTAGAGAAGGAAATGGCAACCCACTCCAGTGTTCTTGCCTGGAGAATCCCAGGGACGGAGGAGCCTGGTGGCTGCCATCTATGGGGTCGCACAGAGTCGGACACGACTGAAGTGACTTAGCATCAGCAGCAGCTTAAGAAAAACATTTCCATAAGAAAACCAATGGCAACCCACTCCAGTACTCTTGCCTGGAAAATCCCATGAATGGAGGAGCCTGGTAGGCTGCAGTCCATGGGGTCGCTAAGAGTCGGGCACGACTGAGCAACTTCACCTTCACTTTCACTTTTCACTTTCATGCATTGGAAAAGAAAATGGCAACCCACTCCAGTGTTCTTGCCTGGAGAATCCCAGGGATGGGGGAGCCTGGTGGGCTGCTGTCTATGGGGTCGCACAGAGTCGGACACGACTGAAGCAACTTAGCAGTAGCAGTAAGAAAACCACATTGGTTAGCTCAAAGTTTGAGAGAAGTTCGGGTGGAACCAGGTGTCGTCATGGCAACACAGAATTTTAAGAGAAACCTCCTTTTAATTTTGTATAGAGGAGGAAAAAAATCTGACACACATAGTTTTGTTTCCTCCTGCCACTTAAGGGAGAGATAAAAAAATGTCTGACTCTTGCAGCCTGTTTCTTCCGTTTGGAGACCCCTGGCCTCCCTGCCTGTTACCCTCTCACTTTGAGCCACGAGGACTTTGTAACTGAATGTAGTCATTTCTCCCCAGGTCTCTCCTCCTGTGGTTCACTCCAGGCCAGGTGGCTGCGAAATCCCTCTGGCGACTATACCCTTTGAATACTGGGGGAAATGGCACTTCCCTGCCAGTCTAGTTGGGGAAAAGCAGTGCCTTGAGCAGGCTGGTCAGGGAGGGCCAGTGGCCCGCCAGCCTGGCTGCCTCTCCCCGGGCCCTCTGCCACGCCTGGGGCACACGCACCTGGTCAGACGGGAGCTCCATCGCAGCTCCCACTGGGCCCCAAGCGGTCTCGGGGCACCAGCAAGTGTTCTCTGTTTTCAAGTTGTTTTTTGCTTTCCTCTCCCTTTTTATTTCCTTGTAATGAAAGGTATACTCTTGCTTCTCATTATCATTTTTTATAAAGGTGGGGTTTTTCCCCTAATTTATAAAAACGGTGAATACAGATTCACACACTGTTCATAAGCAGAAAGGTGGCAAGGATCTGCAGTTCTCCCACACCCCCTGCCAGCACGCTGGAGCCTACCCTTCCAGATGGACACCTGCCCACACGGTTGTATTCCCTGCAGAAGGGGCTTGTGGCTTGCAAGCTGGCTTTGCCCTCCATTCCAGAGCACATGGGCGTCCCTGCTGGCTCAGCAGTAAAGAATCCGCCGGCCAGTGAAAGAGACCCTGGTTTGATCTCTGGGTCGGGAAGATCCCCTGGAGAATGGAATGGCAGCCCACTCCAGTATTCTTGCCTGGAGAATCCCATGGACAGAGGAGCCTGGAGGGCTACGGTCCTTGCAGTCGCAAAGAGTCGGACACGACTTGAGTGACTGACACATTCTCTCGAGCTTTTTTTCATGACTTCAGAGTACAGGGTTATGTGGCTTGACAAGCACTAAGCAATCCCAGTTGCCGCATTGGCAGACATTTAGGTTGAGGACAGCTTTCCTCGTTCCAACCACTGCAGGGGATACCCCATACACGCACCTCTGGGCGCTGTCTTCCTTCCCGCATGCTGAGCACCAGGCCCTGTTCTCGACACCTGTGATCCGGAGCGGATATCGAGTCCTTGGAACAAGGTCGCAGAAAATCTGCTTTCATTTGGCCTCTTGGTACCCGGGTGGCCTCCCAGGAAGCTTGGGGGGACCTGTGCTCCTCTTGCAGCATGTGACAGAGCCCGAATCCCAGGCCTCGGGCATTTCCAGGCTGACAGATGAGACAGGACATCCTGCTGAAAACCATTCTCTTAGGTGATGCAAGGGGTCAGCATTGCTTTCTGTGTTCTCTGGAGTCTGCGTCCCGCCAAGGACAAGGCCCCAGCTTTCTCCACTGGAACTGAGACCCCACTGGGACTGGCCAGTCAGTGTCTCAGCTGCAGCCTGAGTGCCTGAAGGACGTGGCCAGAGACCGCTGGCTGCGTGGGGCCTGACGTGTCCACCTTCCTGTTCCAGGTGGTGAAAGCATGCAACGAGGGCGTCAGGAAGATGAGCCGCACAGAGCAGATGATCAGCATCCAGAAGAAGATGGAGTTCAAGATCAAGGTCAACCACACGCCCCTGGCCCCGCCCGCCGGCCTGGGGCGCAGGCCACTGGCCAGGCCCGCTGAATGGCCACGCTTGGGTCTCAGCATGGTGCCACCCCCACCGAGGCCCTCCCTGACCCCCTAGCAGAGGGCCCTCCCCTGCCGCCCGTCACCAGGCCATCGCATTGGCCTAGACTGTTTTTTCGCGGGGCAGTGCAGGGACCCGGAAGCGGCCTGCTCTCAGGTACCGGCTGCGCGACCTTGAACAGTCAGCTTGAAAGAGGAACATGACATGAACCAGTCCAGGGGTTCTTAATCCTGGGCGATTTGAAAATCAGGTGGAAGTTACCCACCTTCTTCCCCAATTTTGTGTAAAGCTTCAGGCACCAGTGACCCTAAGGGCTCCTAGGGTTTCTGGTGACGTGGGCACAAGGGCACGGTGCCCGCCGAGGGTCTGTGAGGTCACGCTGGTTCTTTGGGCGCCGAGCCTCAGTTGAAGATGCAGACCTCAGGGTAGTGGGGAGGCCTCACGTAGCTCCACTTGCTGGCTGAGTGCTGAGTGCCGAGTAATCGCCCCAGAGCCGTGGAGTGGGGGAATGCAGGCCCGGCCTCCTCGCCCTGGGGGACCCAGTTCTCCCCTCTCCCCTGGGAACTTGAACCCTCCTTTGATTCTGCATCACTCAGGCTGAGCCTGGTGAGGCACGATAGCACACACAGGCACCCACGTGTACACACACACCCCCGTGAGTACAGACGCATACAGGACACACAGACACACTTGGACACAAACACGTATACATAGACGCACACGAGGACACACAAACAACAGACAAATACACATCTGCCCACTCAGGCACACGCACACACACCCTTCCCGCGTGTGCCCAGCACCCACCCATCCCTCCCACCAGTGCCCGTGTCCTGGGCCCAGTGCCGTCCCCAACACCCGTTACCACAGTTACCGCTCCAGTCAGGGTACCAGGGGAGCCGGGGCAGGGTGCGGAGGGCACAGCCTCCCCTGACATGCCCCCCCCGCCCCCCAGTCGGTGCCCATCATCTCGCACTCCCGCTGGCTGCTGAAGCAGGGCGAGCTGCAGCAGATGTCCGGCCCCAAGACCTCGCGGACCCTGCGGACCAAGAAACTCTTCCGGGAGATTTACCTCTTTCTCTTCAATGACCTGCTGGTGATTTGCCGGCAGATTCCAGGGTGAGCGGCAGGCGGGAGGGGCGGGGAGTCACCGGGGCCTGAGGGCAGTGCCCTGGGCCTTCAGGCAAGTTTATTTAAACCCCTGGGCTTCGCTGGTTTTTCCCTCCTACCAACTGGGGGCAGTTCTCCTAAGTATTGCAGCTCAGTGCCTGCTGCCCGGAGTGTGCCCAGCAGCTCCTGTGTCAGGGGTGCAGACCCCTTGTCCACCATCCACGCCGGGGGTGGGGGCAGGTGGGGGGCTGGGGGTGAGGGGGACAGGCGTTCGGGTGGGGAGCTTCCGAAGGCGGTGAGGAGCAGCTGCAGTGGGGCCGGTCCCGCTGGCCAGGGCTGGGGTGGGAGGTCTCCTGGGAATCCGAGCGTCCTGGGGACCAACAAGCCCCTCCTGCCACCTGGGTCCCCAGAGACAAGTACCAGGTGTTTGACTCGGCCCCGCGGGGCCTGCTGCGCGCGGAGGAGCTGGAGGACCAGGGCCAGACGCTGGCCAACGTCTTCATCCTGCGGCTGCTCGAGAACTCGGACGATCGGGAGGCCACCTACATGCTGAAGGCGTCCTCTCAGTGAGTGCCCAGGGCGGCCGTCCCCTCTCCCGGGGCTCAGTGTCCGCCCAGCTCCCGTGTTTCCTCCCCCATGCCTTGTCCAGAGGGCTTCCGTCCTGTGTAAGTGTCGGGGTTGGGGGTGAGTGCGTTGCTGGCTGTGTGTGTGTGCGTGTGTGTGCGTGTGTGTGTGTGTGTTCCCTTGGGCCTCAGACTCTGATGAGCTGTTGTAGAGCCCTTGGGCCAGGCCAACCAGTGAATTGCCGCTGCTGGGCAGTCTCGGGCCCACCTGCCACCCTTGAGCAGCCAGGCTGTCTCCCCTGCACCCCCAGGGCTCTGAGAGCGATGGCCAGGTCCACGCGGGGCAATGCTCTGTGAGCCCTGGAGCTGGGACGCCTGGTGCCCAGGCCCCTACACCCCAGAACTCACAGGTGTCACCCAGCGCATCAAGCCCAGTTCCGACTGCCTCGGGGGGACGGGGTGGCGTCAGCCTCTCCGAGTCCATGATTGTGGTTTAGGGCAACTGGCCACCCAGGGCTCACCTCTGGGTGAACGTTGGGTGTCGTGGGCTCACACACCCTCACCCACTGACTTGAAAGATGCCCCCAGGGAGGTTCTGCAGGGCTCTGCCTGGCCTGCTCCCTGCTGCCAAGCTCGGGACCCCAGGGCCAGCCTGCCGGGTGCCTGGCATTGCGGTTTCCCTCGGGTGGGCGCTGACGCTCTGTGTTGGCGGCATCTGCCCTCTTCCTGACCCAGGAGCGAGATGAAGCGCTGGATGACTTCGCTGGCCCCCAACCGAAGAACCAAGTTCGTTTCCTTCACATCCCGGCTGCTCGGTAAGCGGCCCACTGGGGAGGGGGTACCCACTGGGTGGGACAGGTGATGGTTAGGGAGGACTCTGCAGGTCAGCCTCAGACAGGGGCCTCTGCACTCCACCTAAAGGGCCTTTGAGGCCTCTGGAACGCTGCTTCGACTGCCCAGAGGTCCTTCGCACCCTGATGCAAGCTCGGTACCCCATGGAGGAGGACACGGTGTGCCTGAGCTTTGCAAACGTTTCCACGGTTAATGAAGACATAAAAGTCAGCAGGTCTTAAGTGACAGGTGCCGCAAGGAAACCGGAAGGGATCTGGGCCCAGGAGGCAAACGCCAGTGTTCTCTGGGGCGGCTGATCGTCTGAAAACGTTCCAAAATAGGAAAGGGCTCAAGCGCCATCCTGACCATGCTCACCGAGTCCTGAACGTCCCCAGGCCGCTCCCAGGACCCAGCCCAGGACCAAGGAGCCTCCTTCAAAGTCTAAATAAGAGCCCTCCCCCTCCCCCCGCCCCCGGCCCCTCCCCCGCCCGCACTGGCCGCCTGTTCATCCCTGCACCAGCTATGACTTGTTCAGAATTCCCGGCTATTTTGACGTCCTTTTCTTTAGAGCCACGCCCACCCCTCCCTCCAATGAGCCCTTTTCCAGCGGCTGCTTGGTCCGCCCTGTCTCCTGGACGGGGTTGGGTGGGGGTGGGGGGGGGGGGGGGGTGGGGGGGAGGGGGTGGGGATGGGGGTGGGGGGGCGTGTCCCTGCTAACTGCTGGGGGGCCGGGTTCTGCGGGTGCCCAGCCAGGGCGGGTGCCACGTGATGAGGACGGGCCACCCCTTCCTCCCTTCAGACTGCCCCCAGGTCCAGTGTGTGCACCCGTACGTGGCCCAGCAGCCGGATGAGCTGACGCTGGAGCTGGCCGACATCCTCAACATCCTGGACAAGACAGAGGACGGTGAGGCCCGGGGCTGGCGCCTCTGCCCGCGGGGCTCCCTGTGCCCACCCAGTGCCCAGTGGTCCCTTTCCCCTCGTCCGGCCCTGGCATCAGCCTCCCCATTATGGTGGGAGGGATGAAGACCAGGAACACCCCGACCCAGGCCTGTATTTGCAGCAAGCTTCCAGATGAGCCTGTGAACACCAGGCCTGTGGTCCCATGTGGGCCAGGAAGCCGCCCCCTGGGGCTCCTGCCCACTCCTGCTGTTGACACCAGTGCCAGAGGTTGGCTCCCCCCTCCTGGAAAACAGACCCCTTATTTCTACATCAGTTTTTCCTAATCTAAATCCCCAAAGTGCACACAGCATGTCTCCCCACCCCAGTTCCTCCCCTTTTTTTGAGGTCCTGGCTGGAAGGTCGCAGGCTGGTGACCTCTGGGGAAGACCATGGCCACCACCACAAATCCTAGGGGCTCACCCAGTGCTGGGCGAGCTGTGGTTCCTGCCCTCTCCCCCCATCCCCAGAATATAAACAGCCTGACACCCCTCCTAGTGGCCTGCAGAAGACATGCCCCAGCCCCACCGACCCCAGGCCTCAGCCTTGCCCAAGGACCTGCCGGCAGGGCTTGCAATTTGGGCCACAGCACCCCATCCCCCGCCCCCCTGCCACCAGGACACCGTGATGCGGGGGTGGGTGGAGCAGAGAGTCAGGGCACTTGGCTGGTTCGTGACCTGGCCACCGTCAGCTGACCACCCAGCTCTCAGGAGTCTGAGGCTCAGGGAAGGGCTGCCCAACAAGAGGGTGACGGTGGCGTCCTGAGCCAGCTGCCATCCCACCAGCCCCTCGATGCCTCTCGCTTTTGGGGGTGGCCCTTGGGGTCTCCTGGCCACAGGTGGGGCAGTCTGAGATTGTTGAGGGCTTGGGAATGGGTCCTGGAGTCAATACGCATGGGACCCGCGATGGCACAGGATGCCGCAGGTTCCTCCACCTCCCTGTGCACGGGCACCGTGCCCCCCAGGAGGGCTGCACCCCTCTCCCCAGCTTCTGGGGGATACACCCGGTCTGAGCATTTCCATCAGGGAGTGTGAGGGCAGGGGACCCCTGGGAAAGCTGGCTGGACTCCCGAGTCTCCCTTCTGCTTGCTCCCCACTCACCAGAGGGAGGCCCAGCCCAGGCCACTTGGAGACAGCTTGTGACCTGCTGTCTCCCCTCCCTCCCAGGCTGGATCTTTGGCGAGCGTCTGCATGACCAGGAGCGAGGCTGGTTCCCCAGCAATATGACCGAGGAGATCTTGAACCCCAAGATCCGGTCCCAGAACCTCAAGGAGTGTTTCCGTGTCCACAAGATGGACGACCCTCAGCGCAGCCAGAATAAGGACCGCAGGAAGCTGGGCAGCCGGAATCGGCAATGACCCCTGACCGCACCCCTCCACACACACACCCCCCACCCCCTGCCTGGTGGAGGGATGTAGGCAGGAACGAGGCCTGGCAGGCAGACCCCAGCGGACAGTGGAGGGGCTCTGGGGGAAGGCCCCGCCTCCCCAGGCAGCTGGGTGTGACCTGACCTGGGTGGGGTGGTCTTTGCCAGAGTCGCCCGAACCCCTCCTTGCCACGTGGTTCATGCTCATGTGTCCTGGCCCCTCGCTCACCCACTGGAGAGAGGGTGCCCACATCCCTCTGCTGCATTTGTAGATGAGAAAGTGTACTTTAAACAGTATTATACCACCCTCTTCTTCTGTCTCTTGGAAGGCAGACAATGGGCAGGCTCCAGGGCCCGCCCCTGGTACTGAGAGGCCCCAGACCCTGGGGCGCCCCGGGGCCCAGGGCAAGTGTGAAGGTGAAGGTGTCATGACTCCCTGCACGTGTCCTCTCCCCCCGGAAGCTGTTAAGACTCGGCCAGGCGCACACGTGGACCACCCTGGCCTGATGCGCTTGATGAGCGGCCCTTGGTCTCCATTCAGAGGACCAGGAGACTATCTGCCTCTGTCCGCCTCTGCCCCCGAGCCTCCACCCGCCTCTGGCTGCACGGCTGGCCTCTGCCTCACGACAGGCCTGCCAGAGCTTGGCTGAGGGCCCACGCCACCTTTGGCTCCCTGACCAGCTGGATATAACTTGTTACCTGCCCCTTCAGGAGCCCTGGTGTCACAAAGGAATGACTTGGCCACTGCATCCTGTACGGGTTATGGTTCCGAGAAAAGCAAATATCATTTTTGGCTGCATTAAAAGAAGCATCATGTATAAAATTAAGGAGAGGAAGGTCTTTTTTTATTTCCCTGGTGCACACGGGAATGCAGTTTGGGTCTGGGCAGGAACAGAAGAGCCCTCTTCCCGTGGAGGCGGCCTGTCCCAGGAGACAGCTGAGGAGGCTTCCCGTGGAGGAGGAAGCAGCCAGGATGGAGCCTCAGGATGGAAGTGGATCTGGACCTCCACTTGTGAGGGACTCCACAAACAGAATAAGCTGTCTGAGGCGATGGGGGAGGCAGGGTTGGAAGACCACTGTGGGACAGAGGTATGGGGGGCGTTGTGGTCCCACAGGGGATCCGACCACCAGGCTTGAGACTTCAGCTTCCAATCCAGCCAGCCACTGGTCCAGGGCACTTCTTCCTATCTTCAGAGGCGGTAGCCAGTTACCTGGAGGTTGCAGTGGGTCTTCGGAGCCACGCCCCTTCCCTCCCCCCCCCCACCCCAGGTCTGAGAACGGGGGGAGGGCCTGGAAACCAACCCTGCCAGAGGCCATGCCCTCCTTATCAGGACACTGATCAGAAGCCCAGGATTTAAATGGAGCATCTTCCCAGAAATCACAACATGATTGGGGTTTTTGGGCCCTCAGACCCTTTGAGAACTGGATGAATCCCTGAAAGATTCAGACCCGTGCAACATGCTGGTACAATTGGGGAGGGACCCCCGGATCCCAGTGAGGGGCTGATGCTCTTGGTGCCTCCTTGCTGCAACCCCAGTGGGGGCGGGGCGGGGCAGGGAGGGGGCCTACCTGCACCTGAGTTTCCCAGGAGTTGGGGAAAGGGGAGAGGGTCCATTTCTGAGCCCCATGCTGCTCTTGGGTGGGGGTGGGGGGTTGTTGGTCCTAGTCTTTATCCAGCTTTTGTTTTTGGAGCTGGGAGACAGCATAGTGACTTGTGTCATCTGCTCTAACGAGGCTTTGTCTACTGGAGGTTACATGAAATAATTTGTACACAGTTTCATGAAAACCGGTCAGCACTGCAACAGTCTTTTATAGACCGAAACTTTGAAGCCATGACGTGTCTTGGGGAGTGTGAATGGGTACCGGTCATCTGAGTATCCAGGTGGAGAAAACTGGCCTGAACAAGTGTGGTCAGGGACTCAGACAAACCAACGAGGCCAAGGTGGTTGCTAGAAATAATGGTGAAAATAATAAGGGAAGAAGGCTAGCTCCTCTCTCCAGTGCTCACTCAGAAGAATCCTCTTGTGGCCCCAGTGTTAAACCATCCCTGGGGTTTGCAGACAGCCCCCCTACCCCAGGCCTTAGGGTCCTCACTCCAAGACTCCGTTCTAGCTTCTTTCCTGCTGCATCCAGAGCAGGTAAGCCACTATTTCAAATCCCTCTCTAAATCACAAAGGGTAGGCTTCCTGGGAGGTATGGGAGGCGGAGGGCCTGTCCAGGGAGCCAGTGCCAGGGCCAAGCTGGGAGACTGGGTGTTGCCTCTGGTCCAGCCCCCAAGATTTCAGGGCTGAAATGAGGAGGGTCGAGCTTGAAAGCCCTTTTTGTTTCCTAACAAACAGCCGTCCCGCGTGGGGTTGCCTGCTGTGCCAGAAGCTCGGCCACTGTCCCCTGGAGCTCGACCCGGCCAGGCGAGGGAGGCCGTCTGGGGCTTGCGTTGGGGAGCGGGGACAGGGGCTCACAACACCCAGGCTTCACCGCGTGTCTCATTCGCTCCTGGGGGTCGAGGGGTCCCCAGGGGTCCGGAGGGTGCGGGCCTGGGGCTGAGACCCCACAGACAAGAGACCCAGCTGCCAGAGTCTGAAGATGCCCCCCACCAACAAAACCAATCATCTTATTGGAAGCCGGGAACGCCCGTGAGTCACGCGGACCCCGCTGGGACTCAGCGAGGCCGCGAGAAGCAGGGCGGTGGGCACGGGGCTGGCCTTTGCCCTCTCCAGCCTTGGGGGCCTCCCGCCGGTCCGCACTCCCTCGCAGCGCTCCCGGGCCCGCGGAGGGGTCGGTGGGAGGCAGGCGGCGGGCAGTCCGGGGTGGGGACGATCAGGGGCCGCCGCCGCCGGACTCTGGCCGGAGCGCGCCGCACGCCCTCTCCCGCACCCCGACGACCCCTGCACGCACCTGCACGCCCGCGGGGGACCCGGCGCATGTGCGCTCCCGCACGCGCCCCGCGAGCACGGCGACACCCCCGCAACCCCCACCCCGCTCGCCGACACACGAACAAGGAGACTCGGGGGGCGCGCACCTGGGGTGCCGCCGAGCCGCACCGCGGCCCCTTTATTCGCTTCAGGAGGCGGAAAACTTTCTCAGCGCGACCACCACGAGCGCCAACACCACGCAGGTGGCCAGCAGGGCGGCGATGACGATGGCGGCGATGGCGCCGGGCCCCAGCGAGCCTGCGGAGGACGGGGAGAGGGGGCCGGGTCAGCCAGAGGCCCGCCCGCCCGCACCCGCCCCCCCACCTCACCCACCCTCGCACTCCGACCTGCACCCCCGTCCCCGCACACCCACCCCCGTCCCCATGTCAGCCAGAGGCCCGCCCCCAACCTCTCCTCCCGGCCCGCCCCCCACCCCCCGCCCCCGCACACTGTGCCCCCGGCCCGTGCCCCCCGTCCCTTACCCCCCCAATGTCCAGCCTCCGCCCCACTTTCCCCGCCTCCCGCCCCTGCCGTACCCCCGCCCTGGTCCAGGCGCTCCTGCGCGGTGCTGTCCTCGGGGCTCGGCGTGGCGGTGGGCGCCGGCGGGCCGCTGACCGCCGGCTCCCAGGCGGGGCTGGTGCTCTCCACGGGGTCTTCTCCCGACGGCAGCTCGGCGGGCTCGTTCCACAGGGTGGGCGCGGGCTCCTGCGGGCCCTCGGCTGCAAGGCCAAGGACAGGTGTAGTAGGTCCCCCGGGCGGTAGGTCCGACCAGACGTCCCCGCCTTGAACGACTGGGAAGGGGCGCTTCGCGGTGCTTTGCCGGAGGCCGTGGGGGGGCCCACGTGTGGCCCTGGACCCCCTACTGGGGCCAGGCTGCCCCCCACCCAGGACGGGACAGGTTGATGGCGGCGGGGGCCACCCTCAGGAGAAAGCTGGGAGAACTGGGGGCTCGCAGGGAAGGGCAGTAGGGACCGTGGAGGGGAACAACAGTGGGGGACACGACACTCCCCAGCAGGGCCTGCGGACCCCAGCTGAACTGCTGGGGGTCTGTGGGCCTGGGGCAGTGACACTTCTAAGGGGTCCTCTCCCCACACAGGGCAGCCTTCACCCTGGAGAGGGCGCCAGGACAGGAAAGCAATGTCCTGTCCGGAGACCAGGGACTCTGCCCACCGGGTGGTGAGGGGCAGCAGTCGTGGGAGGTGGAAAGGAGAGGCCCAGCCCCCACCCCCACGCCCCTGCGGCCAGCCTGCTTCTCCCTGACCCTAGCCCCAAGGTCTGGGGTCCCGCTCCCTCACATGCGTCTACACACCCCCCAGTGTCTGAGGCTTAAAGCACAAGAGCCTCTAGCCGGAGGAGAAACCGTGATGCCCGGGCTTTGCTCACTCCAGATCGGACAGGGCCAGAGGGCTGGGCAGGGGTGTCTGCGGAGCTTGTTCGGGAAGCTCCAGGAGCCTCTCACCCCAACCCTGGCAGGGGCTGGATCAGCAGGGCAGCCTCTGGGCAGTGTTTTTTTTGCAGGACCCTTCCTCTGCTGGTAGGTCGGCAGGTTCAGGGTACACAGGGGCCCCAGAGAGCAGTATGAGAATGTGGTATGGGAACTCCAGCCCCACCCCCACCCTTCTGTAGCCCCAGACTCCCCAGTCTTGCTCCCCCTTCAAGAATCCTAGCCTGAGGAGCTACACAGCAACACCCCGGCCCTGGGCCCATCCAGCCTTCTCAGACCCCCAGTCAAGTTCAAGACCAGGTTCCAGGCTTCCCACCCCAGCTGCTGAGTGATCTGGGTGTGATCCGGGGATGCTGGAATGGGCTAAATGGGCATCGCAACACAGCGTCTCAGGGACACCAGCAGGGAACTGTGTGTCCCTGCTTCTGAGAAGACGGGGCTAAGGGTAAACTTAGGTGGGCGTTGGCAGTTAAGTGCTCCTGGGGACTGAAGCCTCAGACAACTCAGTCACAGGTTGTGCCTTCGCAGAAACTTCCCTGGAAGTTGTGGTTCAATCAGTACAGCCCTGGTGCTGGTGATCAACAATCCGCTTGCCAGTGCAGCAGATGCAAGAGACCCGGGTTCAATCCCTGGGTTGGGAGGATCCCCTGGAGAAGGAAATGGCAACCCACTCCAGTATTCTTGCCTGGAGAATCCCATGGACAGAGGAGCCTGGTGGGCTACAGTCTATGGGGTTGCCAAAGAGTCGGACAGGACTGAGCACTTAGCAGCAGCAGCAGCAGCAGCAGCAGCAGCAAGACAAGCCCTGGCTGGTCTCCCTGCCAGTTCCTGGGGCGCCTTTCACTCTTGGAGCCTCCACCCCGGAGCCTTGCCCCCCACCACCACCGGGCCCTGGGCACCAGACAAGCCAGACCCACACCCTGCTTCCAGGCTCAGCACCTCCTGGAGAGGGGGTGCTCTGGGAAGACACAAAGGTATTTGCAGGGGTCTTCTGCCAACAGTTTCCACTTGGGGCAAATCATGAGTGAACAGCCAAAGCCAAATTCCAGGACAGTCTTCAAATAACTAGGTTTTCAAAAATATTAAGGTCGCAAGAGACAGAGAGTGAGGGGCTGTTGCGGAGTAGAGACTGAGGACTTGTGACAACGCAACGCGGCGTGAGTTCCTGGAGGGCACACTGCGGGGTCCGCTGGTGAACTGTGAGCCGGGCTGCAGCTTAGGGAAGAGCACTGCATCCTGTTCACTTCCTGATTTGGAAAACTGACTCTGCTGTGTGACCCTTGTTCTCAGAAGTATTTAGGGGCAAACGGGCACAGTGTCTATAGCTTAACTGTCAGATGGTTCAGCAGTTAGGTGAGCGAGTAGACAGAGACGGGAAGACAGACGAGAAAATATGGCAAAAAGTTGGTGGTCGGTGAATCCAAAAGAGTCTACTGGAATTGATTGGATTATTCCTGTAACTTTCCTGTAAACTTAAGATCTTTTCTTGATAAAACCTTACGGGGTCCCCAGCTCCCCAGGCCCTGTCCCTGGCTGCCTCTCTCAGGCCTCGGCTGGATCAGTGGTGAGGTGAGGCTTGCAGGCAGGGACCAGTATCATGCTCCCAGGTCTTGCCCCGGCCTGGGCCCCTTTTCTGAAACATCCCTGGTGAGGAGACCTCCCAGGGGTGGAAGGTCCCTGCACCCAGTGGGTGGAAGCTCCTCTCTCCAGGGCCCCAGCTGAGCTGCAGTGCTGGGGTCTGGGGGCCACCCTGCTCCAGAACCCACTTCAGTGACTTCCCTGTGACTGTCAGGCCTCCCTTGTCGCTGCCTGGAAGGGCTGAGGTCTGCCACCTGCCTATGGAGGGCTCCATGCCCTCGTCATGCTTGCCGCGGGCTCCCCAGGGCTGAGCAGAAAGAAAGGCCTGGGTCTGAGGTTGGATAGCATCACCGATTCAATGGACATGAACTTTGGGCAAACTCTGGAAGACAGTGGAGGGACAGGGAGGCCTGGCATGCTGCAGTCCGTGGGGTCGCAAAGAGTCAGACACGACTGAGAGACTGAACATCTACCACCCACCACTGGGCACGCCCTGGGGTCTAAGGCTCACAGACTGTGAGTCTCCCAGATAAACGGACAGGCCCCCCGGTTGCAACTTGCTCACCACACACCCAAGACAGAGCAGCAGCCAGGCACCTCCCTGTCCTACCTCCAGCCAAAGCTCACCCCCAAATGCCAGGCATCAGGCCCAGGGAAGCCTCCACAAGGCCCTCTACAAGGGAGAGGGGTAACAAGCCCCTCAGTGCCTGGAGAGCTGGGGCTCTCTCCCAAGAGCTGGCTGTCACCCTCTGCCCTCTGCCAGAGCCTGGGGGGCCATCTCTGGGGGAGAAGGGGACCCTCTGAGCAAGGTACTTGGGAGGCCCACCCAGCCCCTCTCCCTGTCTGTCCCTCCCCTGCAAAAGCTTGGACCCTTCCTGCCAGACACACTAGCCCAGGCGTAATACACACACCACCCCACCCACCCTGCCACACACACACCCTCCAAAACCCAGCCAGTCTCTGAAGCTTGAGGGGCTGCCCCACTGGCTTCCAAAACAGAGAAAGTAAAGAAAGTGAAGTTGTTCAGTCATGTCCGACTCTGCAGCTCCATGGACTGTAGCACACCAGGCTTCTCCATCCATGGAGTTTTCCAGGCAAGAGTGCTGGAGTGGGGTGCCATTTCCTTCTCCAGGGGATCTTCGCAAACCCAGGTCTCCTGCATTGCAGGCAGATTCTTTACCAGCTGAGCCACAAGGGAAGCCCAACAATACTGGAGTGGGTAGCCTATCCCTTCTCCAGCAGATCTTCCCAACCCAGGAATTGAACCGGGGTCTCCAGTATTGCAGGCGGATTCTTTACCAGCTGAGCTATGAGCCAAATCAGAGCAAAGTGAAAGTGAAAGTCGCTCAGTCGTGTCTGACTCTGTGACCTCCATGGACTGTACAGTCCATGGAATTCTCCAGGCCAGAATACTGGAGTGGGTAGCCTTTCCTTTTCTCCAGGGAATCTTCCCATCCCAGGGATTGAACCCAGGTCTTCTGCATTGCAGGCAGACACTTCACCTCTGAGCCATCAGGGAAGCCAAACCAGAGGTCTGGGTCCAAATCTGGCTCCATCACCCCGGGACCACAGCAGACTGACTCAGCCGCTGGCCTGCCCTCCCCGACCTGTCTCTCCCAGCCTCCAAGTTGGTGACCATGCTGTCAAGGCCATCATCAGCTGCTGCCTCTGCCCCCCCACCCCAGGCCTTTCGGGCCTGGACAGCATGGCCCTGGCTACTCTGTGGGCTCCGCGCCTGCCACAACTGACCATCACAGGAGACCCCCCAGCCCTGCAAGGCTGATCCGGGCTGCACGGACTCATCGGGGCCCCAGGCTCCCGGCCAGCCCAGGTGGGCATCCCCAAGGCACACGTGGGCCAGAACCACAGCCTGAACTAAAGTCCCCAGCCCTCCCACCAAGGGGGTGCAGCTGCCAGGGAGAGGGGGTGGGCGTTTTCCTGTCCCCGTCTGCTTGCCTCCGTGGCAGCTCAGTTTGCTGGGGTGATGGGGGAGACAGCTCTGTCCCCCAAACCTACCCTTGTGGGGAGCCGGGAACAGGAGCACTTCTCTGGGGGGTTCCCCACTGCAGGCCCCATCTGAGGAGGGGGGAAGGTGGGGCCAGAAGTGCCAGGCAGAGGGGCTGGCGTGAGGGCAGGTGTGGAGGCTGGGACCCAGAGGGGTAGGTGTGGAAGGCGGGCGGAGGTGCGACGTGAGGATAGAAGACGGTGGGGGGACAAGGACTGGTGTGAGCACATCCTTTGACTCCGCCGATATGACCGGAGAAACCAGAAGTGGGGGCCTTGTGACCTTGCCACAGGCCTGGGCACTGTGGGCTTCCCCTCCCTGCCCCAGCCCCAGCCCCACTGCCCCCAGCCGCCCTGCCTTTCGGTAAATAAGTTTGTTTAACGCTCACCCTGACCACTGGGCCCCGAGGCCAGGCGCCCGAGCTCACAGACGGCCTTTGTGTGGCCATGAAGGGCCTTTTCATTGGGGCCCTGGCCTCCCGCCCGTTCAACCTGGCTTGCTCCCTCCACCGCAGTAGCTGTGGCCGCAGGCGACCGGCAGGGAGGGTGGCAGGCCAGGCCTGGGTCTCAGCCATGGGGGCCACCCCGGTGTCCCTGCTTGGGACCGACCCCAGCCCAGCGAGCAAGTGGGCCAGGGGCCTGTCGGGCCAGGCGCACACCTGCTCTGAGCCTCTAGCCCAGGGTGGGGCAGCTAAGAGCCTCCCCGCCACGCTCCCGCCCCGAACGGCAGGAGGAGCAGCAGCCCCGCTGGAGCCCAGAGGTGCTGGGGTAGGGCTGGCCTGCCTGCCCCCGGGTAGGACCTGTGCAGGGGAGTCGGGAGGTGAGGCCAGGTGAGGTCCCTATGCCGCCCACCACAAGGCTGTGCCCGGCATTCCTGTGGCGGCAGAGGAAACCCACCCACCCAGGCTGTGTACGCCCCGTCCAACCTGGCACCTCTGGCCGGCAGCCTCGGCTGGAAGAGCTTGGCTGCGTGGGCACCCAGGAATGGGACAGAAGCTGCCCACACGGGCCCCAGACTCAGGGGCAGACAGGGCGCCAGCACCTTCGCCTCCACCCGCTTTGACCACCGGGCTGGAGAAGCCATGTCACTGGGATGGGTGGGGCCCACAGGAGCCACGGAAGATGCCACCCTACTTTGGGTCACTTCCCCAGGGCCCTGGGCACCGCGCCAGGCCCCTGGCTCGCCCACCCAAAGGCAGGCGAGGCAAGGAGGGGGTTCTGCCGCGAGACTCTCCTGCACCCAGCAGAGGGGCTGGGGACGTTTCCACACATTCTCCCAACCTGTACTGAGGGCCACCAGCCGCCTGGCCCCGCCCGCGAGCCTGTGCACCCAGTAGATCTACAGAGACTCTCCCGCCTGGGAGGCAGAGGCCCTGGGGTTATCAGGGCCACACGGAAGGGGAGAGGCGCAGATCGCCTGAGGAACAGCGAGGAGGACGGAACCAGAAGCAGAGCCAGCCTGCAAGCTGCATCTAGGGCGTCTGGAGAGAGCCCGGGGGGCCCACAGGATCCTCACTGCCCCCCACCCCGTTTCCTCCGAGGTCTGTGCCCGAGTGCGTGGCTGCGGGAGTCACCCCAGGCCTCACCTCCTCTTGCGGCTCTCCCCAGCACATATCCACACGATGCCCAGATCCGCAGATGCCCCCAAAACCCACGCTGCAGAGAGGGTCTCCAGGGCCCCCCCACTGGTTTCTCCAGCCCCAGGACTCCCCACAGGAGCCCTGACACCCTGCCCTCCCGGCCACAGGAGATGGCTTTCTTCCAGGACAGAGACCACCTGGGAAGCCAGTGCCTCTCGTCTCTCCAGCTTTGCAGCCGGCCTGGGCCAGCCCCTCCCGGTGCAGGGCCCCACAGCCGTGTCCACGCTGGGGCTCGGGCCCCCAGGAACCCGCCACTTCGAGGCTGGCAGGACTCTTCTCGCCAGACCCCAGACTCGGCCGCTTTCAAGCCTCAGTGTGGTAGCGTCGGGCCAGCACCCTCCTGGTTTTACAGAGGTGTCTCTGGTCCTGTGCTCCCCACTGGAATTTTTTTCCCAGAATGGAAATAGTACCGGGTCTTCCTTCTCAAAGGACATTTGAGAAAACCAGCAGGGAAGGGTTTGTAGGGCTTCAAAACGTAAATGGCAGAGCTCCGTGGACCTAATATCTGGGGCCTCCGACCATCAGCTGCTTGCCCCGTGCCCCTCCCGACTCCCACCCAGATTCTCAAGGCCTTCCTTCCGATTTTAGGGTGCTGGAGTGGCCCCCACCTCCCCTGGGCAGCTAAGGACCCTGGCCCTGCTCCCCAAGTCACCGTCCTGCTTCAGAGGTCACAGTCTCTGTGACGAACGACTCCCAGAGGCCTCCAATGCGTAGCTGCCAGCCTGTGTCCCGGAGGAGCCCTTCCCGGAATCACCCCAAATGGTCATCCCCCATCCCGGTGAATGGCTTTGCCTGGCGGGCCTCAGAGAGATCCCAGCCTTAAGGTGCTTCTTCGCCTTGGGAGGCCGGTGGCAGGGAGCAGCCTTACCTGTGAGCACCGCAGGGGCCAGGACCCCACAGAGGAGCAGCAGCGCCATGCGCAGGGCCAGACAGGACGCCATCCTGGCCGGGGGGCGAGCGTGGCCAGCGGGCGGGAGGCACCGAGGACTGAGCTGCTCAACTTCAGGGCAGAGGGAACGAGGCATCAAAGGGCTGGGGAGGGTTTTCATCAATGCAAACTCTGTCCTCCTGGGACACCGTGCCCGCCCCCCACACATGAACACACACACACAGCCAAGCTCACAGAGCTGACTGCTTCCCTGAACTCTGGAGCAGCCCCACCCTCAGAGAGGGAAAGAGGAAATCGTTCTTTCCCTCTCTCCTCCTTCTCTCTCTCTCTCTGTCTCTCTTTCTCACACACACATACACATGCACGCACGCACACGCGCGTGCACCTAGGCCACTGAAAGAGATTCTCAAACCTCCACGTGCAAAAGACACCCAGGGTGACCGATAAATGCAGCGGCTCCAGCACTTTCTCCCAGTGGGTCACGGGTGAGCCCAGGAATCTGAATTTTAGTGCTCAAGGCCCAGGCCTGAGCGACTGCCACCGTGGGCTGGCAGCACCGACCAGGGCCAGGCTCGGCTCACATCTGGGCTCTTGACACCTGGCAGGGAGCGGGTGTTCAACAGAGCTAGGTGCAGCCATGCTCCTAAAGCTGTTTGCAGCCAGCCTTCTAGCAGCTCTCCTCTCTCCAGAAAAACCCACGGCATTAAATGCCCTGGGTCTCTTCTTCCTGCTTTCTGTTCTCCCAGGTATCTGGGACTTGAAATACCACTAGTGTGTTCATGACACCCGTGTCCAGCCTGGGTCTGGCCCCATCACCCTCTGCCTCCTGGAAGGCCCCAAGGGCATCTAATGAGCGTCTCCAACTTAGCATTGCCAAAACAAACCTGACGCCACTGCCTCCCCAACCCTGTTCAGTTAAATTCCAGCTCCCCACCTTCCAGATGTCCCAGCCACATAAAATGCATCAACGGTCTTTTCCACTTACTCCCCACGTCTAATCTCTCAGAAAGTACACCCTCCTACAGCAAACCCTTCATGGTTCCCCACTACTTTTAGAATAAAAAGTCAAACTAAGGACTTATGTTCAGTCTGATGGCCTTGACGAAGTTCCTCCAACACACCAAACTCCACCCTGCCTCAGGGCCTCTGCACTTGCTGTCCTCTCTCCCAGCAAGCAGCTTCTCAGCTCAAGACATAGCTACCTTCTTATGGCCACTCAGGTCTCAGCTCTGAGCAGTCAGTCCCCCACCCACTCATCACACTTCTTTAAGTTTCTTCTTAGCATTTATACTTATGTGAAACTTTGCTGTCTCTTACTTTTGGGGGTGGGTAATTTTCTGAAGTGAAGTGGAAGTCGCTCAGTCATGTCCAATGCTTTGCGACCCCATGGACTATATAGTCCATGGAATTCTCCAGGCCAGAATACTGGAGTGGATAGCCTTTCCCTTCACCAGGGGATCTTCCTGACCCAGGAATCGAACCAGGGTCTCCTGCATTGCAGGCGGATTCTTTATCAACTGAGCTATCAGGGAAACCCAGTGTCTCCACAGCAATTTTTTGAGGAATGACCTAAATATTGTGAAGTACACAAATTTTATGCTTACAGCTTGATGGACTTTCATGCACATATACACCTGTGTAAACACCACCCAGAGAGATGTAGAATGAGCAGGATTCCTCCTGCCCCTCCCTATCAGTGCCCTCAGAGTGCTGATCTGCCTTCTCTCGTCATAGATTAGCTTTCCAATCAGTGGAATCGTGTGACGTGAGCTCTTACGCCTGGCTTTTGTTCAGTGTTCTGTGAGATTCATCCAGATTGCTGCACGGAGCAGTGACTCATTCTTTTCCATTGCTGAATATGGCTTCGCCGACGCAAAGGACATGAGTTTGAGCAAGCTCTGGGAGATGGTGAAGGACAGGGACACCCGTCCTTGGGGTTGCAAAGAGTCGGACATGACTGAGCGGCAGAACAATTCAGCTGCCACAAATTACCCATTCTTTTATCCATTTTTAAAAATATCAATTTGGGGTATTTCCAGGACTGAACTTCTACAAATATGGCTCCTATAGGTATTCTCATACCTACCTTTGGAGAACATGTACACTCATTTTTCTCGGTTACGTATCTAAAGATAGAATTGGAAGATTGGATTTAACATATACACACTATCATGTATACACTAGACAGCTAGTGGGGACCGAGCTCAGCTCGGCGCTCTGTGATGACCTAGGGGGTGGGAGTGAGCTGGGTGGGAGGGAGGCTCAAGAGCCAGGGGATATATGTATGGCTGGTTCACTTCCCTGTACAGCAGAAACTAACATAACATTGTAAAGCAATTATATTCCAATTAAAAAAAAAATTGCTAGGCTAGAGTATAATGTTTAGATTCTATAGGGGCTGCCGAGCCACTTTTCAACAAGTCCTCAGACTCATCAACAGTCTGAGTTCCAGTTCCCCACATCCTCACCCATACCTGGCATTGCCAGTCTTTTTATTTCTAGCCGTTCTGGTAGGTACGTTGTGGTGTCTCAAGTGTGGCTGCATTTTCATGACTAATAAAATTGAATACATTTTTATATTAATATTTATTGACCACAGGAATATATGGAGAAGGCAATGGCACCCCACTCCAGTACTCTTGCCTGGAAAATCCCATGGACGGAGGAGCCTGGTAGGCTGCAGTCCATGGGGTCGCTAGGAGTCGGACACGACTGAGAGACTTCACTTTCACTTTTCACTTTCATGCATTGGAGGAGGAAATGGCAACCCACTCCAGTGTTCTTGCCTGGAGAATCCCAGGGACGGAATATATTCCTTTGTGAAGAGCTGTTCAATTTTTTTGGGGGGGCGCCTGTATATTTATTAGGGAGGCCTATCACTTTGAATTTATTTTTAGGGTTTTTTTTTTTTTTTTTTGGTGTGTGCACCCAGATAAAAATCCTTTGTCAGACATATGTAATGGTGCCTTTAAATGAAGTGTCCATTGGCTGTCTGTCCTTACTCTGTGACTCTTAAGTCCCAGATAGCAAGGACTGGTTAGAACATGCATTGGTGCAAAAGTAATTGCAGTTTTGCATTGTTGAACTTTGCCATCTGATATGGGAATACATTCTTAAATAAATGTGGTTACGTTATACATCATTTTAATACAAATTTCTTGCTTTATGTTTTTTGCTAATGAATTATTACTTGTGTATTTTATTTGTATTTTAGACTATGGAAATGATGTTAGGCAAAAAGCAAATTCGACCAATTTTCTTATTCTCATTCAGAATGGGTTACAAAGCATCGGAGACAACTCACAACATCAGCAACACATTTGGCCCAGGAACTGCTAATGAATGTACAGTACAGTGGTTGTTCAAGAAGCTTTGCAAAGGAGATGAGATCCTTGAAGATGAGCAGCCTAGTGGCTGGCCATCAGACGTGGCTGGCCATCAACCGAGAGCAATCTTCGGAAGCTGATCGTCTTACAACTTCATGACAAGTTGCTGAAGAATTCAGCATTGACCATTCTATGGTCGTTCAGCATTTGAAGCAAATTGGAAAGGTGAAAAAGCTCAATAAACGGGTGCCTCATAAGCCAACCATGAATCAGAAAAATCGTTTGAAGTGTCATCTTCTACACAACAATGAATCATTTTTTGATTGGGTTGTGATGTGCAATGATTTTATACAACAAGCAGCGGCAACAGCTCAGTGGTCAGACCAAGAAGCTCCAAAGCACTTCCCAAACCCAAAATTGCATCAAAAAAAGGGTCATGGTCACTGTTTGGTGGCCTGATGCTGGTCTGATCCACTACAGCTTTCTGAATCCTGGTGAAACCATTACATCTGAGAAGTATGCTCAGCAAAGTGATGAGATGCACCAAAAACTGCAAGGCCTGCAGCCAGCCCTGACCAACAGAAAGAGCCCAATTCTTTGTGACAACGCCTGGTGGCACGTCGCACAACCAGCGTTTCAGAGGTTGAATGAATTGGGCTACAAAGTTTTACCTCATCTGCCATATTCACTTGACCTCTCGCCAACTGACTACCACTTCTTCCAGCACCTCAACAACTTTTTGCAGGGAAAAGGCTTCCACAACCAGCAGGACGTAGAAAATGCTTTCCAAGAGTTCATTGAATCCCGAAGCATGTATTTTTTTTTCGCTATAGGAGTAAACAAATTTATTTCTCATTGGCCAAACTACGTTAATTGTAATGGTTCCTATTTTGATTAATAAAGTTTGAGCCTAGTTATAATAATTTAAAATCCAGGACCTGAAACGGCAATTCCTTTTGCACCAACCTAATAGAATCTAGTGAGGCTCCCAGGCGGCGCTAGTGGTAAAGAACCTGCCTGCCAACGCAGGAGATGGGAGACACTGGTTCCATCCCTGGGCTAGGAAGATCCTCTGGAAGAGGGCATGGCAACCCACTCCACTATTCTTGCTGGGAGAATCCCATGGACAGAGGAGCCTGGTGGGCTACACTCCGTGGGGTCGCAAGAGTCAGACAGGACTTAGCAACTAAACCACCGCCATTGCCTCAGTTGCTCACTCATTTGATTGTGCTGCTCATTTGCTGTATCTCCTCTCCGCACCTTTCTATGCCCTATAGCAGAGCCAGGTCCCCAGCACACTCCTGAGATTCTTGCCAGCTGACTCCCTGTGAGCAACTCCAGTGGAGGCACTGGTGGGAGCTGAAAGATGGGAGCAGAGAAGTGACTCTCTCTGATTCAGATTTCTCCAAGTGTCTCTGGCGGCAGCAGCACTGGCTGCAGAAACGTCAGTAGCACACAGCTGCCGAGGACTGCAGGGGTAGCCTGGAAGCGCTGGCTCCAGGATCCTTGTCAGGTGGCTGCATTCAGGCCCTTAGTGGACAGGGCTGTGGCCTGTGATCGTTCTTTCTGCTCCTCCAGCCCAGGCGGGTGTCAGTTTCTGAGCTGAGTGACTAATTTGGGTTGCCTTGCCTTCCCTCTTTCGTTCCTTCAGTCCTTTCAACATCTTTGTGATAAGTTCCTCCATTAAGGCTCTTCTGTTTGAAATACCTACAGTGAACTCTGTGTCCTAGTCAGACTCTGACCAATAAGGGGTTAGCACTTGAAATGGTTCCCCAGAAACTGACCCTTACAGATATGCTTCCCAATTTGACTTGCCACCCTGTGTGAGCTTGAGCTCACTGCCAGTGGAAAACGAGATCTGATAACATACGGCATACCCTATGTTAAGACCTGGGGCTGTTGAGCATGAAGCGCCTATTCAAGACGAGGCTTGAAGGACCAGGTAGATGCTCTTTAGTGATGATGATCAAGAGGATAATGAAGTGAACTGGCTACTTTTTACTGCCTTAGGTGCTTAAAAAAAAGGTCATGGCTTTCAATTTGAAGGTCAAGGCATGATCAAAGACCTGGAGCACTTCTATGACAATCTTTTAAAACTCTCTTATTTCTTGTAGATACAGAGCTTAATTGGCAGAAGACCAGGCCCTGAATTTGTGTGGCTTGCAGTATCACAATCCTGAATTCACAACTGTGTCAGTTTTTTTTTTCAGGTGAAATTCATGGTACTGATTGGGAACAAGTGAGCCCTTGAGATCTGGAATGGGGGTATTTGGATAGACTTGAATCGGAGAATCTTCCACCTACAAGTCCTCAGGCCTCCCCTACAGACGCAGCAGGCTCCTTATAGAAACGGCTAATTCCAAATCTAGAGACGTTAAGTGAGGAGCCTAGAATATCTCATGCCAAAGTAAAAAAGAGCTCAAAGGATGATAGGGATGTGGCAAAAGGACTCAAAAGGCAGCTTGGAGGGGTTCCAAATGGGCGACTTGGGCACAAGAAATAGTGTGATTATACCCTACAGTGTGTGTGCGTGTGTGTGTAAAGTTCTTCCTTGTAGTAGAATGTTAATCAGTTCAGTCCCTCAGTCGTGTCCAACTCTTTGTGACCCCATGGACTGCAGCACATCAGGCCTCCCTGTCCATCACCAACTCCCAGAGTTTACTCAAATTCATGTCCAATGCTAATAAATTACAAAAAAGCTTGGTGAGCACTAGTTGTTCAAGCCAAGAATCACCAATGACTGCTAAACTAGTGGATCAAAGTTTGATGAGAACTGGATATTTAGGTGCGAAGTATCTCCCATAAAGAGAAAACTCATTACAGTGGAGAAACCTGGCAGATATCATCTTTAAGTAATTAAAGTTGCCATCACAAGGAATGGTTCAAACTGACATCAGGTACCTCCTGATACGATACATCATTGCATAATATGAATTAAATCATGAGAAAGTACCAAATGAAATTTAAGTGCATTCTACAAAATAATTGTCCCTTAAAAAATTCCAAGGTATGAAAGAGAAACTGTTCCAGATTAGAGGAGACTCAAAAAATGAAGTCCCATGGACAGAGGAGCCTGGTGGGCTACAGTCCATGGGGTCACAAGTCAGACATGACTTAGCTACTAAACTACTACCAAGAAATATGACATCTAAACACAAAAACCAACCACGATGGCATCCTGACCTTTTCATATTTTTCCTTACAGAAGACATTAGCAGAGCAATTGGTGAAATACGAAGGAATTCTTGATATTAACAGTATCAAGTACTCTATTTCCTAATTTTAACTATTGTATTGTGGTTATGTAACAAAATGTCCTTGTTTCAAGGAAACACAGTCTGAAATGTTTAGGGGTAAGGGACATAATGTCTACAAGTTTGCTTTCAAATGATTCGTAAAATATAGTTACCAAGAGTCATTATTGAGGGTGTAGCTCTAGAGGTGTGGGTAAATGTTGGCAACTGGAGAATCTGGATGAAAGATATGTGGGAGTTCTTTCTACTGTTCTTACAAGTTTTAAGCCTGAAATTATTCAAAATAAAAATTCCCCCCCTCCTCAAAAAGAATCACTTTATTTCAACAACTGATGAAATAATAGACCTAGGCAATGATCATCAATGAATATTAAAACTGGTACACAAGAGACCAATAGAAATTTATAATGGATCATAGCAACAGGACTGATGAAATCTGACAGAAGTAAAAATGGGATGACCAGACAATGCTGCCTGTGATACCACAGGATGAATGCCAATTAACTATTCTTGGAGGGGGAGAGGAAAATCTGAAGCTAGTCAAATTTCTAGACCTACCAGTTTACAGAAACTGTGGGGGAGATGAACAAATTGACACCATAAGGACGATCCTTGCTGGATCCATATTATAGGATGTTCTGTGGGTAAGTGATCTTGTTTTTTCAAATTTTTTTTTGATGGGAAGCTGGTTAGACTAAAAGAGACTTAAAACTTAGCAACCAAATGTGATCCATGAACCTCATTTTGATTTTGACTCAAACTTTCATAAAAAGACACTTCTGAGATAATCTGAAAAAAATAATATACAGACTGTGTTTAGATATTAAGAATTACTCATACCATTAATGTGGTATCGGTGTGAGCTTTTTTAAAGGTATGTTACAATATGCACTGAAGCACGTTATGAGTGACTCAGTATAGCCAGGATTTGTTTTAAAATATTCTAAGGGGAAAAGAAAATGTGAGAGTAAAAAATAACTGGTAAAATGGTAGGAGTTTGTTACATTAGTTGTCAGGACAATGTTTGTGTCCTCTCAGATTCATGTGCAGGAAGCCCTAATCCCAGTGTGATGGTATTCAGAGGTGGGGCCTTTGGGAGGTGATTAGATTAGGTCATGAAGGTGGGATCCCCGTGTTGGGATAAAAAGATGATTTTTAAGAGATAGAAAGGTGGGATAGAGACATGAGATCTCTCTCTGTCACGTGAGGACATAGCAAGAAGAAGGCCACTTGTAAACCAGGAAGAGGATTCTTAGTGGACACTGACTCTGTCAGCACCAAGCTTGTGGGACTTCCCAGCCCAGACCAAGACATGAGTCTACTTCAATGTCGCCTTACATTTTTTTTCAATTAAAAAGAAAAAAGCTGAACTTAGGCAAAAGTTATGCATCTTCATTCCAGTTGACAAAGACTTGGCAGTGTTCCCAAAAGAGCTCCTCAAGGGGGATGACCGAGCAGGGAGGTGCACTCCTGTCTGCCTCAGCCACTCCCTCCTGCCTGCAAGATGGGCATGATGGTGTGGGGCTCCAGAGGCCACCTTGGAGCATGAGTGACCTTGAGAAAGGAGCCACAATCAGGATGGTGAACCAGAAAGAACCTGGGTCTCTGAGCTATAGCAGCCTTGGAATGACCACCTCCAGATTTCACTCGAGACATCCTCTTGTTTAAGTCCTTGTTACTTTGTGGCTGTTGTTCAGTCGCTAAGTCGTGTCCAACTCTTTGACCCCATGGACTGCAGCACTCCAGGCTTCTCTGTCCTTCACCGTCTCTGGGAGTTTGTTCAAACTCATGTCCATTGTGCTGATGATGCCATCCAATCATCTCATCCTCTGTCTCCCCCTGCTTCTCCTGCCCTCAGTCTTGCTTAGCATCAGGGTCTTTTCCAATAGGTCCAAACCTAATGGTGACCTACTGACCTTTAGGGCTATTTTGCATGTTAAGGAGGCCCTTCAAAGGAAAAACGAATCTCCTTTCAAGGCAAACTAACTTCGCACTCGTAGATTTAGAGGGACAGGTAAACAACCTTTAAGAAATGAGGTCTCTGCTTAAGACCAGCTGGACTAAGTATTAGAACTGTGGTGTCCCACCCCTGGGACATCACTTTGCCACCAAAGAAACAGGAAGCGAGGGCGGCTGTTAGGCTGCAGTTAGGGAAGAGCCCGCTTCTCTCGCTTCCCAACATCTGTGTGCTGTTTCTCCCACACAATGAACCCATAACGTTGCTACTTTAGCTGCAAGACGTTGCCACCGATGAATCCCTGGAGGGAAGCCATTCTCTCAGAGGCTCCAGGTTCCCTGTCCAGAACCAACACTACCAAGAGCTGTGTGGGTCCATCACACTTAGGGCATCCGACATCTGCAAAATGAACACCACCTGCCTGGCTGTCTCAAGGTTCCCAGGCTCTCCACGCTCCCAGCAAGCACTGCGGCTCCCTGCAGGGTCAGGGTCAGTCACACTCTAGAGCTGGACTTCTTTTCGTTCCCCAAAAACCCACCCATTCTGAGGACAACTTCCATTTGGAAGGTGCTCTCAGCTGCACCTACTTGATTAAGAATGTACATGCCTATTGCTCTTTTAGTGAAGCTCAGCTTACCTCATGGGAAGCACAGAAGAGAACCAGCTTCATCTCACAGTAGGACCATACAGACTTTTTAACATATAATGCAGAGCGGGTATTTTGTACAAAATACATTTAAAATTCTTCAACTGATCAATGTAAGACAGTGTGTATAAAATGGCACACACACTATACATGTGTGTGTATACATGTACACAGGTGTTGTATATATAGCTCCCCTAAAAGAGAAATGGGCTTCCCTGGTGGCTCAGATGGTAAAGAATCTGCCTGCAATATAAGCGGCTGGTGTTCAATCCCTGGGTTGGGAAGATTCCCTGGAGAAGGGAATGTATTCCTTCTTCAGTATTCCTGCCTAGAGAATCCATCAAGGACAGAGGAGCCTGATGGGCTACAGTTTGTGAGCTCACAAAGAGTCAGACACAACTGAGCAACTCACACACACACACACACAAAAGAGAAATGATTGTTTAAAATAAAGCCTAAAGTTAGCCTGGATGGGAAGAGTTTGGGGGAGAATGGATACATGCATACAAAAGGCTGAGTTCTGTTGCTGTCCACTGAAATTATCACATTGTTAATAGTACACATTCCAATATAAAATAAAAAGTTAAATAAAACTTTCGGCAAACCATTCAATATCACAGTAATCCAAGTCTATGCCCCAACCACTAAGCTGAAATTGAATGGTTCTATGATGACCTCACCCTTATGGCAGAAAGTGAAAAGGAACTAAAAAACCTCTTGATGAAAGTGAAAGAGGAGAGTGAAAAAGTTGGCTTAAAGCTCAACCTTCAGAAAACTAAGATCATGGCATCTGGTCCCATCACTTCATGGCAAATAGATGGGGTAACAGTGGAAACAGTGTCAGACTTTTTTTGGGCTCCAAAATCACTGCAGATGGTGGTTGCAGCCATGAAATTAAAAGACTCTTACTCCTTGGAAGGAAAGTTATGACCAACCTAGACAGCATATTCAAAAGCAGAGACATTACTTTGCCAACAAAGGTCCGTCTTGTCAAGGCTATGGTTTTTCCAGTGGTCATGTATGGATGTGAGAGTTGGACTGTGAAGAAAGCTGAGCACTGAAGAATTGATGCTTTTGAAGTGTGGTGTTGGAGAAGACTCTTGCGAGTCCCTTGGACTGCAAGGAGATCCAACCAGACCATCCTAAAAGAGACCAGTCCTGGGCGTTCATTGGAAGGACTGATGCTGAGGCTGAAACTCCAATACTTTGGCCACCTCAAGCAAGGAGCTGACTCACTAGAAAAGACCATGATGCTGGGAGGGATTGGGGGCAGGAGGAGAAGGGGACGACAGAGAATGAGATGGCTGGATGGCATCACTGACTCAATGCACATGAGTTTGGGTGAACTCTGGGAGTTGGTGATGGACAAGGAGGCCTGGCATGCTGCCATTCATGGGGTCGCAAACAGTCGAACAAGACTCAGTGACTGAACTGATGATGACCTCAAGACCTTCTAGAACTAAAATAAAAAAAAAAAAGATGTCCTTTTCATCGTATGGGACTGGAATGCAAAAGTAGGAAGTCAAGAGATACCTGGGGTAACAGGCAAGTTTGGCCTTGGAGAAAAAAATGAAGCAAAGGTTAACAAGAGTTTTGCCAGGAGAACGCACTGGTCGTAGCAAACACCCTCTTACAACACAAGAGAAGACACTACACATGGACATCACCAGATGGGTCAATACCGAAATCTGATAATATTCTTTGCAGAAGAAGATGGAGAAGCTCTATACAGTCAGCAAGACCAGGAGCTGACTAGCTCAGATCATGAACTCCTTACTGCAAAATTCAGACTTAAATTGAAGTGGGGAAAACCACTAGACCATTCAGGTATGACCTAAAAATGAAATCCCTTACGGTTATACAGTGCAAGTGGCAAACAGATTCAAGGGATTAGATCTGATAGAGAGAGTGCCTGAAGGGATCAGATCTGATAGAGAGAGCGCCTGAAGGACTGTGGACAGAAGTCTGTGACACTGCACAGACCATTCCCAAGAAAAAGAAATGCAAAAAGTCAAAATGCTTGTCTGAGGAGGATTTACAAATTCCTGAGAAAAGAAGAGAAGCTAAAGGCAAAGGAGAAAGGAAAGATATACCCATCTGAATGCAGAGCTCCAAAGAATAGCAAGGAGAGATAAAGCTTTCCTCGGTGTCTCTCACTCAGTTGTGTCCGACTCTTTGTGTCTGACCCCATGGATTATACAGTCCATGGAATTCTCTAGGCCAGAATACTGGAGTGGATAGCCTTTCGCTTTCCCAGGGGAGCTTCCCAACCCAGGAATCGAACTGGGGTCTCTTGCATTGCATGTGGATTCTTTACCAACCGAGCTATCAGGGAAGCAATTCCTCAGTGATCAGTACAAAGTAGTAGAGGAAAACAATAAAATGGGAAAGACTAGAGATCTCTTCAAGAAAATTAGAGATACCAAGGGAACATTTCATACAAAGATGGGCACAATAAAGGATAGAAACGGTATGGACCTAACAGAAGCGGAAAATATTAAGAAGAGGTGGCAAGAATACACGAAAGAACTAAACAAAAAAGATCTTCATGACCCAAATAACCACAATAGTGTGATCACTTACCTAGAGCCAGACATCCTGGAGTGTGAAGTCAGCCCTAGGAAGCATCACTACAAACAAAGCTAGTGGAGGTGATGGAATTCTAGCTGAGCTATTCCAAATTCTAAAAGATAATGCTGTGAAAGTGCTGCACTCAATATGCCAGAAAAATTGAAAAACTCAGCAGTGGTCACAGGACTGGAAAAGGTCAGTTTTCATTCCAATCCCAAAGAAAGGCAATGCCAAAGAATGCTCAAACTACTGCACAACTGCACTCATCTCACACACTAGCAAAATTCTCCAAACCAGGCTTTAACAGTGCATGAACCGAGAACTTGCAGATGTTCAAGCTGGTTTTAGAAAAGGCAGAGGAACCAGAGATCAAATTGCCAACATTCGCTGGATCATCAAAAAAGCAAGAGAGTTCCAGAAAAACATCTACTTCTGCCTTACTGACTACACCAAAGCCTTTGACTGTGTGGATCACAACAAACTGTGGGAAATTCTTAAAAAGACAGGAATACCAGACCACCTGACCTGCCTCCTGAGAAATCTGTATGCAGGTCAAGAAGCAACAGTTAGAACCAGACATGGCACAGCAGACTGGTCCAAATTGGGAAAGGCTGTATATTGTCACTGTTTGTTTAATTTATATGCAGAGTACATCATACAAAATGCTGGGCTGGATGAAGCACAAGCTGGAATCAAGATTGCTGGGAGAAATATCAATAGCCTCAGATATGCAAATGACACCACTCTTATGACAGAAAGCAAAGAGGAACTAAAGAGCCTCTTGATGAAGGTGAAAGAGGAAAGTGAAAAAGCTGGCTAAAAATTCAACGTTCAAAAATGAAGATTGTGGCATCTGGTCCCATCACTTCATGGCAAATAGATGGGCCAACAGTGGAAACAGTGAGACACTGTTTTCTTGGCTCCAACATCACTGCCGATGGTGACTGCAGCATGAAATTAAAAGACGCTCGCTCCTTGGAAGAAACGCTGTGACCAGCCTAGACAGCAGATTATTAGCACAGACATTACTTTGCCAACAAAGGTCCATCTAGTCAAGGCTATGGTTTTTCCAGTAGTCATGTATGGATGTGAGTTGGACCATAAAGCTGAGCGCCGTTAAGAATTGATGCTTTTGAACTGTGGTTTTGGAGAAGACTCTTGAGAATCCCTTGGACTGCAAGGAGATCCAACAAGTCCATCTTAAAGATCATCAGTCCTGGGTGTTCACTGGAAGGATTAATGTTGAAGCTGAAACTCCAATACTTTGGCCACCTGATACAAAGAGCTGACTCATTTGAAAAGACCCTGATGCTGGGAAAGATTGAAGGCAGGAGAAGGGGACGACAGAGAACGAGATGGTTGGATGGCATCAGCAACTTGATGGACATGAGTTTGAGCAAGCTCCGGGAGTTGGTGATTGACAGGGAAGCCTGGCATGCTGTAATCCATGGGGTCACAAAGGGTCGGACACTACTGAGCAACTGAACTGACCATTATCTTGAAATTAAGAAGAGCGCCCCCAACTCAGAGCCAATGAAGAGTTCAAGCTCCTTGGTATATACACAGAACCTCGTCTCGTGAAGATAATTCCCATTCGCCTGCTCTTCTAGAATGACCTGACCACTCACTCCAGTTCCCAAACCCCTGAATCTGAATGGCTTGTGACTACCTTGACAGAATAAAGTGTCAGAGAAAGTCAGAAGAGATGAGGCAGCCTCTGCCCCAGGGGTGGGAGTCAGCGGCCGAACAAGCAGCCCACCTACCTGCAGCCACCACCCACACTGGAGAAGCACAGACAACTCCTCCAGCCATCAACCTAGCAGAGTGCCCAGCTGACAACTGCCAGCACCAACCACTCACCATTCACAAGGGTGAGCCATTGTGTTGGCCAACCCAATGGAACCTTCCCAAGATCGCAGCCCCTGCTGACATGTGAACAAGACCAGAGGAAAACCATGGAAGAACTGTCCATGTGAGCCCTTCCTATGAGGTCCTGACTCACAAAATTACCAATAAAATGAAAGGGTTGTTGTCAGCCTATTTGGGGGCATTATGTAGCAACAGTAACCAGGACACCAACGCCCTTGGGGGAAAGGGTCCATAATCAAATTATCTTGTTTGGGTATGTTTTTGAAATTCTGACTTATGACAACTGGAAGCAAACAGTGTTCAAAACAAATACTTTAAAACTCAGGAAGAGCTAAGATAATTGGCCAGTATATTCACAGAAAGGGGCTACCCTGATAGTTCAGTTGGTAAAGAATCCACCTGCAATGCAGGAGATCCTGGTTTGATTCCTGGGTCGGGAAGATCCGCTGGAGAAGGGATAGGCTACCCACTCCAGTACTGTTGGGCTTCCCTTGTGGCTCAGCTGGTAAAGAACCCACCTGCAATTCGGGAGACCTGGGTTCGCTCCCTGGGTCGAGAAGATCCCCTGGAGATGGGAAAGGCTACCCACTCCAGTATTCTCGCCTGGAGAACTCCATGGACTGTAGAGTCCATGGGGTCTCAGAGTCGGACATGACTGAGCGACTTTCACTTCACATTCACACAAAGAGGTAAGAACATGGTCACTGGAAGTGAAAGAGTAAATGAGACTGTGAAAAACTGATAGCATTGCGACAGAAACAAACATTCCTAGGAAAGAGTGGTTTCTTTCCAATATGTGGGAAACTCCTCAGGTAGAAGCAGTGCTGCTGGTTAAGCAAGTGTAATGTTCCATGACTAAAATGACTCTGCTTCCCCCAAATCTGCCGACCTTCTCCCAAATGCTTGTGTTTTTAACTTTCCCCCGAACAAGCAGAGTTGAGTCTAGTCTGGAAGGTGTGGGCAGGTTCTGGAGGGGATCTTCAGTGGGGTGGTGTGTGTGTGTGTCTGTGTGGTGAGGGAAGGAGACAAGCCACAGGTCAGCAGAGAGAGGCCAAGGAGGATGGACACTGATTCAACTTACCCCGTTTACCTTGACCTCTACGCTCTCCAACTAAAGAACCAGTCAGCGACTCGGAGCCTGCCAGAGAAAGCCATGGCTGCCTCCACATCCTGGGCACTCACGTGTCTGCAGCTTTTCCACGGTGTCAAGAACATGGCTTAGTGCAAAACTCACCTCGACAAGCGTGAGTACAAGAGATGTACCCAGACAGAATACCACCAGATTTTATTTAAGGTCTTTTTTATTTTCCTCCACACTGGCAAAAGTTCCGAGGGAGCTTAAAGTTCTGTAAACATCTTAACTGTCCCTCTTCCCCACCCCCACTTTTGAATTTACAAAGCAAAGGAGAGCAGGAGCCCCAGTTTTTAATGGTTCCCCATCTCCTCATGCTGTTTGATCCAAAAACTATATACAAGTTTGTAGCAGTCTCTGTATAGTTATTGTACATGTTTAGGAGGGAGGGCGGCCAAAAGGGATAGGGAGAATGCTGATCCAAAAGAATAAAAACAGAAAGCAAATAGAATCATCCCAAACCAAACTGCTCTCAGAGCAACTCCAGCCTTCCTCGGGCCATGATGTCAGAAAGGGAAGGCGCTCGACCAGGAGCCGCCCGAACCACAGCACTTCTTGTGCGGGGATGGACGGTCCGGTGGCTGCAGACCAAAGTGTGACTGGCAATTTCAGGTGATGTTCTGTGGGGGGGTTGGCGGAGGCAGGAAGAGTATTTGCTTATAAATAGGGCTTGAATACATTTATACTTGCAGTGAAGGGGTATTAGGAGGCCACGATCGAAGCCAGAACCAGGCTCCTCTCTCCCGTCCCCTCCATCCCACGGGAATCTCCTGTTTAGTGGTTTCCACGGATGCAGGTCTTAAAAGATGGTCAGGTTTTGCATGTTCTCTTTTCAGAAAAGGCAAGCCAGCACCTTGCCGTTCCAGAATCTTTAGACAAAACCTTTCGGGGCCACAGCAAGACACACACGCAATGCTCTGAGGAACCAGATGAAATTCCGAGCTTTTATCAGAAGCAGTTTATCCCTATCCAAAATGAAATTATACAAATTCATACATATGGTAAAGATCCTAACTGCCTCTTAAACGAGACAAATTTTCAGCAGAAAGGCCCAAAACAAACTGGTCCTAGTCCTCTGAAGTAAAAATATTTATGGGAAAAAATCCGTTTTTGTAAGAAAGAAAAATTAAAAATAAGTTCCTCTCCCAGGCCATAGGGCTTCCTTTGTCCGATCAGGTTGGAGTATGCCAGGAGAGAAGTCAGCTTGCTTGGAAGTCACTATCTAATGAAGAAAAACCAAGAATCCTTTCTCTGAAAGGATCCTAAGAATGAGGGTGAGGGGTGTGCAACATCAAACCAATCAATCTAAACACCACCCCACTCAGGGCCTCTTGGATGCAATCCCGAAGTTAGCCGTGGCAATGCCACCTGCAGACTGGAAGAGCCCTGACTGTCTCTGTCGGACGCTCAAGTCACAGTCCATGCGCGTTTTGTTGCTGGCCAATGTCTGTTACCATTAACTCTCTTCATGATTGCACCCGTCAGACCCCTTGCCCGTTTGGGGGGTGGGGCGGGGAAAAAGAAGAAAAAGAAAAATCAAACAGAAGGAAAAAAATGACAAGAGAAAGTAAATTGCTACTGGCAGATCCCAACACACTTTCTGGGAGATGGGAGGTGGAATCACGGCACAGTGAACATGTGCTGCCCACAAGCAGCCTTGCTGGGGAGGAGTCCCCACTGCCACCCCCGAGACGCAGCGTCCGGTCCACTCATCCACAGTCTGAGATGCGCACCAACAAAAACGGCTTAAAGAATCCTGGACACAAAGGGCTAGAAGAAAAAGCCTGAGATGATCGGTTCTGTGATTTGTTGCAGTGACAGAGAATATATGGTGAGTTAAGTGTTGTGTCCAAAGCTGGAGAATCCATGGTCGGCAGAGAGGAGAGGGAAGGCCAGTCTGCTCTGGCAGGCGCTCAGTAGTCATCCACAGTTTCGATCTCACCCATATTGAGTCGCTCCGAGGAAGCGTTGACTGAAAACCCTGCAGGGAAAAATCCGTCAATGAGTGACCAATGTTGACCAGACAACCCTGTGGCTCAAATTCAGGCAGGGGGCTGGAATTTCAGTCTCCCGTTTTTGAGTATACCAACAGGGATACTAAAAGGAGGAAGAAGAAAGGATAAAGGTCAATGCAGCAGTTTTCTTGCCCTTCCAATGAGAGATTGTATTTTTAGATGTTTTATTTCTTAAGGTTCTGATATAGTTTAATTAGGGAAGAAACACACACACACACCAGCATCACTGCTTAAAAAGAACTGCAAACCACTGCCCTGGGGAGTCCTGAATCCAGGCCTGGGGTGAGTGTGCATGTGTGTGTGTCAAAGCCAGGCCAGGCTGGCTAGGGGGAGAAGTTCATTCAGGTGTAGCTACCTTAGAAGAATGGGGCAGGGGGAGGACAAGAATAACACACTAAGTACTTTGTAACCACTAGACCAAATGACTGTGACATCTCAGTGAGAATAATCACTACTTCAGCCCCATTCACTAACTGGGAATACTTTGAGTCCAAAACACTGCCAAAGTTCTGGTTGAGAGGTTCTGCTCTGGGGGTAGGAGGCTCCAGGGAAGGCAGGCTACAAGCTCCTGAGAGCTCTCAGCTGCTCTTCCTATCACACAGAAGACAGCACAGAAATGAAAAAACTCCCTTACTCAGCTCAACCTACTCTAAGTAGACCACCAAAGGCAAGGATCTCACTGAGCAATACTGATTAACCAAAATGCTATCTGGTTTAGAAAAGGCAATACTACCACAGCTGAGCTTACAAACACTACTGAGGTCTGAAAACCTAATGCCATCAGTCATGTATAAGTTTTCAATAAACTCCACATAATCAGAGACTGATAAAAGGTACTATTAACAGGGCCTCTATGGAATGAGTGAGTCTCAAAATGCTTTCAGTTCAACCACCCTAAATGAAACCCCAAACTGTCTCAGTTGCTGTTTGAGTATCAAAAAGTAAACAGGCGAAGCTTTCCAGTCTAAAAGCAGCTCTGTTAATATTACTTCGAGCTTTTGCCCCCTCCTTTTTGCCCTTTAACATTCAAGTTTTCAAACAAATACACACTTTAAATGTACCAATAATACACAAAAATGTCTTACATAATAAAAATACTTTAATTACATTACACTGACTCCAAAATATCCTGATTTGAAAACATAAACATCCCTATTTTTTAATCAAGGAAGCTGTGGTACAAGCTGTTTCCAAGGCTTCCTTTTGGAAGAGGTTAGGATTCCAAACCCCAACCTGAGTTCTACCCCTCAACTGTGTTCCCATAACCTGCAGGACTTTTTTCCCGTCAAAATAATGAAAGGCTTAGTGTGTTCATACTTGAAAATAACAGTTATTTAGGTAAATGTAAACCCTAAAGAACAGTCTATGAAATGAACTATTACTCGGCTCTAAAGCAAGTTTTTCTTTGACTTCACATGTATCTCGAGAACAAATGAAATGTGATAAAAACAAAATGAGCTACATGCAATAAAAGCGGGAATGCAAAAAAACACAAACTATTTTAGTCATACAGAGACGGGACTGGGAAAAGAAACCTGGGGCCTAAAACGGTTAAGTATTCACTGCTGTAACAGAATGATTACTGGACTGGCTTTAGCAGATGGGCTCTCCTTTACTTGTCAAAAAAACCAGTGAGGAGGGCACTCCTCCCCACCTGACAGAAGGGGGGCGCTCTGGGGGGTCACAAGACCCCAGGCAATACCAACAGGGACTGAAGCCCGGTATGCCCAGCTCCAACCACCACACTCTCTTAGGGTCAGAACAACAGACTCCCCTCACATGACTTTAAGGTCTGGGGGACTGTTCCTGTAAGAAAACTGTGACTGGTGAACAAGGGCACTTTGCGCGTGTATTTCTCATACCCAAGCACAGGGTGCTGGCTCACAATGGCACTTGCCAGCCTGAAAAACGAGAGGAAAACACAAGCGCAGTGCAGGACATGAGCATTAAAATGAGGCCGGGCTGGTTCTGAAGGTTTGTTTTAGAAGCAAAACGCTATTTTGATCAGTGACCACTTTCTCAATGGATACAATGGGGTCAAATTTGAATTTGTTTTCCTATTATGTGCATGGGTAACTTGTGACTGATGTATATTTGTTAATTTTTCTTAATCTGCAAGTCAATAAAGCATATATCAACTAGAAACAATAATAAATGGTTAGTGGGTATGGGGCAGAAATTATCAGAGGAATTTCCAGAAGGTTTACTTGAGCAAAAATTCTCATTAAATGGTATATAAGCAAGAGCTCACCCAAGTGAGTTTCTTCAGTATTTTCTGAATAATTTTACTTCCCTTATATTTAATTTTTCTCCTTCCCTTTCAAGATATATACTCCTTAAAACTCTAGTCCTAGAACAACCTCCCTCTCATTCCCCTGAAGGGGGATTTAGGTCCCTTTCTTTCTTACATCTATAATAAACAATGGGGTCAGATCAAATATTTAATCCAAAAACTTTACACCTCATTTTCAGAGGAACCCACCCCTACTGCCCTAGCCAAGTACCACAGCTAAATAGTGGGAGATTATTCGCTAGAACTCACAACCAGAACTGAAAAACACTCTAAAATCTACATTCATCTATTTCTGTCAAAACTGGACAAAATTTTGGATTGATCCATCCATCCTTAACATAACCTTCCAAGACAGGCAGAAGAAAACAAAACTGTGCCAGACCTCTAGGTATCCAAAGCCCGCTCGCAGAGCACAGCTCCAAGGGGCGGTGCTCAACGCTAGGTTTGTTACTGGTGTATTGATTTCCCTAGGGCAGGAAACCTCTGGAGTATGGATCCCAGCAAGGGCAGAGCAGTCACCTCTCACTGTACTGTCAGCTCTTTCACCTCTGTACGATGCCTCCCTGTCACTTCACACTCGGTCCACCAGCACTGAAACGTCACGTCCTTTCCCCATTAGCCTGCTCCACTTTCCAGTGCTCATCATTTTATCAAAAGGGCAACTCTCTCCATCCTGCTGCCTAAACCTTTCCTTTCTCCTTGCCCGAGTCTATCCCTAACTCGTTGAAATCCATCTAACTCCTCTCCATCTCCAGTGCCAAAGCCCTACCCTAGGCCACCACTATCTTTCACCTGGTCTATACTGCACCCTCCAACGGGTTTGCCTGACTTCCCAACCTGCCATCTTTGCCAATACAACCATTCTATTCCAGACAGCAGTTTTATAACATCTCATGAATACATTCATAAACAGAGAAAAATTTTAATTTCATCCTTGTCGGTGAGGTTGTCAGGCCAATTTAAGAAACAAAGGTAGCCCCATCAGCTTTGCCTATGCTGTTTGTTATTCCAGAAACACCATACCCTATCCTTCCTGCTTTTTTAAAGCCCCAATTCAGGCGTCACCTTTTCCTCAGAGCTGACTTGTATGATGACACTGGTCCCTAACACTGGGTAAGAACAGTCATAGGGAAAAAAAGAATAGGTATGGGTAACACAGAAGAGTGAAGAGAAAACAGACCTGCTGTGAAACCCCAGCTGCACTGCTAGCTGCTGAGTGACTCCGGGAAGCATTCTCAATCCTCTAGGCCTTGGTTTACTATTGTTAACGCTGGAACATCGCCTCATAATGCAGGGTAATTCTGAGACTATTATCCAGTGAATATCAACAAACATCTGTTCTTTTTTGAGCATCTGATTTGATTATGGTCTGCTTCCACACAAATCGGCACTTTACATTTTAAACAACATTTACTGTTCTCCATCAGCATTATTTTCCAACTAAACTGAAAGGTTTTTAGGAAAATTCATGTTAGATATGAAAAAGTCTTTAAAATTTAAGGCACCATACAATATACTCTTTTTCTTGCTCCTTATAATAGATAAGGCATAGCTCTTGCAGAGATTCCCAGTAAATACTATTTATTTTGAACTGGCTAAAAAAACTTATTTTTTGTAAAAAAAATTTTCCTTCTTGAAAAACCCTCCACCATGGGACTCACATATACTTCACCCCCAACACCCAGCTAAGACTCAGGCCTGTGCTCACCTAATAGACTAGGATCTGCTCGGACCATCTTCTGCTTTTTCTTCTTCTTGCCACTTTGTACAGCTTCAAAACTGGATTGTTGGTTGTTGGTCTGATTGGTCTGAAATACTGAATGGAGTGCACTGTGGTTCATGCCCCACACAGAGTCCTGTAACACAAGATGGCACCACTGAGATCACACAGTGGACACGAGCTTGGCCCACCCTCAGAAACTGGCTCATCTGGCCTCACCTTACCGAGGAGGAGTTTAAAAATAGGAAGCCTACCACAGATTCTGGTAACAATGAAACTGAGGGCAGTCCACTGAGCCACCTTCTTCCCTTCACTGAGATTCAGACAACCCACTTAGGCTGTGTGTCTCCACAAGGCCCATCCTGGGGTCTCCAGGTGTCCACACTGCTGGGACAGCACAGTTGTCAAAACCTCTCCAGGGGCTTCCCTGGTGGCTCAGTGGTAAAGAATCCGCCTGCCAATACAAGGGTCACAGGTTCGATCCCTGATCTGGGAAGGTCCCACCTGCTGTGGAAGGACTGAGCCTGTGCCCTGGAACCTGGGAGCCACAGCTGCTGAGCCTGCACTAGAGCCTGTGCTCTGTAAGACAAGCCACTGCAGTGAGAAAGCCTGTGCATCCCAATGGAGCGGGCCCTCGCTCACTGCAACTAGAGACGAGTCCACAACCCAGCACAGCAAAAAATGAAACAAAATTAAAAAAAAACAGACAACTCGCCAGACACACATGGAATCTGTACTATTCATCCGGAAGTTGCTCTCTGGCGATTTACACCCCTCACCTACTCAAAGTGGAAGGCTCCTTTGTTCTCCGGGCCCCAGGACAGAGAGGGGAGCCTACAGACCCGCTGACAGCCCGTTATCAAGCAAAACAAAGTTCGTGTCACACACTTTATTCACAGCAGCAATCCCAGAAGGGATCTGCTCCCAAAATATTAACTGGCTAAACTATGAAACAGTCTACCAGCCGTTCACACTACGTGCTGCTCCCGTGAGAACAACACAGTCTGAGCTGGGATCAGGCCCCCGAGCTGGGCGGCGGAACGGGCCGGGGGGGAGCCTGGCTGTGTGCAGAGGCGGCCCTCACACACGGAGGCCTCCGTACTGCTGCACCGTGTCTTCTCTTGATTCCTTAACATATTTTTCCTGGGGCTGTTTGTGTTCACATCTTTCATTTTTCCTTCAGTTGATCCATTAGCCCCATCTATCCAAATGGATTTTAAATGCCCTATACTACTCTGTACCTTACACATTCCTAAAAATGTGCTCTGACAAACATTATCTCTAGTAGAAGAACTATGAGATTAAAAATATTCTTAAGCGTCTCCATGAGTCCTGACAGATTGTTTTTCAGAAAACCTGTAAAGACAATCCTTATCATTCAGTGTTTCTGTCCTCACTCTGAATATGCGTGTCTACAGAGCAATGAAAACCTGACCTGCCCAACATACATGTTCCCAGTTGAGGCAGAACTGGGCAATACTTTCTGCCTTCTTGTCTCAGCTCACACACTGCAGAGGAGCATCTTGCTCAGTCTATTTCGGGGCATGTTTTTCGCATTGCTGTTGGTGATTTCATTGTTTAAAATGGCTCCCACGGGTCAAGTGCTGTCTAGTGTTTCTAAAGGGCCCAAAGGCTGTGCTGTGCCTCAGAAACGTGTGTGTTAGGTACGCTTTATCCAGGCGCGAGTTATAGTGGCACTGGCTGTGAGCTCAGTATTAAGGAAGCAGCAATATATTTACATAACGCATCCTTAAACAGAACCACACACAGAACAAGGTTATCAGCATTCCGCAGTTATAAGCTGACAAAAATGCTATAACACAGGTCCACAGAAACCTAACCCCCTAGGAGCAATGGTTCAGAATTTGCTAATTCTGTGTTAGCAGCAAGTTCACAGAATAGAGCTCCCGAGAATAACAAGAACCGATTATACCTTTACATTCTCATCAACAGTGTATGAGATATTTGGCAGGTACAGTATTGTTAGTACTGGAAACAAATGATCTGGAGTTTCAGAGAGTTACCACTGGTGAATTTTAACTATTAAAACCAAATTTATCCGTCTATGACAAGTTGGCATTTGCAATTGGACAGAGGCACCTATATGAACCAAGAAAAATGGGGCTGGTATGCCTAACAGTGAATGAATGGTTATATGCTTGCTATTTGGCAAGTTCACAAAGGTCTCAGGACATGTAATTTGAAAATGTCAAGTCTACCTGGTTTTAAAAGGTTCCAGTCATGTGATGTACAAAAATGGTAGTAGTATTTTAAAATTTCATTTCTCTGGCGGCTCCACTTTCAAGACACTAATACTGACCAGGGCACGGCACTCACTCTGCTGCCTCATACCTGCTGCTGCTGCTGCTGCTGCTGTTGCTGCTGCTGCTGCTGCCGCTGGTTGGCTTTCTGTTTGGCACGGCGCTCAAGGAACTGCTTGGCAAACTCCTTGGCCTCAGAGGTATCGCCTAAATAGGCCCTAATGTAATCATGGACCTCATATGGAGATTCTACTTCCTTCAGGAAAGAAACAAATGTGGGCACTGTAACATGAGAGGGGAGAAGACAGAGAGAGTAACAATGAAATACCACACAGCAGAGATCAGGGTCAGTCTTCAATATATTTTAACACCTAACAGGGACGTGAATGATGGAAACTGGAAAGGCATGCAGCTATTATGCTAAATATGCTAACTTCTTTAACCTGCTCTGTAGTCAGGGGGGGAACCCCACTCTCACTGTAATGCCCCAAACTGTCTGAAATATCACAGAGATGAAGATATCACGCATGTATTTGTTTCACTAAATGTTATTTTGGTAGAAACTAAGTTATGTTGATGGAAACAACTGCTTCCCTAAGACTAATCTGGGGATTCCTTTCTTCTCTTCTTTAAATTCAGTCAACATGTTTTAAGTGCCATGGTATATGCCAGGCACCATGACAGATACTGAAGATAAAGCTGCAGCCTCCTTTTGCTTCACTGAGATAACCTCTGTTTACACAGAAAAATTCGACATGAAGCAGTGTGGTGCAGGAGAAAAGTCCAAGTATCAGAGTTAGACAGACATGGGTTTAAAACTTGACTGAAATTTGCTCACTGTGTGACCTTGATGAGCTACTTAACCTTCCTGAGCCTCCGTTTCCTAATTTATAAAATGGGGATAACATCACTGACATTGTAAAGGTTAAGTTATGGCCAAAATTAACATCACTAGGATAACACGTATTAACCCCCAGAAAGTGCCTAGTACATGGTAGGTGCTTAATGGATGGTAGCCATTACTATTTTTCGCTCTTGCTTTCTGACTCGTTCTGACCATCAGCTATGTCACACTGCTGCAAAGGAACCCTTCAATTCTTTTCCTGCCCCCCCCCCCCCTTTTTTAAAGGTTTCTGGCTTTAGAAAAGACATCAGAGATGGACTAGTTCAGCAAACCTCACAAGTTACGGGAATCCCGTCCACACCGACCTGACTGGTCTCTGTTCGAACATGTGCGGGTGAGGGAAGTATTTGCCTCCATCTCAGGCAGACAATTCTCTTCGTGAACAACCAACAAGCAGCAAGTTTTTCTTCAAACTGTGCCGAAACCTTTTCATTTGCATACATTACAGGTCTCAGCTTTATCCCATACAAAGCATGTCTACCTGCTCAGTCACGACTCCCACCCCTGCCCCCAAAGGCAGGAAGGGAAAAATTCTCACGTCACCTCAGTCTTCTCTCGTGCAGGCTGACCTAGGTCTCCAGTATAACAGTTAGTCTCCTTTGTTCATCTGGTGATGCTCCCCAAAAATGAGCAGGAGAGAACCATGATCTCTTCTGCCCTGTCCATCATAGGATAGCCTGCAGCTACTCTGGTGTCCACTGGTAACCTAGTTCAGCACAGTATTACAGAACTTTTCTCACAAGTAATGCTGTAAAAGAGTCAAGTTCTTACAGTAGGTGCAGGACTTGACCTCCATCACACTTTACCTCCTGAAGGCTGGCCCATCATTTCAATTGCCTAACTCTTTGTGGGGCCTGCTCTGCCATTCCACATGCTGGGTTTCCCTCCCCAGTTCTTACCATCCAAGTTATTTGCCGTATTAAGGGCATGAAGCATCTGTTCACACCACTGGGTAAATCCATCTTGGGCTTTATTTACTCCCTGAAAGAGCTTCAGCAATTTTTCTTCTTCTTCTACTTTCTTATTCTGCCGGTTAGACACACCTACAGATTTACTAAAGCAAAACAATAGGGTGGTATTATATTCCCAGGAACGGTTACTGTTATAATCATACTCTAACACCATACACAGATAATGTCTTGGCAACACTGGATGGCTGTCCAGCAATCCAATTCTTGGCTCCGAAAATGAAAACAAACAGACAAACAAACAAAAGTCCAAAAACAAAAAAGTGAAATACTGGGGTTGGGGGTGGGGGAGTTTACTCAGTACCTATTAAAATCTAGCCTCGGTTAATACATTCTAGTTTGTGAATACGGGCTTCTTTTCAGAGAAATTATTAAGTTCTTCTCATGTGTCCGTCGGTAAGATTTTAAATTTTGCTAAGCGTCAGTTTCCTCATCTGTAAAATGATACTAATACTTCTTTGGGTTATTAAAAGGAATAAAAATACTATATGCAAAGGCCTAGAGCACAGTGCCTGGCAAAGATGCTCAGCATGTTATTCAGTGTCCTATTCATCACACATTAAGCCCTCAGTTAATAGAGAAGAAATATTCTGACAACACTACCATTTATTAAGTAGTTACTATGTGCCAGGCACTTTACTAACTACTTTACACGTATTCACTTAACCTTTACAACCACACCCATGAAGCTGTTCTTGTTATCTTCATTTTACAGATGAGGGAACTGAGGCTCAAAGAGGTTCCCTCCTGCCCAAGGTCACACAGCTCGTAAGTGCTAGTGCTGGGATTTGAGTTCATGACTTAACATTAAAACCCATGCTTGTTCAACAAAAAGAAAGATGAATGTAAGATGTAACAAATTCATCATAAAAATAAAACAGTTTAAGTGTTTATAATACTCTAACTTAAAATTTTAGAGAAAATGCTAGAATCTCGAGACTACCTTAGAGAAATATTCAAGAGCAGTAACAAAAAATATTAAGTGTTTACCACGTGACAGGCAACAGACTCCATGTCCAGCAACCAAAGGAGCCACTAGTAATAATACCGATGTGTTTCCATAGGGAAGAAAAACAATCATCAAACTATCACCTCACATGCCAGGATATAGGTGAAAGTAAGTAAAAACTAAATAACTACCTGTCTCTGGCCACCCAGTATCATACTCCTCACATGCCCTTCCTCCCCCAATCCACCAAGGAACACAGGTCGATCGCTTTGAGCCCTACCTGAGACCGGCGTTTTTATTTTTGTTTGTTGAGTTCCTAGGTCCCACCTCTTTCACTGCATCATCCCAGAATCCCATGTTGGAGTTTTTAGTGTCAGCACTGCTCCAGATACTACTGACTAGGTCAGAGGCCCACTGGTTAGGGGGACCGGTATTTATAGAGCCCCAAACAGAATTCCCAATGCTGGTGTGCAGGTTGGAATGCTGTTAAAGAAGGAGACACAAATAACTACAGTTAAGAATATTAAAAAGACAAAAAGAGAGCCCACCAGTCAGAACAGATAACTCACACCGCCAGTCCACACAAGAACCGCTCAGGAAGACGGACCCACCGTATTATTCCGGGCTCTGTTTGGCTGCTGGTGTTGCTGCTGCTGTTGCTGCTGCTTCTGCATCTGCCTGGCTTCTTCCTGTTGGATCTCCAGAAGAGACTTCGCGGTGCCTGCAGGTTTGCTGACGTTCCCCCAGCCTGAGAGTTTCTGCTGTTGCTGCTGCTGTTGCTGCTGGAGAGCTTTCATCAATTCCCTCTGCTGGCGCCTCTGCTGTAGGCACAACAGAAGCTACCTCAGGATTCCAGTTTTTAAAATAAAAGTTATAAATGTCCAGTATGCTAAATGGAATATAAATAGATAGTGTGTGTGCTGAGACACTTCAGTTGTGCCTGACTCTGTGATCCTATGGACTGTACCCTCCAGGCTCTTCTGTCCATGGGAGTCTCCAGGCAAGAATACTGGAGTGCGTTGCCATGCCCTCCTCCAAGGGATCTTGCCAACCCAGGTATCAAACCCATGTTTCTTACGTCTCCTGTGTTGGCAGGTGGGTTCTTTATCACTAGTGCCACCTGGGAAGCAACTAAACAACTAACAGTTAACTACTCTGCTGCAAATAAAGATGTACACAGTCAGAAGTACTAAGACGAGAATAAAGAGAGATTAAGAATTACTTCTTAAAAATTAAATAGGACTTCTGATTAAGCGTAAAAATGTAATATGTTTATTTCCAAAGTCCTATCAAAATGACAAAAATAATTTTTTTCTAAAACATAAACTTTAAGGACAAAGAGAACAGCAAAGTTTTTAAAAGCTGGAAAGCAAGCAAATAAAGACAGCCAATACAACAGACCCAATAAGTTAAAACCGAAGTAAAAGGAAGCTCAGAAACAGGTCAATTCATACAGAAAGCTCAGGAATTACAGGCATGGGTATCTCAAACAAAGGAAGACAAGTCTGTAAAAAGCAACATCAAGACCCTGACTACCTTCCCCACCCAACACATTTGGCAGCTATCCCCTCACCTCTCCCCAGCAGAAAATTAAAACTTTCCTTTTTAAAGAGGCTGAACCAGTTAAGTGGATTATTCTATAGGAAAGCTGACCTACTGTAAGAGAATACACCTACAGATACCAACAGATGGTGGGATTTGAACAGAAGAAACCACTACCGACACCATCACAGCAAAGCCCAGCAAAGTGCCACATGCACCAGAACCTCCCGACAGCTCCTCAGTGCCTTATTCGTAAATAAGAACAAACAGCCCAGCCTGTAAGATGAAAGCCAAAGACCAAATCAAACAAAATTCTGTTGGAACAGAAACAAGGGAAAGTAGGAGTGATCAGTAAGTATTATTCTTAGAGGTTAGATGTTGTATTCAGTAAAACAAGAGTAAGAGACTATAAACACAAATACTTAAGAGGGAACAATATATGGATTCAGAACTTTAAAATAAGAGAGCATACATTAAAAGTTCAATAGAAGGACTAAAAGAAAAGACGGAGAAAATATTCCATCACAAAAGACAACACAGAATGAGATGGAAAGAAATATGTGTGCATGCTAAGTCACTTCAGTCTGTCCGACTGTGTGACCCCATGGACTGTAGCCCACCAGGCTTCTCTGTCCATGGGATTCTCCCAAGCAAGAATCCTAGAGGCGGCTGACACTTCCTCCTCCAGGGAATCTTCCCAAGCCAGAGATTGAACCCTCGTCTCTTATGTCTCCTGCACTGGCAGGTGGATTCCTTATCATCAGCACCACCTGGGACAACATGCAGATGACAAAATGTTGAGGAACAGAGCACAGGTGCAGCAAGTCAAGCATGTTCAGATCTGAACAAGTTAGAGGGTCCTGGAAAGGACACTGCCAGGCAAAGAATGAAATAGAACTGTCGGATACTATCTGCTGGGTGGCACTTTATACATTTTGAAGCATGCATAGACTTAACTGTTCAAAGAAAATCAAATGAAAACACAAGGCAATTATTAACTTCTAACAGACAAAGATATGAACAAGAACCAAGACCTGTGATTCCAACTCTGATGACCATTATTTTTTTTTTTTTAATTTAGCAGGGACCAAAATTATTGGAACAATTTCTAGCCTTGGAGGAGGAAGCTACACTCTGCTCTGTATCCAGCTGTTAACTTTTGAGAAAAGAGAGATGATTTCAGAGAAAGCTCAGCCTTTTTTCTTTTGAAGGAGGGTAGGAAACATGGTAAATTTTAAGGTGAAAAAAGCTTTTAACCTACTGGGTGATGTCATGCACACCACACGGTGAACACGCACAGATGATTTTCACGGCCTTTAGTGAACCACACCACCCAGATCCAGAATGACAGCTTGCGTTCTCGAACAAACTGACTGCTTTGCCTCAAATCATACCCATGTACAGTACTTCCATTAAGACTTAGTTACCTCACGCAACCTTCTCAGAGAGGCCTTCCCAGTCAGCACACCTAGAACTAGACAATCAACTGCTACCCACCACCAATACTATCACTAACTCCCAACCTTCTCCCTACGCCCCTTTCCACTTTATTTTTCTTTCTGACACATATTGCCTTCTAGAACTCCGTATGTCTTTTCATGTCTTTGTCCCTGCAACTAAAAGTAAGCTTTATGGAGGGAGAGAATTCTGTCTATCTGAGATTCAACTATATCCACACGAGCAGCAAACACACGATGGACAGATGGCACTCAGCTAGTGTATACTGAGCCAAACCATTCCACTTCTGTCAAGAACTATGTTCTGCCGCCCCCCCCAACCCCTTTCCCTCTTTTGTATCCTCTCTATTCTAATGAGGAACTACAGGATGTAGACGAACAAGCAGAGAGATGGTATTTCTGTCATATTTTAAGGTTTTCCAGGTTAGTCAGAACCCAGTACCCTTTAGAGAAAAAAATTTCTGCATTGTAAGTGTCAAATTTTTAAGAGGCTATCCGCACAAAACTCATCCCCCATTCTGAAACACCCATGTAACTTTTGTTTCTAAGCTATTCTCTCAAGAGCTATGGTAAAGGTAACAGAACATTTCTGTACCCAATCTTAATGTTATTTCTATTAGATCCTTCATATTTGCTAGTGACCATCATACAGGCTAAAGAGCTGAAAAATAAATATCTAATTCGGATACACAGCAACTCTGACAACAATATTTATCTTTAGTAGCCACTAATCCAGAATGCGCACTGGCTATTCTGAATCACCGATTGTCTAGATCACTTTTAAAATTTACCTCCTCTCGAAGCTGCCGTTCTCGTTCCTCTTCTAGTTTTTGGATTTCAGCCAATGATAGCGTTGCCTGGGACTGACATGCTGTCGTATTGGACTGCTGGCCCCACGTTGAAGAAGAAGGAAGCTAGCAAAAAAAGAAGGCAGAAGAGTTCATGCAGACACATGGCTAGGAAACGGAGGGGCAAACAATGCATTGTGTACAGCTAGAACCTTCATGCTTCCCTCCGTTCCATTTATAACATTTGATTTAAACTGCCTTCTTTGATCCTTTTACATGACTACTCTACCAATCAGTTTTGCTTCTTTTACTTAATTTTCTCTTGTCACAAGATTATTTTAAAACAACTTAAAACACATCAATATTATTGTTGTTTTAGTCGTAAGTGGTGTCCGACTCTTTTGCAATCCCATAGACTGTAGCCCGCCAGGCTTCTTTGTCCATGGGATTCTCCAGGCAAGAATATGGAAGTGGGTTGCCATGTCCTCTTCCAGGGGTTTTTCCTGACCCAGGGATTGAAACCGCATCTCCTGCACTGGCAGGCAAGTTCTTTACCACTGAGCCACCAGGGAAGCCCAAAATACATCAACACACTTTTATCTGATTTACTCTTATGAAATTGCAAATTTGTTATACCTGCCACTGATATATATTCCAATATACAGCCATAAAGAGAGAGAATGAAATAAAAGAATCACTAAGTTTTTAATCCAAGGAGGTAACAAGGACACAATACCCTGTTCTGAAGGGAAAGCTGAGGTGGGCAGCTGATGCCAGGCATGGTTTTCAATCAGCCTTTCCCAGTAGGGAGTTAACCAGGCTGTGGCTTCTAGTCATGAGCACAAAATTGGTTTTAATCGATAATTCTGTTTTTCCTATCCCTTAAAATTATCGACTAAAATCAAGTGTACACATGAGTCCTGTATACTTTAATGTTCTCGAAATTTTGATTATTTCTAAGGGAATCCCTTGGTCTTTCTGGGCCAGAAAAAGATTCACTCAATTTTCACACATCTTAGGGCTCTTAAAAACAAAAACAACAAAAACCAAATCTAAACCAGGTAATAAAAACAGCACGTGTGTGTGGATCAAAACAAAATGCCAAAATAGAAAGGTTCTTCAGTAGGAATCTCTAAAATTGGAACTGATGGGATAAGGGTAAAAGCAGCTTAAACCATCAATGATGTTACTGGACAGCTCTCCAAACGAGAGCCCTCAACACTACTGAACATCCTCAACATACTGAGCACCCTCAACATGTTCTGCCCAGTGGTGGGTAGTAAGGGCACTTCTCTTACACGCACCTGTGCTCTGGGAGGAGAGAGGTACAGAAGGGAGCTAAGAGAGAAAGACGGGGTACCAAGCAGGAAGAGTGGGGCACAAATAAACTCTTCCTCTCCATAGGAAATGACACATTTGGAAAGTCCTGTCAAACCTGCAGCAAGCATCACCCGGAAGGCCTGTAAAAAACGGAGACATCCTGGTCCCCACGGTCAATGAATAGTTAAAGGTAAAGGCAGAGAATTTGCATATTTTTGTAATTCTGATGCAATCAGTCAGCAACCACTGTTGTCTAAAATCCCAGTGGCTGTATCACCCCACCATACCCAGGAACCAATCGCCAGTCCTCTGCAGCAGAAACTCAGCCAGCACCAAGAACAGATTCACTGCCTCCTGAAATGGCCTGTTCCCCTTACAGGCACCTCTGAAACCCTCCTTTATTTTGTGCCAAAATATACTTCACTGTACTTTTTGCTCAGGATTCACACGACTCTTCTCTGGGGTAATGCAGAACAAATCTAAGTCTCCTTCACATGACAGATCTCTATCATTTCCCTTAAGTCTTATTTGTGCATAAGAAATGCTATCCCATCACTCCATCAACACTGCCTCAGGGCATTTTCCAGTTCAACCAACATCCTGTACTGGCCAGAGAACTGAGGGTTGTCAATCACACTTTTCAGAACAACTCTCTCTCAAGTGACATGCAAACAGTAGGGAATTTGGGACATTTTCTGACCCCCGAATGCCTAATATCCTTCACTGATACTTGAAAAATCTACATTTTCCCCCTGCTCTGATACTGTTACCTTACTTTTTCAACACCATTTTTTAAGTAACATTTCTTTAAGAAGTATTAAGAACAATCCTTAAGAAATGTAAAAACAGAGAGTCTGTAGGACTTGTGCCCTGACTTACGCTCTCCCAACCTCCAGCTCAGCCAGCACTTCAGATGAGGGGAGCCAAGAACACAGGCCTCCCTCTCTCCCCTCGGCTGCCAGACAGAGGGCTGGTTTCCCAGAAAGAGCACAATATTAGCAATTCTCATCCTGGCTCCAGCTGCCTGTTGCAAAGGCTAAGTTAGAGACAAGCACTGCTGAGATATGGGAGCTTGCTTATGTCTAGCCTCCACTTATGGAATGGAAACTGCATAGAGCTACTGAGACTGTTGTTTAGTTGCCAAGTCGTGTCTAACTTGTTTGCTACCCCATGGACTGCATGGTATTTCTCAGGCAAGAATATTGGAGTGGTCTGCCATTTCCTTCTCCAGGGGATCTTTCCGAGCCAGGGACTGAACCTGGGTCTCCTGAGACCATGGGGGCCCTGACTGCCACTGCCCTATAGTTTGAAAGGCAGAGGTTCCACGCCACCAGGAAAGGTAAGCCAAGGAGATCTGAGGCTCAGGTCCCTCCCCAAGGGCTTAACTGAAAAAGTGGCTGCCACTGTTCTGAGAGCAATTCCCTCCTAGCTCAGTAGGTAAAGAGTCTGCCTGTAACAATCAAACAGAGACCCAGGTTTGATTCCTGGGTCGGACCCGGAGAAGGAAATGGCAACCCACCCCAGTATTTCTGTCTGGAGAATCCCAGGGACAGAGGAGCCTGGAGGGCTACGGTCCATGGGGTCACAAGAGTCGGACATGACTTAGCAACCAAACCACCACCACCACCGTTCCCAGCTCCAGAGCTGCGACTCGGGGAACTCTGGCCTTGAGGATGAGGTGGGAGGAACAGATCGGAATAGGGAGAGCTCCAGATCTCTTCTCAAAGGAAACTAACTTCATTTGCAACAGAGTGTGGAGAATGAGGAGTTGAAGCCTAAGGGAACTTTCAACATCAGTGGATGTTGGGGTAAAAGGCAGTTAGGGGGTAACTGGCAGATTCACTGGAGACACAGGCTAAACTGTAGGCTGCTTCTTGGTCTCAGAATTTGAAGATAACATGATACAGAAAATCCTAATGAATTCACTAAGAAACTATTAATAAATCAGTCCAGCAAGACGGCAGGATATAAGCTCAGTATACAAAAATCAATTGCACATCTATACCCTTACAAAGAACAATCTGAAAATGAAATTTTGAAAATTTCACTTACAATGAAAGCAAGACAAGATACTTAAAAATAAATTTAACAAAAAGAAGTACAAAAACTATACTCTTAAAAACTATAAAACAGAGAAAGAAGTTCAAGATCTAAATGAACATAAAAACATCTTATGTTTACAGATCAGAAGACTAAGTATTGTTAAGATACCAAGACTCCTCAAACTGATCTACAGAGTCAATGCAATTCCTATCAGAATCCCAGTTGGCTTCTTTGCAGAAACTGACAAACTCATTCTAAAAATCCATATTAAATTTAAAGAAACACAGAAGAGCCAAAAAATTATGAGAAAAAGGAACAAATCGGGGGGACTCACTTTCTGATTCCAAACTTAACAACAAAGCAATAGTAATGTCAACACGGTATATTACTAGCACAGTGATCATACAGATCACCTGAACAGAATTCAGAGTGCAGAAACGAATCTACGTGTCCAATTTTTTAAGGAGAATGCTGCAGCCATTCAATGGACAAACAACAGTCTTTTCAACAAATGGTGAAAATAGGACAACCGGATAAATGACAAGCAAAAGAATGAAGTCAAACCTTCACCTCATGTAATTTACAAAAATTAACTCAAAATAGATTAGGGAGCTAAAACTACAAAGTCTTAGAAGAAAACATAGGATTCTATAAAACTATGACCTCAGATTTAGTAATTCTTAGATATAACAAAAGAACAAGCGACAGAAGAAAAAAACAGATAATTGGGACTTCATCAAAATGTGAAACTTCTGTGCATCAAAGGACACTGTCAAGGAAGTGGAAAAAAACAAATAAGAGAAAATATTTTTAAATCATCTGATATGGAACTCAAATATCTAAAACATATAAAGAACTTAAAAAACTCAATAATAAAAATAACCCAGTTTAAAAATAGGCGAAGGACCTACATAGACATTTTTCCAAAGAAGATTTACAAATGGTCAATAAACACATAAAGAGATACTCAACATCATTAGTCATCGGGAAATTCAAACCAAAATCACTACAAGTTATCACTTCACACCTACTAGGATGGCTATAATCAAAAAGTCAGATAATACAGATTGATGAAGATGTGAAGAAACTTGAACCCTCAACCACTAAACACAAAACGGTGCAGCCATTTCAGAAAACAATCTGGCAGTTCCTTAAACCATCAAAGACACTGGCACCACATGACCTAGCAATTCAAGCGCTAAATATGAAGCCTAGATAGGAACCTCATGGCTCATTCTCCAGCAACTTCATTCTGCTCTCACAAACCCCCTCCATTCTCCAAACTGGCTGTTTGACCTTTATTTTTTTCTTTAAATTTAAATTTTCACTCCCTTTATGGCTCAGTTTGGAAGTTATCTTCTTTCAGGAAAGCTTCCCAAACGCCTCAGATGGGCAGTGGGTCTCACGTATCAGTGAGCATCAGAAGCCCTGGAGGGCTTATTCAAACACAACTGCTGGGTTCCATTTCCAAGAGGTTCTCATTCAGTAAGTCTGGGTAGGACCCAAGAATGCACCTGCCAGGCTGGATGAAATTCAAGCTGGAATCAAGACTGCCGGGAGAAATATCAATAGCCTCAGATATGTGGTGTGGCTCACACGATAAAGAATCTGCCTGAAATCCAGGAGACCCCAGTTCAATCCCAGAGTCAGGAAGATCCCCTAGAGAAGGGAAAGGCTACCCACTCCAGTAGTCTTGTCTGGAGAATTCCATGGACAGAGGAGCCTGGGGGGCTACAGTCCATGGGGTTGCAAAGAGTCGGACACGACTGAGTGACTAACACTTTTCACCTTCAAATATGCAAATGATATCACTGTAAAGGCAGAAAGTGAAGAGGAACTAAAGAACTTCTTGATTAGTGCGGAAGAGGAGAGTAAAAAAGCTGGCTTAAAACTCAACATTCAAAATACTAAGATCATAGCATCCAGTCCTATCACTTCATGGCAAACAGATGGGGAAAAAGTAGAAATAGTGACAGACTTTATTTTCTTGGGCTTCAAAATCACTGCAGAGGGTGACTACAGCCATGAAATTCAGATACTTGCTCCTTAGAAGAAAAGCTATGACAAACCAAACCTAGACTGCATATTAAAAAGCAGAGACATCACATTGCCGACAAAGTCCATATAGTCAAATGTGTGGTTTTTGCAGTAGTTGTGTATAGGTGCTCAAGAGTTGCATCATAAAAAAGGCTGAACGCCAAAGAATTGATGCTTTTGAACCACAGTGCTGGAGAGGACTCCTGAGAGTCCCTTGGACAGAAAGGAGATCAAACTAGTCAATCCTAAAGGAAATCAACCAAGAATATTCATTCGAAGGACTGATGCTGAAGCTGAAACTCAAATACTTCAGCCACCTGATGTGAAGAGGTGACTCACTGGAAAAGACTTTGATGCTGGGAAAGACTGAGGGCAGGAGGAGGTGGAGGTGACAGAGGATGAGACAGGTGAATGACATCATCAACTCAAGGGACATGAATTTGATCAAACTGTGGGAGATAGTGAAGGACAGGGAAGCCTGGCATGCTGCAGTCCATGGGGTCACAGAGTCAGACACAACTTAGCAACTGAACAACATCAACAAATTCCCAGGTGATCACACCCTGAGAACTACTGCTCCGTGCTCCCTCACTCACTGCACTTACCCCACTGTATTCCAATTTTCTGTTTATGTCTTTATCCTACGAGCTCCTTGAAGATAGGGGATACCAAGCCTCATGGCCAGCCATACAGTCCATGAGAAGTTTTGTAGACCCTACCATATATCTGCTCCTCCCTCTCCACTTACTCCTATTTCATCAACAGTTCTACTACTTTCCCAGTCATGGAAGGCCTACTATCTAAGAGCCATTCCAACTTTTGCGCTCATCCCTCAGATTTAGAGCATCACTAGGTCCTGCTCATTAATGTCAGCCAGTTCTCATCTTGGCCCTATTCATTCTCACCACCACCATCACACTCTCTTTACTGGTTTCCCAGTCTCACTTTCTACTATTTCAAATAAGGCTTTGATTTCTCCTAAAACCTCATTTTGCATACATCACCTCAATCCACCTTTCAATAACCCCCACAGTCAGCTATGTTTCAAGCCCTGTATGATGGTTCCTACTTACACACCCAAATGTTTGAGTTTCTTGCACTCATGAGTCTATGGGCTTTTTGAGGACAGTCGCCTTGTCTCGTTTATCCTTGCCTTAGCACTGCTGAACTGATACAGTAGGTGCCAATGTTTAAATTTATGAACCATACAGATCCACCTGGTTTTTGCTTATGTTGCTGCTCACGTCGTAGCCTCTTTTACTTATTCTTCCCTTCTCTAAATGCATGTTATATTTTGCTGATCAAAAAACCAAAGTCTTAACATTTAACATAAAGAATAGTTTATGCCACCGCACTGCCAGCATCCACCCAACCACAAATGCAGGCAAGCAGCTCCTCTGACCAGTGGCCTGGTCGGCGCCTGGCTTTACCTTCATCTGTGCCAGCTGCTGCTGCTGCTGCTGCTGCTGCAGCCTCCGGAGAGCCTCCTGCTGCTGCTGCCTCTGGCGCAGCAACTCCTTCTGCCGCTGGAGCTCCAGCTCTTTCCGCTTCCGCTCCTCCTCCTCGTGCCGCAGCCTGGCTGCCTCCTCCTCCATCCGTAGCCGGTTCTCCTCTAACCGACGCTGGGCTTCCTCTTCTTCCCGGGCCCATTTCGCAGCCTCCTCTTCCTTCCCAGAAGGAAAAGTAAATAATAAAATTTAATTATGTTTTAAAACAAACCTGAGTCAGTTTTCAAGGCTTCGGTCAGAGGCGTGCTTGCCAGATAACATCATGCTTCATTTGCTAATTTCTACATAAAAGGAACATCACTCTGGACATCTGTGGTAATACTGATCTCTAAGAGATCACCACAACCTCAGGCAAGATCCCTTGAACCTGCTCCAACCCTGAGGCAGAGCCAGCTCCTCAGGGTGCTGGGTGCAGAGAGCTGTCAGGACCTGCAAGGAAACTATCTGGAAAGCCTCAGCCAATGCCGGACCCAAAGCGACTTCACAAAACCACTTAATTCCATCTGAGGGTCTCACCCCTGGAGGCTCACAGGTCCCTGGGAGATCTCCCCCTCACACATCCTCTACCCCTCTACTACTTTCAGCAGTACCTGGATCATTTTCTTTCTGCTTCTCTCCCTCAAAACCATTCCACGTGCCCCCTGGAGTTCTCCTGGCCTCCCTCGGTGGAGGCTGGTTACAGCCCTTGCAATGCTCTATCTTATCCGGGTAGCCCATGCTCCTCCAGTCTCCAGAACTCAGGGCAGACATCAGCTACTCTACGAGGACTTTCTTTGCCTTCAGGAGGTAGATGTCCCCTCTGTCTTTTGCTTACACTCAACTATACTTTGTCCTCCTCTCTCTGGATGCTCTTGGCCAACCGGTGACAGCAACTACTATTACCTATCCAGCAACCATTCCTTTCGGTCTTCTTCTTTGTAGAGAAGAGCCTCCTGTCACATCCAAGGTTTAAAATGCCAAGCTTTGCTTTTTAAGCTTCCAGAGTAAATTGGGACACCCATGTAATCTAATTTAGGCCAAAGGGCTGATTCTAGAAAAGATATTCTTCCCAGAGGAAAGGCAAGAAGCCCGAGAGAAGGGCCACACCCTTCCTGGGTACAGTATGGTATCCAATACTACCAACCATCAGGTAAAAAACATGCACTTAAAAGTCAGCACAGCAAGACATGGCACAGCAGAGTGTGAACCATGAGGGAAGAAGGCAGCACGCCAGGACATGACAGGAGGAGCACGCGAAGCACCTGGACTCAGCCATATCACTGAGTCACTGAAGTTCATGTTCAGCTGCCTTATCTCCAGAATACCTTGATAGGTGAAGCAATAATGTTATCTGCTGTTTTAGCCAATTTTAGGTCAATATTTTGATTTTTAAGTTTAAAGATCTACAATGTGGCATTTATTTCTTATAAAATCATTACCTACATAATCTGTGAGCTTCTTGAGGGCAGAAAAAATTTCTCAAAGTTCTGGACTTGAGCAGGAAACAATCACAGTAACTAGCATATGGTATATTATCAGAATATATTAACTGTTGAATAAACAAACCAAATAATGCATTAACATACACTTTAACCTGGAAATTATCTACCTCTAAAGAATTTAGATTTCTCTATAAGAGTTTCAATTAAGAACTTAAGCAAAAGCAGGTAATCTCCAGTTTTGTGTCAATCTAACCAACAAACAAAAACCTACATCCGTAAGTGTGGACTGCTGAACGTGGTGACTTCCTTCCAAAGAATACAGTAAAGGGGAAAAGTATGGTGGAGAACCCTATAAGCACTACTACAGCCAGGAGATCAATGTCACCAATAATAACCACACATCATGGTGCTACTATATACCCTTGGCATGTGATGAAAATGGTACTGTGATCTTCTCCCAACACCCCCAACGCCAGTTTAATTATGGAAAAAAAAAAAAAAAAAAACTTCAAAAAAACTCTGATAGAGGGTTACCCTACAATATACTGATCAGTATTCCCTAAAGTGGCTTAACTCAAAAAAAAAAAAAAAAAAAAAAAAATTCTGAGAAACTGTCATGGCCAAGAACAAGCTAAGGAGACATGACAACTAAATGCAAGATTCTGAATGAAATCCTAAAACAGAAAAGGAACATGAGGGGAAAACTGAAGAAAAAGCCTTTTTAGTTAATAAAAATGCATCAATATTGATTTAGTAACGTGTCAGCATTGGTTTATCATAATTAATGTACCATATTAATATAAACTAGTAAGCAGGAAACTGTACTACTGTCCCAATTTTTCTGAAGATCTAACACTGTTCTAAAAATAGAATCCACTAATAAAAAATCTATTACTGTTCTTAAACATTAAAGCAAAATGCTGCAGAGGTATGGCTGCACTGGAGTTAGGTAACAGCCACTGCTGTGTGATCTCACGGCTACACTAAGCAGCAGAGACCTACACGCTCTAATGGTGCAGATGGGGGAGACCCTAAGGCAACGAGGCGCCAACCTCCACGTCAAACGTTTGGTTTTTTAAGAGCAGCCCTTCTTCGATTACTTTGGTGCTATTTTTTGTTTGTTTTGATTCCTTGACATCTTGCTCAGCTTTTATAATTACATGTGGGATAGCTATTACAAAAGTATTAAGAGCCACTCTTTGGCATTGCCTTTCTTTGGGACTGGAATGAAAACTGACCTTTACCAGTCCTGTGGCCACTGCTGAGTTTTCCACATTTGCTGGCATATTGAGTGCAGCACTTTCACAGCATCATCTTTCAGGATTTGAAATAGCTCCACTGGAATTCCATCACCTCCACTAGCTTTGTTCGTAGTGATGCTTTCTAAGGCCCACTTGACTTCACATTCCAGGATGTCTGTCTGGCTCTAGGTGAGTGATCACACCATGGTGTTTATCTTGGTCGTGAAGATATTTTTTGTACAGTTCTTCTGTGTATTCTTGCCACCTCTTCTTAGTATCTTCTGCTTCTGTTAGGTCCATACCATTTCTGTCCTTTATCGAGCCCATCTTTGCATGAAATGTTCCCTTGGTATCTCTAATTTTCTTGAAGAGATCTCTAATCTTTCCCATTCTGTTGTTTTCCTCTATTTCTTTGCATTGATTGCTGAGGAAGGCTTTCTCCTTGCTATTCTTTGGAACTCTGCATTCAGATGCTTATATCTTTCCTTTTCTCCTTTGCTTTTCGCTTCTCTTCTTTTCAGAGCTATTAGTAAGGCCTCCCCAGACAGCCATTTTGCTTTTTTGCATTTCTTTTCCACGGGGATGGTTTTGATCTCTGTCTCCTGTACCATGTCACGAACCTCCATCCATAGTTCACCAGGCACTCTATCTATCAGATCTAGGCCCTTAAATCTATTTCTCACTTCCACTGTATAATCATAAGGGATTTGACTTAGGTCATACCTGAATGGTCTAGTGGTTTTCCCTACTTTCTTCAATTTAAGTCTGAATTTGGCAATAAGGAGTTCATGATCTGAGTCACAGTCAGCTCCCAGTCTTGTTTTTGCTGACTGTATTGAGCTTCTCCATCTTTGGCTGCAAAGAATATAATCAATCTGATTTTGGTGTTGACCATCTGGTGATGTCCATGTGTAGAGTCTTCTCTTGTGTTGTTGGAAGAGGGTGTATGCTATGACCAATGTGTTCTCTTGGCAAAACTCTATTAGTCTTTGTCCTGCTGCTGCTGCTAAGTTGCTTCAGTCGTATCCGACTCTGTGCGACCCCACAGACGGCAGCCCACCAGGCTCCCCCGTCCCTGGGATTCTCCAGGCAAGAACACTGGAGTGGGCTGCCATTTCCTTCTCCAATGTATGAAAGTGAAAAGTCAAAGTGAGGTCACTCAGTCGTGTCCGACCCTCAGCGACCCCATGGACTGCAGCCTTCCAGGCTCCTCCATCCAGGGGATTTTCCAGGCAAGAGTACTGGAGTGGGGTGCCATTGCCTTTGCCCTACTTCATTCTGTATTCCAAGGCCAAATTTGCCTGTTACCCCAGGTGTTTCTTGACTTCCTACTTTTGCATTCCAGTCCCCTATAATGAAAAGGACATCTTTTTTGGGTGTTAGTTCTAAAAGGTCTTGTAGGTCTTCATAGAACGTTCAAAACTTCAGCTTCTTCAGCGTTACTGGTTGGGGCATAGACTTGGATTACTGTGATACTGAATGGTTTGCCTTGGAAACGAACAGAGATCATTCTGTAGGTTTTGAGATTGCATCCAAGTACTGCATTTCGGACTCTTCTATTGACCATGATGGCTACTCCATTTCTTATTAAGGGATTCCTACCCACAGTAGTAGATATAATCACTATCTGAGTTAAATTCACCCATTCCAGTCCATTTCAGTTTGCCGATTCCTAGAATGTCGACGTTCGCTCTTGACATCTCCTGTTTGACTAATTCAATTTGCCTTGATTCATGGACCCAACATTCCAGGTTCCTATGCAATATTGCTCTTTACAGCATTGGACCTTGCTTCCATCACCAGTCACATCCACAACTGGATATTGTTTTTGCTTTGGCTCCATCCCTTCATTCTTTCTGGAGTTATTTCTCCACTGATCACTGCAGACAGTGATTGTAGCCATGAAATTAAAAGATGCTTACTCCTTGGAAGGAAAGTTATGACCAACCTAGATAGCATATTCAAAAGCAGAGATATTACTTTGCCAACAAAGGTCCATCTAGTCAGGGCTATGGTTTTTCCAGTGGTCATGTATGGATGTGAGAGTTGGACTGTGAAGAAAGCTGAGTGCCGAAGAACTGATGCTTTTGAACTGTGGTGTTGGAGAAGACTCTTGAGAGTCCCTTGGTCTGCAAGGAGATCCAACCAGTCCATTCTAAGGGAGATCAGTCCTGGGTGTTCATTGGAAGGACTGATGCTGAGGCTGAAACTCTAATACTTTGGCCACCTCATGCGAAGAGTTGACTCATTGGAAAAGACTCTGATGCTGGGAGGGATTGGGGGCAGGAGCATAAGGGGACGACAGAGGATGAGATGGCTGGATGGCATCACCGACTCGATGCACATGAGTGTGGGTGAACTGTGGGAGTTGTTGATGGACAGGGAGGCCTGGCGTGCTGCAATTCATGGGGTCGCAAAGAGTCGGACACAACTGAGGGACTAAACTGAACTGAACTGAAGAGCCACTCAGATCTCTTTTGGTAACTTTCAGCAACCTGAAAAAGCTTTAGACGGGCTCTCCTAAAATCCTAATACTTTCTTAATCACTAATTCGTAGCTTCAAAGAAGAAATGAGGAGAGCAAGCCCTCTGATCACCTGCTTGCGTAACAATTCCTCTTGCTTCCGCCTCTCCTCCTCTTCTCGCCGCCTCTCCTCCAGTCTCCTAAGAGCTTCTTCCTGCTGCTGTCTCTCTTCCTCTTCTCGCTGCCGCCTTAAAGCAATTTCTTGTTCCCTCTGGCGTCGCAGAGCTTCTTCCTGAATTAAAGAGGGTATGTGTGAGTGTGTGCATACCCTTCTGTGCATCTCAACTAATATGTTATCAATACATTATAATTTGAAAAGAAAGAGACTATGTGCTGCTAAGATTCTGTCAACAGTAAATATAAAACGTATCTAACCAACATCTAGGGTAAAAAGTGTTCATGTGAGCTGGGGAATAGGCATATTAAGAGTCAAAATAATTTGTACTTAAAATATTAATCGTTAAACAGCACTACATGTGTTAAGTTCCCCCTGGTTTCAATGTTAGCACCATCATTTCCTGATTAACGCCAGTAAGGACTCAAGTTTTGGTTTCTCTGTTGCTACCAATAGTCCTGATTTTTCTTAATCAACTGAGAACCTAAGTCGGCAGCAAAAACACCTGGTGAGTAGAGATAAGTTCTCCAGTCAGGTATGGAATAAAGCCGCATGTCACAGAACATGTTCTCAAGAAGTGAAGTCCTATGGATATTAAATATACAGAAAAGGGACCCACTGTCAAAATAACTCAGGAAGAAATCCTAAGCAAACAGAATGAAACAGATGCCTTTACTGTAACACTTCTTAAAGTCCTTACATACTAGGGTAGAGTGTGACTCTAAGAAATATTAGCAGTTCTAATCTAATCTCAGCATGGGCTTCCCTTGTAGCTCAGCTGGTAAAGAATCCACCTGCAATGTGGCAGACCTGGGTTTGATGCATGGGTTGGGAAGATCCCCCGGAGAAAGGAAAGGCTACCCACTCCAGTATTTTGGCCCGGAGAATTCCATGGAGGACATGGATGCTTTTTGTTTTTCAGTTCTTATGGCAAAAAACAAGGAAATATGTAGTAAAGGCTAGACATGCTAGGCTGTTACAAAGTAGATTCTTTCAAATGGGATCTTTAAAAACCTGAGGAGAAAATAGTCTAAGGCACATAATAAAGAGTTCCTCAAAAAGAAATACAAATGGTTGAGCAACATGAAAAACGTTTAGTGTCACTGGTTATAAATACTTTAAGATTTAATTATTTCTCAAATCTAACTGGTTTATGAAACCCCAGGAGATATGTGAAAGCCATCAATTCTAATGATTTACTAGAACTGATGAACATCCCTCCAGTAGCTATTAATGGATAACAGACATTTCTCCTGAAGGAAGTGAGTGCCCTAACATTCTAACCCCCGTCCTGCTGAGAACTCCCCAATGCCTTAGGGAAGCCCCCTCCAGGAAAACTAGGACCTGTGAGATGACGGGAGAACAGGTATCCTGGAGGCCCGCCCTCTTTCTGCACCGATTCTACAGGCAGAGTTCTCAGAGACACACCTGTTTCCTTCGGGCAAGCTCTTCTTCCTCCCGCCTTTTCCTTTCTTCCTCCTGCTGTCTCCGAAGAATTTCCTCCTGTTGTCTCCGGAGTTCTTCTTGCCTCTTTCGCTCCTCCTCTTCCCGTTTCGCCCTCATTTCTGCCTCTCTCCTCTCCTGCTCCAGCTGAGGTTACACAAGGGTACTCTTAGAAACTTGAAGCCAAACACAGGAACACGCCACATCATGACCAGTACTGTCAGGAGCTGGTCCGTGCAGACACGACCATTCACTAAGTTACGTGTGGAGCAACCAGGGAATGAGAGCTCTGAGAGCGCTCTGAGCTCTGCGGTCACAGGATCAGTGGAGTTTCACACTCTTCTCCACTGAATGCTCTTGCCTCCGCTCTGCCACCCACGCCTCTGCTCCGCACTACGACTACACCACATCTCCCACCTGCAGGGAGGGCAGCTGGCCTAACAGTAACACCAGAGGCTCTTGGGTTGGCATTTCTTTGTTCATCCCTACAAAGGATTTTCTGATTGAAGATCTAACAGTGTGTCTAACGAAGTTTCAGCTGAAATGTCACAAAAGCTACTAGTATGAAAAACTACAGAATTCTTTAAAAATCTGAGGATTAACCACTTCACAAACTCCATCCCGTAGAGCTCCCGAGTACTGGTCAAATCCAGCCCCGAGACTCCAGTTCTATTGCCACATATACAACTCAGGCCTTTACTTTCTCATGCACATTCCTACGAGTCCATCACCTGGCTTCCCATCATCCAGTTTTGCCCATGGTCCCCAACTCAACATCTGACTCTCCCAGGCTTACATTTAACACCATCCTTTACTTCGAAAATAAATCCTAAGTCTTTAACGTGACACAGGCAAGTTACTGGCCTGCCTCATCTTTAATCTCTCTCATCATTTATTCTTCAGACATACCAGCTCCAGGCTAGACCAAGTTATTTAACTGTTTCCTGTGCCAAGATGTTCACATATACTCCTAGCCTTTACAGGTCTTGCTTCCTTCAACTGCAGTTTAATTTTCACTTTACTGTCAACCCCAAATCCTACAACTGAAATAACTCCTACTATCCTTTAAGTGACATTAGCTCAGGAATCACTGTCTATTCAAGTGTCATCCAATTTCTGATCCCCACCTCCCCTACTAGGAAGCTGGCCCACGTGCTTTCTTGTGCTCCTTGTCTGTGTCCGCATCCTGTCTATCCCTGACACACATGTGCACACAGACAAGAACGCAAGGTTTCATTAGCTACGTGTTCAAAGCACAAAGCACAGAAGGAATAAGAACAGACTCAAAAACTGTTGGAACTCTGGTCTGTCAATTCATATGGAGACAGATCTTGACCACAAACTCTTTTCATGTTCTGGGCACTCTAAAGATACTATCACTACCTCAGGGGATAAGAATGCACTAAATATAAAATAGAAATAAGATTGTCTCCAAGGCATGAGAACCCAGAAATCATTACAATGACACCAGGCATTGACAGGCAACCTCTCTGACAGGTATTAAAACCAAAATTCAAGATTGTTAGCTCCTCCAGAGTATGCAAATGAAACACATAATGTAATGTTAACGTTGAGCTTTTTAGTTGTATGTCTTGGACTCTAGAGTGCAAATAAACACCACCATAAAGATTTAATGTGGGAACTCAAGCCTCAGATCAAGGGTCTAATAAGCAATATAGTGGATATTTTCTTATGGTCTTATAATAAGCAATTATCATGAAAGGTGTAATATATGACTGTGATCATTAATGTGTCAACAAACCCATACTGACTGACTTAATTTAAACTTGTTACTTTTAACTGTTTTGAGGCCTTTTGTGGGGGAAGGCAGCACAATAAGGAGAGAGTGTGAATGTGCTTATACCAGCTACATAGCTGTGAATTTAAAGGAATAATGTGTGAGCAGCTAGAGTGATACAGGTATCAATAAGCAAATGTCTATGTCCTGCAGCTGGAAAGCAGGCACTGCTATGGCAGAATGAGATGCAGACCTTCGCAGCTTTGGCCTTCTCCATCTGCTGAAGCTGTTCAAGGGCAGGTCCTGGAGTCGCGGGGTCAAGGGGAAGATCCCATACGCTACCGCCTTCCCAAACTGGAAGACAGGAAGGAATAGAGGTGACGGGTATGAGAGCTGACACACACGGCTAAATATCCAGAAGCATAAAGAAGCTGCTCTCCTGTCCCAGAGCGAGCTTCATCACAAGGGTCTGCTCTGCTTCTAAACAGACTGAACCACCAGCAGGCTCTAGTTTATAACAATACCCGTCGGCATATCCAGAAGGAAAGAAAGCACTAGGCAAAAAGATGATAAAATGAGGCAACAACAGCAGCCTTTTCTATTTCCTAAATTTCTGGGTACCTACAGTGATAAGTTACACATCAATCCTTGACTCAAAAGAATAGGTCATCATTACTTATGTTTTTATTTATGCTTTTTCTCCAATGATTAAAGACAATTTAAAAGACTTTTCTACAATGGGTTAGGACAATGTTTTTAAAAAAAAAAAGAAAAAAAAAAGAGGAGGATCAAGTTCAGGAAATCTATCTACTAAAGAATTTCCAGCAACTCCTTAAGAGCTATTTTCAATCCTTTGCTGGGGCCTATTAAAAAAATAAAAATTTTCTTTAAAAACCACTTTTCATTAATATTCACTACAAAGCAGGTCCCAAAATGGATTAAAAAAAAATAACAAAAAACTGAATTATAAAAGTTATTAGACTCTAAATCCTTGGAGCTATACTAAAGGCCAATCTAAGTTTTTACCTGTAGGCTGTGAGGGTGCTGGCTGGAGTTCCCAGATAGAACCAGTATCTGGCACTGACACAGACCTAGTTACTGAGGGAATGATGTTCTGATCAGATATTCTGCAAAAGGGAAATCAGAAAATTAACAAAATTAACTTGTTCTTGTCATTCAAGAAAACAGATAAAGAAGTATTTTCAGATTATCTGTAGGTTTTCAAGGTTCAATTCAGTTCAGTCGCTCAGCCATGTCCGACTCTTTGCGAACCCATGAATCACAGCACGCCAGGCCTCCCTGTCCATCACCAGCTCCTGGAGTTCACGCAAACTCATGTCCATTGAGTCGGTGATGCCATCCAGCCATCTCATCCTCTGTCGTCCCCTTCTCCTCCTGCCCCCAATCCCTCCCAGCATCAGGGTCTTTTCCAATGAGTCAACTCTTCACATGAGGTGACCAAAATATTGGAATTTCAGCCTCAGCATCAGTCCTTCCAATGAACACCCAGGACTGGTATCCTTTAGGATGGTCTGGTTGGATCTGCTTGCAGTCCAAGGGACTCACAAGAGTCTTCTCCAGCACCACAGTTCAAGGTTACTTAGCCAAAAAACTTCACTGTTTTAACTAAAATATTTAACCAAAACATTTAGGAAAGAAAAAAGGATACACACAAAGTAATCACACTTCTGGACTCCTCAAGGTATTGGCAAATTTTGATTTCCAAATAATAGATATGCCTACTGTCTTTAAAAAATTCAGTAAGAGTCACAGAGGCAGCATTTATCATGGAAAAAAAAAAAAACAGACCATAAGTCAAAAGGTGTGCATTTTATAGTTCAGTCTCTGAAGTTTTTTGTGTATTATGTCAACTAAGTCCTTTAGCTGCTCTGACTCCCAGTTTGCCCATCTTTAAAACTAAGACCTTAACATGATCTAACCTGCCTATCTTACAGAATGGGTTACGGCTCAAGGGAAAAATATAAAAGGTTTTGGTTAAATTGGATAGTAAAGTTTTTAAGAGCAATGACTAACACCTTTGCGGGAGATAAATACTACCCTGAATGATAATCTGAAACAGCAGGAACTTAAGATTTTTAGCATGGTTTCCATGTCTTTAGACCCACTTTAATGGCTATTGGGTCTGGAAAAGTATAACTCTATGTGGCACTGTTAATATTGTTCCTGAAATATTACAGGTAAAAATGAGATTAAATTTCTCGACCACAAAATTTTTTCTTGCTAAGTCCATGAGACTACACTGCTTTTCAAGTGTTCTTAGTATTCATTGGTTATTATGCAAATTTTATCCTCTGAGTAAAAAGACCAAATAAATGCTTTATTTGTTAGTTATTTTTTAAAACTATGTTCTTACACACAACACAAAGATAGGCGTTTTGTGTGGGTATTTTGATACTAAACTTCACAGATTAAAAATTTCCTTTTCTCTCTTTCTTTAAAACACACACAATGTGACACATTATGCAAACAAGCACCAACCTCATCTTCAGTGCCTGGAACTGCTGGAGAAGAAGCGCCAACTGCTGCTGCTGCTGGGTAGACAGTGCTGCTTTCTGCTGCTGGGCCAGAACCTGCGCATACTGTTGTCTTCAAAAAGTAAGACATGGTATAACCTGTCTATCCACATTTAGTTCACTTCACAGAGACATTACAAGACAAAGTTCAGCCCCCACACCAACAAAAGAAAACCCCATTAGAAATAGCTATCAAATATATTTTTACAATACTTCACAATAGTCACACAAACAGTTCAATACATTATTCTAGAAAGAACTAAACTAATAGATGACATGCTGCTGAGTGAAAATAGAAAAAAATTTAAAGAAATGTCAAAAACTGGAAAACTCCTTTAGGATGTTAATAACCTTTTATCAGAAAATAAAACAGGTTCAAACGAATAGCTATTTCCACATGAAGAACTCTTTGCAAAAATAAAATCCCACTTGTATAAAAATCCTCAAATTTATAAGTTTTGGCTTGGAAAATTTTAGGTTAACAATTTTTTCACTAGAACAGAGGTGGACACTTTTTTCCTGTAAAGAGCCAGAGAGTAAATATGTTTGGCTTTGCAGGCCATTCACAACTACTAAATTCTGCCTCTGCAGTGTAAATGCAGTCACAGATAATACACAGGCAAATGGGTGTGACTCAGCTCCAATAAAACTCTGCTTAGTAAGACAGGTAGCCATTCAGTCTGCCAACCTCTGCACCAGGTGATAGCAAATCTTACTTCTTCCACGAAAGGGACTCACAATCTAAGTGATTCCATACCACTACCAATAGCATAAACTTTTACTTCTTTTCTGCCTTCACATCTACTTTTTATCTGTGGCAAAGCTGAGCCATCCAGAAGGCAATTAATTCTTAAAATCACTGATTCTTGCTTTAGCAGCTAAATATCTTGCAAAATTAGTTATGTGTCACCTTCTGCAAACTTCCAATATTTAAGAAGCAAGCTAAGACCAAACTTAGGATGTAGAGTGGCACTATGCCACTAGCTGGGTGATCCAAGTATCCTATAAACTGAGATTTCAGCTGGAAAAGGTGAAATTTGGGAGCAGATTACATCTGAAGGCCCTTTTGGTGCTACAGTGCACCCCACCACATTACTGCTCTTACTGTATCAGGAATTGCTGATACTGAAGGTGCTGCATCTGGTACAAGGCTGTGAGTTCCTGCTGCCTGGTCAGTCGTTCCTGGTCCAGCTCTCCCTGGGAGTGAAGGGGTGGAGGAAACAAATACCAGTAAATAAAGTGAAACAGCCTAAAAGCCATTTAGTACTCCTAGACTTCTTTTTGCCCCCTCTTAACTATTTAAAAAAAAAAAAAGTCAGGCACCTTTGGAAACGAAGCAGTGCCATCTAGTGGAAGAAGGTGGTGTTAGCACTTTAAGAGATTCCCTGAGGTGCGAAAGGGTCCCTATTTTAGCTTTTCTTCTCTCTCGCCCTTGAGGCTGAACATTGTTCTGTAATCCAGAGTTCATACTATAACTAAAAAATAACAACCAGGGATCTCCCTGGTGGTCCAGTGGCTAAGACTCCGTGTTCCAAGGCAGGGGGCCAGGGTTTGATCCCTGATCAGGGAACTATATCCCACATGCTGCAACTGAAGATTCTGAGTGCCACAACTAAGACTGGCACAGTAAAACAAATAATTAAAAAAAAAAAATTGTTCTCCCAATCTTAAAAGTGACTTATAAACTTAAGAGATTATGTAAAAATTAGAGAAGTAGGACAAAACAGAATGGAGTAAAACTGAATGCTATGGTAAGAATTTTACAGTGGAACATAGCAAATACAGGGAGCCAATGTATGTCTTCTTAAAGAGGATGAGACATTTAAAATTAAATGGAATATAAAAGAGCTTTCACAACTGTTTAACTCTCTATCCAAAAACTGGAGGTGCTTCTATTGCTTTTAATACATCACAAATTTAAAAATAAGGGATAGTAAAAACTTTTTTTAGCTTACATATCAAATAATATGGCTGGAATTTAAATTTTGGAAGACAAAAGTGGGGGAAAAATGAAAGGTGAAATATAAGATAGCAGAAATAAGAGCATAGGGTGATAGAGACTAAAATTAAGACAAATCATTAATGAACAGTTTATATCTTTATTGCACACTGATTACAATTCAGAAAAACACATTTGATGTATGACTCCTTTGAGTGAGGTTCACCTGAAACTCAAGGACATTCTTCTTTCTCATTTAACTATTCGGGATAAAAGCTACAGTAGGTTAGTCGACAATTAACTTAAGGGCAAAGGCAACACCTGATAGGAAGCAGAGCTTCCCACGGTCTTTCCCCTTAAGTGGGTCTGACTGAGGCTCATCCCCTATACCTGGAAGTCAGGAAATGGATTAGAGCTAGCACGCCAAGCTCCAAGTGGCCAGCTGTCAGCTCTCAAACGTGCAAGATAAAAACGCATCCCAATTTCTGAGTAGATGGTAAAAGTACAATTTACATACAATAGTATAACAATTTTTCTGGATTTACAACAAAAATGTCAGGGTAATTCCCTAGGACTCTTCACTGCTCTGCAAACTATAGGAGGTCTCAATCCATCAGTGGACAGTGAAATTAATTATTGGGTCAAGATAAAACATTTACATACTGGGGGAAAAAAGAAGAAACACAAAGAATATATGTACATGGCACCAAATGTTTCGTCAAACTTACTTTAGATATATCTGCAAGTTAACGAATATATGAAGTAGTGATATGAAAATCTTTTGTTTTTTACTATTTGCTACGGTCAAAACAATGTGATAGCCACTGTTCTCACTTATGAACTCTCTTGGCTACAGATGTTGCAAATGACTTACTCATCTTTATCTCATAAGAACCTAACACAGCCGTGGCACAGATCTTCAATACATAATTGGTGAGTAAATCCATGGATCTTACTGTAGAAATCCAGTGTTCAGACTAAAGATTTCTGACTATGGTCATTTAAGACTATGGCCAGCAATCAGACACTCTAACCTGGAAAACGGAAAAGTGAGGCACAGATCCAAAGGAACTCAACAGGGAGAGGCCCAGGAGCTGCTGCAAAAAAGACTCCCCTTCAAAGGTCTCCAGTGTCAGCACACTAAAAGGGTTATGTTATGATCCAATTTTTAGTTAAATATCAGTAACATATTTTAAAAGGGCTTCCCTGGGGGCTTAGATGGTAAAGAATCTGCCTAAAATGCAAGAGACTGGGGTTGGATCCCTGGGTTGGGAAGATCCCCTGCAGAAAGAAACGGCAAGCCACTCCAGTATTCAACCCACTCTGTCCATGGAGAATCCCATGGACAGCGGAGCATGGTGGGCTACAATCCATGGGGTCGCAAAGAGGCACGTATTTTTTTTTAAAAGGTAACTAAACGGAGAGGAGAATGGGCATTCTAACTAGAAGCAACGAGAAACTCTAAGTCAGTTGTGTTGAAGCACAGTAGATAAAGGTGAAAGCTCTGAAATGAACTTGGAAAGGTAAGGAGCCAAAACATGCATGAACTGGTAGGGAGGCCAAGACAAAATATTCTTCCTTTAGCACAAGCTATAAAGCTACCAGAGGATTCTACTTCTTTAGAATGAGTCTGGGGTATGTGTGAGTGTGGGTATACACACACATACACACACACACACACATATATGTGTGTGTATGTTGAGAGAAGAGACAGGAAGAGGAGGACAGGCACAGACATCTGAGTTTTAAAAGATCATTATAGCTACATATATAGTCTTGAGTCAGACTTCCCCCTGTCATCTGATCAATTATTTTCAAGAACTACAGTTTCTTCTTCATGAGATTTAACATCTAGAGCAAGTGCTTCTGGGTCTACTGTGTTCTGAGTGAGGCATAAGTTACTTACCATATGCGGAGGGGGAGCTGGTCCGGGAGAGAAAGGAACCCTTCCCCACATTTTCATGATATCACCAAGAGGCTGGAAGCTTTCATCACATGCTCTCTTTACCAACAAAGACATAGTGAAATAGCCCGCCTGAAACCATTCTGCCATCTCCTGATTATTGAAGGGACCTACAATAACAATAATTAAACAGAAGGGCAATAAAAATCCTTTCAAGCTCAAAAGAAAAAAAATATTTCCTGGGTCTGATCCTCACCCAGATGGAGGTAACAACTTGTTTCAGGTGGCTCCTGATCTTAATTTATCAGGAAAAGTGGTGAACAGACTTCAAACTAATAACATACTACAGAAACAATGCAGAAATAAGCCTTATGTATACACATCCTAATTTCTCAGCAGTCTTTTAACTATTTTAAAGAGAATAATTGTCTCCAACTCAGTCTCTAAAGCTCATTTCAGAAAAGCATTCATACTGAAAAGAGTGAGTATTTGTTAGATCTGGTATCACACAGATACAGAGAATATAAACATGCATGGCTGAATATGCTCTTCTCCAATTTTCATTCCCTGTCAGAGCTTGTTGGAAGTTAGGCAAACTATAAACAATAATTAAGAAAGATGACCAATTTTTTATTATTTATCTGAGCTAAGATTAAATCAGGCCTTGGTAAGGGGAAAAAAACTAACATTTTCTGGATCTTTTACAATAATAAATAACCAAATATTTTATACATAAAATTAATGAACACACTCTGATCAATAACTAGTGATTCAGGAAGTATTTGTTGCTGTTGTTCAGTTGCCAAGTCGTGTTCACCCTTTGAGAGCCAATGGACTACAGCACACCAGGGTTTCCTGTCCTTCACTATCTCCCTGGGTTTGATCAAATTCATGTCCAGTGAGTTGGTGATGCTATCTGTCTCATCCTCTGCTGCCCTCTTCTCCTCTTGCCCTCAATCGTTCCCAGCATCAGGGTCTTTTCCAATGAGTCGGTTCTTCACATCAGGTGGCCAAAAGTATTGGAGCTTCAGCATCAGTCCTTCCAATGAATATTCAGTGTTGATTTCCTTTAGGACTGACTGGTTTGATCTCTTTGCTGTCCCAGGGATCTCAAGAGTCTTCTCCAACACCACAATTCAAAAACAGCATTCTTCAGTGCTCAGCCTTCTTTGTGGTCCAACTCTCATATCTGTACATGACTACTGGAAAAACCATAGTTTTGACTATATAGACCTTTGTCAGCAAAGTGATGTCTCTGCTTTTTAATACGCTGTGTAGGTTTGTCTTAACTTTCCTTCCAAGGAGCAGCAACTTAAAATTTCATGGATGCAGTTACTGTTCACAGTGATTTTGGAGGCCAAGAAAAAAGAAAATCTGTCACTGCTTCCCACCTTTTCTCCTTCTATTTGCCATGAAGTGATGGGACCGGATACCATGATCTTTGTTTTTTGAATGCTGAGTTTTAAGCTGGCTTTTTTATTCTCCTCTTTCACCTTCATCAAGAGGCTCTTTAGTTCCTCTTTACACTCTACCATTAGAGTGGTATCATCTGCCTATCTGAGGTTGTTATTTCTCCCAACAATCTTGATTACAGCTTGTGAGTCATCCAGCCTGCCAGGGATGTACTTTGCAAAGAAGTTAAATAAACACAGTGACAATATATAGCCTCGTTGCACTCCTTTCCCAATTTTGAACCAATCTGCTGTTCCATGTAAGGTTCTAACTGTTGCTTCTTGGCTTGCATGCAGGTTTCTTAGCAGACTGGTAAGGTGGTCTGGTATTGCCATCTCTAAGAATTTTCCAGTATTCTGTGATCCACACAAAGGTTTTAGCATAGTCAGTGAGCAAAAGTAGATGTTTTTCTGGAATTTCCTTGCTTTCTCTATAATCCAATGAATGTTGACAATTTGATCTCTGGTTCCTCTGTCTTTTCTAAGCCCAGCTCGTACATCTGAAAGTTCTCAGTTCACATACTGCTGAATCATAGCTTGAAGAATTTTGAGCATAACCTTACTAGCATGCAAAATGAGTGCAAATGTACAGTAGTTTGAACATTCTTGGGCATTGCCTTTCTCTGGGATTAGAATGAAAACTGACGTTTTCCAGTCCTGTGGCCACTGCTGAGTTTCCCAAATTTGCTGGCATATTGAATGCAGCACATTAACCATATTACCTTTTAGGATGTGAAATAGCTCAGCTGGAAAGCAGTTCCACTAGCTTTGTTTGTAGTGATGCTTCCTAAGGCCCACTTGACTTCACACTTCAGGATGTCTAGCTCTAGCTGACTGACCACACCATCATGGTTATCCCAGTCATTAGGACCTTTTTTGTATGGTTCTTCTGTATATTCTTGCCACCTCGTCTTAATCTCTTCTCTGTTAGGTCCTTAACGTTTCTGTCCATTATCATGCCCATCCTTGCATGAAATGTTCCCTTGGTTATCTTCAATTTTCTCGAAGAGATCTCTAGTCTTTCCCATTCTATTGTTTTCCTCTACTTCTGTGCATTGTTCGTTGAAGAAGGCCTTCTTATCTCTCCCTGCTATTCTCTGGAAACCTGCATTCAGTTGGGTGTATCTTTTCATTTGTCCCTTGCTTTTCGCTTCTCTCCTTTCCTTAGTTATTTGTAAAGCCTCCTCAGACAACCATTTACCTTCCTGCATTTCTTTCTCTTTGGGATGGTTTTGGTCACTGCTTCCTGTACAATGTCATGATCCTCTGTCGTCCATAGTTCTGGCATTCTACCAGGTCTAATCCCTTCAATCTATTCACCACTTGCACTGTAAAATCATAAGGGATTTGATTTAAGTCATACCTGAATGGCCTAGTGGTTTTCCCTATTTTATTCAATTTAAGCCTGAATTTTGCAATAAGAAGCTCATGATCTGAGCCAATCAGCTCCAGATCTTGTTTTTGCTGACTGTATACAGCTTCTCCACCTTCGGCTGCAAAGAACATAATCAATCTGATTTCGGTATTGACCATCTGACAATGTCCATGTGCAGAGTTGTCTCTCTGTGTTGTTGGAAAAGGGTTGTTTGCTATAACCAGTGTGTTCTCTTGACAAAACTCTGTTAGCCTTTGCCCCACTTCATTTTGTACTCCAAGGCCAAACTTGCCTGTTACTCCAGGTATCTCTTGACTTCCTGCTTTTGCATTTCAATACCCTGTGATGAAAAGGACATCTTTTTTTTGCTGTTAGTTCTAGAAGGTCTTGTAGGTCTTTGTAGAACCGGTCAACTTCAGCTTCTTCTGCATCAGGGGTTGTGGCACAGATTCGGATTACTGTGATGTTTAACAGTTTGCCTTGGACATGAAGGCATGTCCAAGATCATACTGTCATTTTTGAGCCTGCACCCAGGCACTGAATTTCGAACTCAGGAAATATTTACTGAACATCAATCATATAGGTCCAGGCAGGAATCTATAGCAGTAAACAAACAAACAAAGCCCTGGAATTTCCACATCTGGAAAGGTGGAGTAGATGTACTTTCTCCCCTGCACCTGCCAAATGCAACTAAAAACTCTGGACATTAGATATAAAACAAACAAAAAAAGACTCTGTAAGGTAGACACAAGGCAGGAGGCTGACTAGAAGCCTGTAGCAAGTCTGACAGAGATTAAAAAAGAAATGAACAAGATATCAACTTCAAGAATGAAACTGGAGATTACCACAGAACCTGGAGATATTAAACAGGCAACAGAACCCTTATCAAAAAGATAATACGGGAATAAGAACAGAATACTCTACACACATAAATTCAGATGGCACGGACCAATTAATCGAAAAACATAAACTATCACAAGTCACTCACATCAAATAGATAACTTAATAAACAGTCCTGTAACTATCAAGATTTTTGAATTTGTAATTTTTATATTCCAAATGGAAAATTTTACCAAACATTTAAACAATTAACACCCTGTGGCAAACATATGGATGTTTCTCAAAAACAAAAAACTAAGAACAGAACTACCATATGACCCAGCAATTCCATCATTCTTGGGTATACATATCTGAAATAAAACAAAAACACTAATTCAAAAAAATATATGCATCCCAATGTTTATAGCAGCATTATTTACAATTGCCAAGATATGGAAGCTATCTAAGTGTCTGTCAACAGATAAATGGATAAATAGGGTGTGGTATATATACACACAAAGGCTTGCTCTGCTGTGTGCTATGTGCTAAGTTGCTTTAGTCATGCTCAACTCTGTGCAACCCAATGGACTGTGGCTTGCCAGGCTCCTCTGTCCATGGGATCCTCCAGGCAAGAAAACTGAAGTGGGTTGCCATGCTCTTCTCCAGGGGATCTTCCTGATCCAGGGACTGAACCCATGTCTTTTGCATCTACCTGCATTGGCAGGTGGGGTCTTTGCCAACAGCACCACCTGGGAAGTCCATAATGGCATGTTACTCACTCATTAAAAAAAAAAAAAAAAGAATGAAATTTTGCTGTTTGCAAAATAGCAAATTGGACTGGTAAAATCAAAGACAAACAAATACTATATGATATCACTTATATGTAGAATCTAAAAAATACAACTAATTAGTAAAAACAGCCAAAAAGAAACAGACTCATACACACAAAGAACAAATTAGTGGTTACTAGTGGGAAGGAAGGGGGAAGGAACAAACAAGAGTAGGAGGTTAAGAAGTACAAACTACTAAAGCAAAAACCACACACACACTGAGAGTTAACACCAATTCTAAACAATGTTTTCCATAAAACAGAAGGGGAAGAAATAACTGCCAGTTCATTTTATGAAGCTAGTATTATCTTGATACCAAAACCAGACAATGAGAGTACAAACAAAAAAAAAACCTACAAAATAGTCTTTAAGAATGGAGATACAAAAATCCCAACAATTTATCACTAAGATTCAACAATATATAAAATGAATTACATACCATGACCAAATAGTTTATTCCAAGGATGAAAATCTGATTCAATATTCAAAAAACCAGTCATTGTTATCTACCATATTTAACTGGGTAAAAGAAAAATCACATGATCGTTATCAAGGGATGCTGAAAAAGCATTTGACAAAACCCAATATCCAATCATGATAAAAAAGCTCTCAAAATAAAGGGTACTTCCTTAACCAGAGAAACAGCACCTAAAAAACTCAAGAGTTAACACGACCACTTAATCATTATTAAAGTTCCCCCTAAGGTAGGAAAGTAGGATAAACAAAGCAAGTGTGTCTGCTCTCACCCCTCTTACTTAACAGTTTGGAATACACAGTAAAGCAACAAAAGGAAGGAGGCTTACAGATTGGAAAGGAAAAAAAGAAAACCATCCCTATCTGCAGATGACAGCAGTCTACATAGAAAACCTATGGAATCTAACAAAACAACTCCTAGCACTAATAAAAGAGCTCAGTAAGGTCACAGAATACACAAACATCTAAAATTCAATTCTACATGGTAGTAGTAAACACTGAAATACAGCAAGATTTACAACTGCTCAAAGAGTCATATACTTAGGTAAAAATTTAATAAAATATGCACAGAATCTATACTGAAAATTACACAGTGCTGATGAAAGAAATTAAAGATCTAAAAAAACTGAGACATACCACGTTCATGGATGGGAAGACTCAACATGGTAAAAATTGTCAGTTGTCTTCAAAATGATAGAAGTGTAACGTAATCCCTATATGGCAACCTACTCCAGTATCCTCGCCTGGAGAATCCCATGGACAGAGGAACCTGGCGGGGGACAGAGGAACCTGGCAGGGTACAGACCACAGGGTCGAAAAGACTTGCACACGACTGAAGCAACTTAGCACACACACATGCACTATTAAAATCTCCACAAGATTTCTGGTATATATAAATAGGATTACTCAAAAACTTATATGGTAAAAACCAGCATACCCAATTTCAGAACTCACTTTACAGCTATGATAATCAAGACCACACAGCTGTGGCTAGGACAAACACAAAGATCAAATAAAGAATAAAGAAACCAGGGAATTCCTGGTAGTCCAGTGGGTAAGGCTCTGTGCTACTGCTGCAGGGGTGGATGTTCAATCCCTAGTTGGGAAACTAAGATCCCAGAATCCATGCAGCATGGCCAAAAGAGAAAAAGAAAATAGAACCCAGAAATCAACCAACACAAAGAAACATGTTCAACGAAATCTTGAAGAAAGCACAAGAACAATTCAGGGAGAAAAGACAGAAAAAAGACAGAGGAAAAGGTACCAGTACAGCTGGATATTCACAGGCAAAAAAAATTAAAATCTTGACCTACGTCACATACCTTATATAAAAATTAACTCAAAATGGAATACAAACTTAAATACAAAACATAAAGCTATGAGTTGGGAGGGGGAAAGGGATAAACATTTGAGATGTGTTCAGCAAAGAGTTCTTAATTAAACCAAAGCACAATCCATAAAAGAAAAAAGGTATTCATAATCTACTGTACTTCATCATAATTTAAAACTTTTGTTCTGTTAAAGACTGTTCAGAGCCTGTTCTGAATCTTGACTGTATCAGTGTCAATATCCTGGGTGTGATACTGTTAGTTTTGCAAGAGGTTACCACTGGGTAAACTGGGTAAATGGTACATGGAATCTGTGTATTATTTCTCACAACTGTTTGTAAAGCTACAATTATCTCAAAATAAATATAATTAAAATACACACCTGTATATGTTTTAATTAAAACATTCTACAGGCATGCAAATTCAGATAATCAAAAAATATACACAGTGCCATGCAGTGATAGATACTATAAGGAAGAATAAAGCAGGGGAGGGGGACTGAGGATAGAAAAGAAATTATGACGTTAAAGAGAGGTAACAGTCAACAACAAAATTCAGGTTACAAGCAAAAACTTCAAAAGCAGAAATGAAAAATCAACAGATGTTCTTCACAACATTCTCTCCCCATTCTAATCTAACTTACATACCATACACATACTTTAAGCAATTAGTTTAAAATATGGTACTCTTTTCAAATATTTTAAATATTTGTCATTTATGATATCAACTCCATTTCAGTGTAACATTCAAACAAGCTTTTCCAAGATGACTGCCATCATCTTTTTTTATAAGATGGTAAAATACAGTGAATGGATGAAACTCAACTGCCCAGTCAATAGCTGGCATGCCAGAAATGAGGGGGTCTTAAGCATACTGACTACTCCCCCCCATCGTATTAGTAATCACAATCTGCCTTGTATTCAGATTATTTTCACTGGACTCCCTCCCATCATTGAAATGTAAAGTACTAATGAAGGAACCTATTAAACAAACGTCTATACAAAAGAAGAAAGCCTGCAGCGCTGACTTTTGTTCTACGATTACACAAATTAATGTTAAAGAATCACCATGCTTTTGTTCTGTGGTGTTGGAGAAGACCCTTGAGAGTACCTTGGACTGCAAGGAGATCCAACCAGTCCATCCTAAAGGAAATCAGTCCTGAATATTCACTGGAAGGACTGATGCTGGGAAAGACTGAAGGCAGGAGGAGAAGGGGATGACAGAGGATGAGATGGTTGCATGCCATCACCAACTCAATGGACATGAGTTTGAGCAAGTTCCGGGAGTTGGTGATGGACAGGGAAGCCTGGCATGCTGCAGTCCACAGGGTTGCAAAGAGTCAGACACGACTGAGTGACTGAACGACTGAATCACCATCTTAGAGAATCTGGAGGTAATGGCATGCTTCTCTACTTAGAGTAGAATGGAACAACCTACCTTGAATTTCTCCCTGAGGATCTTTGTAATACCACTTCTGCATTGCTTCATGCATCAGTGGAACTGAGACTCCCTTCGCTCTATGTTCTTGCAGTTTTGATGCTAGTCTCTCATCATCTAGTGCACTGTCTTGGAGATAAGCCACCATTTTCTCAGCTTGCTAAGAGAAAAAATTAAAAAATGAACTGTGGAAACAAATGATCCTAAATTAATACTTGTACACATAATTGTCTCTTTTGGACTACTTGATCTGTGAGAAGCACTGTGCAAAGGACACAGCAGGCAACAATTTAATTCATCCAATAATGCCATGAAATAGGTACGATCCTCATTTCACAAAGGGGAAAACTTTGTGAACTAAGGCAGGTTCAGGGGGATCAAGTCTTGCTTAATGTTTCAAAATTATCAAGCAAACTCAAATGAGACTAAAACTGGAACGGATCAAAATCCAAGCATCTTATCAACACACTTAAGAGTGCCATTTAAACAAATAATCCTAAATTATACAAACTAAATCTGTAAAAACATGTGTTAATAGATCAAAAAGCTCAATCATAATACAATTACAAATAAAAACTTTTAAAGTTTTTATTCCTTTCTGCAATACTTCCTGCCACCAACTACTGTACCCTGAAGGAAAGAGAATTTCCTCTGTAGAAAGCAAGCTATCATTTACCTTATATACAAGCAACAGTATATAAAAATGTTAGGGAACTCTAGAGACATCAATATGATGGTATTTCTGTTTTCCCTGTTACACTTTAGGCGAAAAATATAGACGACACAGTGCCTATCCACAGCTGCTTGTATTCACCATTTCTGGCATTCCATTAATCTCCAAAAAGAAAAAAGAAAAGGAAACAGCTCAGGGCAACCTCAGAAGAGCAAAAAATAACCTGACTTAATGACTACTACATAGCAGAAACTTAAAAGCATGAAATGATTTGAAAGACAATTACTCACAAATAAACATGAGACACGAAAACAAGTTTCTCAGTACACAGAATCTAGTGCACAAAAGTTCCATTTCTGAATATTCATTTAATGCTTTTCAATTTTTATGGCAGTTCGCAGGAAAGAAAGAATTATTACGTGACTTGTACCTGCTCCAAGTGTTTGAGACCCTCTTCGTCGTCTGGCTCTGTGGGAACACTGCCCATTCCAGGAGCACCGACGATTGGCGTCTCCACTGGCCGGAGGGCAGGACTAGGGCTGGGGACAGGAGGCGGGAGGATGAGGAGCGGAGAGGCTGTATCTGAAGGGATCTGCGACAGGGGCTGCTGGACAGCAGGAACCACTTCTAGAGGAAAAAAAACGTAGACAGATGAAAATCCTCTAAAATAGACTCTTAGAAAGAATAACTAGCATCAAGTTGAGCAGCTCGTTAATGGGTTCAACAGATTTGTGAACCATGTCATGAACACTGCTCCTACTTCTTATGGAGAAGTGTGTATTCCTCCCCAGAATGACGAAGTGCCTCCACAGGGTGACAACAAATAAGATTAAAAGGTATCCAGAAAGGGCTTCTGCAGTGCCATACTGTGTCACTAGAGTATCTACCCAATAGTTATAGGTCCATCTCTTGAAAACAAACAGAATTAGTCCAATCCCTTCTTTACATCATGTCTCTGAGTTGTAAAGACAGTAAATAGCACTGCAAATCTCCTCAAAGACACTGTAACTCAGCACGTGAAAGTGAAAGTCGCTCAGTCGTGTCCAATTCTTAATGACCCCATGGACTATACAGTCCACGGAATTCTCCAGGCCAGAATACTGGAGAGTGGGTAGCCTTTCCCTTCTCCAGGGGATCTTCCCAACCCAGGGATGGAAACTACGTCTCCCACATTGCAGGTGGGTTCTTTACCAGCTGAGCTACAAGGGAAGCATAAAAACCTTTATCTCACAGCATAAAAACCTTTATTAAAAACATCTGCAATTACTTTGAATAATTACCTATTCCGACTTATAATTCATAATAATTCGATTTATAATTCGACACATAATTCAATACAATACATTCTGCAGGGTAACAAAAAGTTCACTGGGTCTACCTGTACAGAGCAGGAGGTTCTTCACAATAAGAGTAAAGACTACAAAAGAGGTTCTGTCTTGGTTCCTATTTCTAACCTCTCAGTATTCAGGCTCTTGAGGAGGAAAGGGGGATGGAAGTAATTAGATACAATTGTAGTTTCCCCTTTGAAATCTTGTTTGTTCAATTACAGCAAGCTTCCCCAAATTCCGGTTCCTCTCCACCCTTTGCCAGACTTCTTAAAAGGACAGTGTGACGTCTATACAACTTCTCTACTTCACCACCACCCACACCAACTATAAGGTAACTTCCACTTCCAACAGCCCCAAAGCTTCTCTCCCAAAGATAAGCATTCACCCAAAGTGCTCAAACACAATGGTTTTTCCTAGTCCCCATCAATGAACCTTAAGTCTGACATTATCTTCCCAATTCTAAACTGGAATGTTCTCCTTCCTTCCTTTTCCTGCACTCTTCTTCCTGCCTTGCCAAGAATTTTCTCTGGCTCCTCTATCTACCCTCTAAAAATAGGGATTACCCAGGTTCTATTCTCAGTCCATTTCTTCTCACTCCTAACAGTGCATGTAACCTTTTAAATGTTCATTCTTTCTGCAGCCCAGATTGAGCTACAGTCCCCTCACTCGCAACTGCTCTCTGGCCATCTCTACCGAATTTCTCACCAACACCTCAGACTCCATGTTCCTAACCTGAATTTGTTCTCTCCCCTCCCAAATGTGCTCCTCAAAACTTCCACTCTTTTTCTATTAAGGATACCCTAAATCCTCTCACACACCTCATTCATCTTTGACTCTTCCTTCCTCCTTGCCCTAATAAACAACATGCAGTAACTATGTCCTGTCAATTTTTACTGTGAAATCTCATCTGCCACGACCTCCCTTTACAAGTGCACTGCTCAGGACACCAACAGGTCACAGAGCAGCCCTCTGTCAACACAATCTACCCTCACACACAGCTTTCAGATACATGTTCCAACCATGTTTCCCACCGGCCGCCTTTTCACATCTCATACTTCATCTAAATAAAAACAGAAGCTGATTTCCTGCCCATGCTTGGATCGGCCCCATTTCCTCGCTGTAGCTTTCACTGCAACCTCCTACTGGAACGCCCTCTCCTAATTCGTCCTGCTACACCCAACTCCAAATTCTACTCATTATTTTAAGACAAGTTCAAAGACACTTGCTTCCTGATCATTCCAGGAGTGTGCCAATCATGAATTCGTATTTTTTTGGTCCTAGGTTACTGATATGCACATGCTTTATTTCCCCTATAAATTGTTAAGTCCAGAGTTTCAATCCTCAATGGACATTTATGCAGCTTTCCCAAAAGATACGTGTCTAGGCTCTACCCTAAAACCTCCTAGAATAAGGCCCTAGATGTGTACATTTAGAAGTATGAACCACAAATAATTTGGAGCCACAGCATAGCTGAAAAATTACTACTACAAATGAAAGAGGTCTCAAAATGTGCAAGTCCCATGGTACCTGATATATACAGTAGAGATTCAAATACTTGCTGAATTCATTCATTTAGCTTTGTTACCAACATAAAAAAACAGAAGGAAAAAAAATCCTTGTTTCAAGCTCTCAAAATAGTATTTACTGGGCAAGAGAAATAACAAACAGTTCTTCATAATGTTGTTTTTTCAGAAACGGTGCTGGCTGTTTAAGGAGAAGACACCTAACCCAGCTTGGGACCTTGGGGGTGGGAGAGTTTCAGGCACAGAAAACAGCATATGCTAAGGCACAAAGGCAAGAGAACAAGGCACATTTCAGGACTAATAGGTTGTGAAGCTGACGAATAGAGTACAAGGTAGAGAGAGAGACAGAGTTTAGTGCTGAAATTGCAGAGGCAGGGCAGATGCTAGATCACACAAGGTTCTCATAGGCCAAGTTAACAGGCATGAATTTTCACGGTGAAAGTGAAAGGTGCTCAGTCGTACCTGACCCTTTGCAACCCACAGTCCATGGAATTCTCCAGGCGAGAATACTGGAGTGGGTAGCCTTTCCCTTTTCCAGGGGATCTTCCCAAACCAGGGATCAAACCCAGGTCTCCCTCATTGCAGGTGGATTCGTTACCAACTGAGCCACAAGGGAAGCCCAAGAATACTGGGGTGGGTAGCCTATCCTATCTTCAGAGGATCTTCCCAACCCAGGAATTGAACCAGGGTCTCCTGCCTTGCAGGTGGATTCTTTACCAACTGAGCTATCAGGGAAGCCTTAATTTTCATTGTGAATAAATGAATTACCTTTCCATATCAGGCATTACACTGCCATTTTTTAGTACAGACAAGAAGAAACATGGAAATGAACATTAATACTGCCTGTTAAGGTGTATGAGCAACTTAAAATCAATACAGTAACACTGGAAAAGGAGATATAGTTTAAGTTTATTCTCTAGCAAAGGTGATGGGTCTTCTACAGAGTTATCTTGGCCTCTTTGAAACAATGGCATTATGGCCTGTCATCTGGACACATACACAGCCATTACATAAAAGGAATCTGATACAGAAATCAAACTACTGCTGCTGCTGCTGCTGCTGCTGCTAAGTCGCTTCAGTCGTGTCCGACTCTGTGCGACCCCACAGATGGCAGCCCACGAGGCATCCCCGTCCCTGGGATTCTCCAGGCAAGAACACTGGAGTGGGTTGCCATTTCTTTCTCCAATGCATGAAAGTGAAAAGTGAAAGTGAAGTCGCTCTGTCATGCCCGACTCTTAGCGACCCCATGGACTGCAGCCTTCCAGGCTCCTCTGTCCATGGGATTTTCCAGGCAAGAGGATCCCAAATCCAGTTTGCTTGACTGATACCAGGGTGGCTGTATCCCTAGGAAGTGATAGTACCTCGGTGCTTCTAATTGTTTTGATGAATTCTGGGATAGATACACAGGGGAAGCAGTGTTTGAGTAGGCTGACTGGTAAAATGGGCTTCTCCTGTGACTCAGTGGTAAAGAATCTGCCTGCAAAGCAGGAGATTCCCGTTTGATCCCTGGGTCAGGAAGATCCCTGGGAGTACAGCATGACAACCCACTCCAGTATTCTTGCCTGGAGAAGCTCGTGGACAAAGGAGACTGGCAGGCTATAGTCTGTAGGGTCTCACAGAGTTGGACACAACTGAAGTGACTGAGCATGTGCACACACACAGGTAAAACAACCTATTCCAATAATCCACCACTAGAAGCAGTTCAAAGAGGCAAAAATGAAGCCTATCATATCATTTAATCACCTGTCCCAGCAAAATCCAAGTCTGGCTTGCTGACTCTCATAAATACATACCATCCCCCCTGCTGGATACTTTGGTTGATAGACTATTTTCTGTCCGACTCTCTTCTTCAGCTTTTTCCATTTGCTCAGTTTTGGATTCCTCTTTCCTCTCAAACTGTGGTGCTTCCTGAGGTTGGTCTGAAGGAGAACCTGGCCTAGCAGATGAAGAGGAGGTCTGGGGTGTTTCCTCACTAGCTTCTGCAATAGGAAGCAATCTTAAATTAACAACTTAGGAAACTTAGTTTGATTAAAAATAAAGGGCAAAATGAGCCTTACCAACTCCTATTCTGTCTGTCTTCTCTGCCTCCTTCTTATTTGTCTTATCGGGTTCTTTGGCTTCTTCATTATGGCTGCCCTCAGAGTCGGAGCACTCCTCCCCTTCTTCTACAGGTCGGAAGTCCATCTCCTGCTCTTCTGGAATAGGCTCTTTCTGTACTTTCTGTAGGGAGACAATAAAGCCAAAGATGAACAGCATATATGGATTTGGAAGAAGGTCAGTACCTGTGATAATATTTAAAACAAATTTCTTACCTTCAGAGAGAGGAACGCTCCAGATGAGTCAAATGTGCCCATTTCCTCTTCAGCGTCCTCCAAGCACCATTCAGGCAAGCTATCCCTGTCATCATCTATGCTTCCACTGCCGGAGCGCACCCTTCGGTAACCCCGTTCATCATCCCGATCTCGAAAATCAAACTCAAACCTTCGCCGTCGTTCCATGTGTTCCCGCCAGCCTGCAGAACGAGGGCCATCTGGGATGAGGAGGAGGACACAAACCTTAGAGAAGTTTTATGACAGTATTCGAAAGAGAAAACCATGGACAGGAAACAAAGGAGAAAATTACAACTGACAGCTAAAGCAATTGGATCAACCTATGAAGAGAAAAGTAGGAAATGAAGCAAACAAAACGAAGCTCAAAGTTCACTATTATATTCTATGTACCCTCAGTAAGTGACAACAGTAATTATCTTCATAACCTACTATCACAACATACTCTAAAGCTTTTAAAGATAAACTTAAAGGAAACCACTTTTAAAGGACAATTCTTTGAAGTATCTACTTTAATAAGCTCTAGAACTAAATGTCTGACTGAAGAGTTGATCAGTCATTCATGCAGCCCACTCCTAGCCTAGACTTAGGCACTGGCTATCCTTCCATCCTGAGTCCATGCTCTCCCTTTGGCAAGTCTTAAAGCATTTTCTTTCTTCTGATGAAACTATCATTCTTTATGGATAAGACCAGCCCCCTCGATAATATAACAATATCCACGACATGATGCTATTATGTCAATTCTTAATACCAGGCTCATCATGTCCACCCACTAGCGTCAGGATCCCATTGGTAATTCTGATTCCTCCCCACTTCCCAAAACAGTCATGAAATTATAGCACTGACATGTCATATCTGGCCCACTATCCCAATTATATAGTTTATGAAACAAAACCTCTGACAGCAGAAGTAACATGCATAACAAAGCAACTGGAATCCAATCCTGCATCCTCTACTGCTCTTTCCACAGTAACAGGCTTCCTTTCCTTTCCCTTTTCTCTCATCTCTTAACTCTCTCTAGGGAGTTTTAATTTCCATGGAATACCCCCAGGGACATTCCTAAATCCACCCTTGCATATTACTTAGAACATCTACTTTCCAACAGAAAACAACTGCCCAAGAAGAAAAGATCTAAGTTAAAAAAAAAAAAAAAACAAAAAACAGGTGGGGGGCAGTCCTCTTGTTAATACTGACAAACCTGAATCTAAGAGAGTCTTCAAAAGAGATGCAAGTTTTATCCTATTATGATTTTATATCCTTGACTGCTTTCTCCAAGGGAGATACACACATACACACAAAAAAAGGAGGTCAAAGTTAAATGTTACTGTACTCTTGAGACCCAATTTGCTAAAACCTGTGATCAGGTTTTGGTTTTCAAACTGAAAACCAAAGGGCAAAATGTTAAAATATCAAATACAGTTAGCATCTTACAAGCCTCTTAAAGTGAAAGTGTGAAAGTGTTACTCACTCAGGCATGTCTGACTCTTTGTGACCCCATGGACTGTAGCCCACCAGGTCCCTCTGTTCATGGACTTCTCCAGGCAAGGATACTGGAGTAGATTGCCATTTCCTTCTCCAGGAGATTTTCTGCACCCAGGGATTGAACCCAGGTCTTCTGCACTGTAGGCAGATTCTTTTTCTACTGTCTAAGCCACCAGGGAAGTCCCATAAGTCACTTCCAAAAAGGGAAGAAAACTTTATATTCTTCCACTTCCCACACTTTACTTACAACAACAAAACACAATTTACTGCCTCCTATGAAAATGAAGGAGTTTTATAACCAGATTGTCCAAATGTAAACCTAGAGCCATTATCCCAAAGAAGTATTCATGATCAAAAGCTGAATTCCAGAGTGCTCTGTCTGCTGCTCTTGTGTCTAAGTATGCACTGCGATAGGAATCTATCCTTCTAGGCATGTGGCTCATGTTTCCCTCTCAGTTTCCTGAGTTTACCTCCCAGAGCGGGTGCTCTGCTGTCCTTAATGCTCCCAACTCCATACCTACCCAGCTGTGAGATGTACTTTAATAAAATTACACCCTATCATTGTTTTGTTGTCTTAAATAGTTAATAAAATTTTATTCATGAAACTAAATGTAGCAGATAAGGCACATCTATAGCTTATTAAGACTGACCACTGCTTTATAGACCTTAAATCTGAACTAAATTATGATATTATTTTCTTAAGTCAAAATCACTGTATTTAAAATTTTAATCAACTCTAATAAAAGATTAATTAAAATGTTAAGATAGTAACTAATAACTGATATAATCAGACTTGCTTTTAATATGCTGGGTTAAAAAAGTAGATTTTTTAAATGCATATTTACACTGTTCAGCCCCCATATATCTTTATGTCCCACAAACTGTCTTTTTAAAATAAATGGATTAAAAAAAACTGGAAAATTACCAAGTTGATGACAAAACTGATGTGAAAGTCAAATTTCACTGGAAAGAAAGATTTACAAAAGACAGGTGGGCAAAAAAAGAGACAATATATATCCAAAATTTAAGCTCTTGGGTGAGGTGGTAAGTGGCAGAATATATTTACTTTTAACTCACTTTAGTAGAATGAACATTAGACGTTCAGGCTCAGAAACACCGTTCATCTTCCAAAACATTCACCTTGTTTGTTTTTGATCAGCTGGAATTTTCTTCTCACTCAGCCCAGATCCCAACCATTCTTTCACTGAATGTTTGTTGGGAACACAGTCTACAAGCCCCTCTGCTTACAGGCAAGCTCAGCACAAAATCCCATAATCCCCTGAAGAGAACTCTAAGATCTGGTTGCCCAGGACACAGACTGATAAGAACTGCCTAGATAACTGTGATGCAAACAATGGCCACTAATGACAGAAATCTCTCCCAAGAGGCAGCCAGTGAGGAGTTGAGGTAAAAGGATTATGACTCTATCCAATGATTAACTTCACTAAGTTTCCAGCTATCCACAACTCCATAAAGGAACCTAAGGGCCAGTTATAATGTTTACTCAGGCCAATGATTTATTAATCAACTTCTTTTAAGTAAATGAAAACAGTTTACATTATTATCAGTTCAGTTCAGTCACTCAGTGTGCGACTCTCTGCGACCCCATGGACTGCACCATGCCAGGCTTCCCTATCCATCACCAACTCCTGGAGCTTACCCAGACTCATGTCCATTGAGTCGGTGATGCCATCTAACCCATCTCATCCTCTGTCGTCCCCTTCTCCTCCTGCCTTCAATCTTTCCCAGCATTACATTACTGTATCTCCCTCTATTAAAGTACGCTTCCTTGGCATACAGTCAGTACATAAAATAATGTTATGCATGCGAAATTCAAAAGACATGTACACACTCTTTGTATGCTTCAGTTCTGCATGACCCAAGATTCAAACTGCAGGGGCATCTGATGATCATGAGGCATGGAATCAGCACTTGGGTAGGGAATGAACTTTGACACAAAGCACCAGTGTCTTCAATTACCAGCATATCTAATGTCAGGAAGAACCATTTGAAGCCTTCTTAAGAGTCAAACAGAAGAACTTACAAAACCACTAATCATGACTATTCTCTCTCCTTTTTCTAAAGTTAGAGGGACAAAAGGATAAACTTATGATTATGCTTCTGACCTAGGATTAAAGTTTATTCTTCAAATAAGAAGAAATCACATTTTCAGAACAAAAAAAGAATAAATCCTTTCTTATGCAGGGGAAAAAAAAAACCTCACTTCAGGGAAAGCACATATTCCTAAGTAAGCAGAAAATTACCACATTAAATAGCATGCTGAAAAAAGATTCAGAGACTTAGAAAAACCAAATGAAATTCTCTCTTTTTCACAGCTAAGGGCAGGTGCTTCCCATTAAACCATACTGCCCCAGAAAAAGAAAAGTGACTTTTTCTAATCAACTGAACAGGTGTGGGGAATTTTTATGTCAAATTTTTTTGTAGTAACGACTGAGTGTGACAACATAAATATGACTCCTCTCTTTTTTATCAGTTTAGGTTTTCTTAAAAATTCCTGCAAAATCCTCGCTTCCTTGGGTCCCCGCGTGCTTCTGCTCAACAGGGTTCTTACCAGGGCTGTGGGGCCGCCACCTTTCTCCATCCCTTCTCGATCCAGTTAGTCGCCAGCCTCCATCTTCATCTTCTCCATTCTGTTCCTCTCTGAAAATACGCCAATTTCCACTCTCTGATCGTATAAATTCATGCTTTCTTCCCACTGACACTGGTCCGCCTTCCTCAAAATTTGGTCTCCCTGCAAAGAAATTGAGTAACCGTAAGCCTCAGCCAGCGAGGATTTTGAAAACAGACTTAATTGCTCAAATCAAGCTTTTCTGCAAATACGTCCCTCTCAATGTTCAGGCAGTAGAAATAAAATATCTGTGGATATATGAGTATATTATTAGACACATTTCTTAAAGCTGAATGTTCAAAGACTGAGCAATTATTTTTTCAAACAGAAATAATATGTGCTTTTTTTTAAGTCATGCAGTGAAAAGTAAATCAACCATTCCCTATACAAGATTCCCCAGAGTAAAACTACCATCAACAGTTTCTTATAAAGCCTTTCAAAAATTGACCATGGCTATACTTACGCATAGCCTACCCTGGTGGCTCAGAGGTTAAAGCGTCTGCCTGCAATGCGGGAGACCCAGGTTTGATCCCTGGGTCGGGAAGATCCCCTGGAGAAGGAAATGGCAACCCACTCCAGTATTCTTGCCTGGAGAATCCCATGGAGGGAAGAGCCTGGTAGGCTACAGTCCACAGGGTTGCAAAGATTGAGCTACTTCACTTCACCTTCACACTTAACGCATGTATATACAGATTCTTCATTCACATTCCCACGCTACCCTCAGACTGTTACATAGACTGCTTTGCACCCTTCCTATTTTCACCTGGCAATCCTCCCTTACCAGTATATCCTTTTTTTCCCCTAAGTCGTACAATACTTTTAACTATCTGATTTAGTAAATCAACGTATTTAATATCAACTTCTACCAGTGATTCTGTCCAAAGTATCGGTAAACTTCAACCTCTCTTTTATTCCAAACAGACTGTAAACTCAGAAATAGGAAGTATAAGCTACAACTTGTCATTTACTCTGGCACCCAGGCCATTATAGGCATACAACAAATTGCTTTTGAACAAAATTCAAAGCTAAGTTATGTCTAACCGGATGCAACTCAAGAGTTACATTAACAGTAAAAGAGAGACTGTTATACCTAGAAAACTAAATTGGTACTTTCAAAAGACAAGAGAAACCTAAACCATACAAATTTGTTAGTCACTGTAACTATACCACATGTGCTGACATATGTAATTCATAATGAACTATAGAAAATTTCACATTAAAGTACACGGTTGAAAATCTAAAATATACACTGGACTCCTCAGTTTATAAAAGTTACATATTCTTCCAGTGATAATCTCAATTCTTTTCAATAAACCATATTAAAGTGAAAAAAATTGTATATTTGAAAATGAGGAAATTCTGCTCATCCTCTTATACTCCATTTCACATGTATTAAAGAGTCCCTATCCTGTTTACCCAAACAGTTATTAGGTTGTTATCAAGTACTGGGTTGGCCAAAAAGTTCATTTGGGTTGTTCTATTACACGATAAAATATCTTGGAATGGGAGGCAGATACAATTATTTGCTGGGCAAAATCTTATTACTATAGGCAGCCTCCAAGACAACTCACAACAATCCCTGTCTTCTGATCTTTGTGTAATTACCTCACTTTAAGTGTGGGCTGGACTTACTGACTTGCTCCTAACAAACAAAATCCAGTAGACCTGATTGAGATGTCACTTCTGATACTGAGTTAAAAACTTCCATCTTGGATGCTCTCTCTGAGGGAATCCAGCAGCCCTGTTGTGAGGCAGCCATGTGAGAAGCCCACATGGCAGAGAACTAAGGCTTGCCAACAGCCTTGTGAGTGGGCGTGGAAGTGGATCCAACCCCAATCGAGCCCTGAAATGACTGAAACCGCACAGAAGACCCAGGCCAGACCTAAGCTAAGAGACGGAGCTAAGCTGCTTCTTCCTGGCCCACAGAAACTGAGAGAATAAACGCTTGCTGTTTTCGGCCACTAAGTTTTGGCGTAACTTGTTACACGGCCATAGTTAACAAAAACACTCATTTAACCGATTTAATCGTTGTAACAATCCTCAGTATTAGAAATTATTTTTCCAATTTTACAGCTGAGAATACCGAGGATCAAAAAGATAACCCATGGGAACTGTCCAAAATCACATACCACTGTTTAAATGACGTAACTACAATTCTCATGTTAATCTTCTGACTCATTTAACAAATATTTATTGCACAGCAAGTACCAAGTTTTATGAGTTCAACTACAGGTGCATTCCACATCTTCCCTTGGGTTAGAAAGGTTAGATGTTCCAAGCTATCCTGCTAAGAATAAGAAGGGACAAGACATTTTACAAAGCCCACATCTATTATATGACTTGATGAAAAATACAGCTATACATACAGAAGAAAAATTTAAAACAAAGAAATCCCTAATGTGTATAAACTGGTAAGCAATAGGAAATAACTTTTAACCCATGTAATCTTTCAGTCACAAGTAATACATGCCAGGCACACTGGGAATACAAATACCTGATGGACAAGCTGATCAAAACATTCATTTCCATCCACTTTTACACTAAGGCTCTGAGAAGCAATGAAGGCACCAAAATAAGTGCCACACTCCCCGCCCCCCAAAACACCCACTAATGACTATGCCAAAGCCTTTGACTGTGTGGATCACAATAAACTGTGGAAAATTCTGAAAGAGATGGAATACCAGACCACCTGACCTGCCTCTTGAGAAACCTGTAGCAGGTCAGGAACAACAGTTAGAACTGGACATGGAACAACAGACTGGTTCCAAATAGGAAAAAGAGTACGTCAAGGCTGTATATTGTTACCCTGCTTATTTATCTTCTATGTAGAGTACATCATGAGAAATGCTGGGCTGGAGGAAGCACAAGCTGGAATCAAGATTGCCGGGAGAAATATCAATAACCTCAGATATACAGATGACACCACCCTTATGGCAGAAAGTGAGGAAGAACTAAAGAGCCTCTTGATGAAAGTGAAAGAGGAGACTGAAAAAGTTGGCTTAAAGCTCAACATTCAGAAAACTAAGATCATGGCATCTGGTCCCATCACTTCATGGCAAACAGATGGGGAAACAGTGGCTGACTTTATTTTTCTGGGCTCCAAGATCACTGCAGATGGTGATTGCAGCCATGAAACTAAAAGATGCTTACTCCTTGAAGGAAAGTTATGACCAACCTAGACGGCGTATTAAAAAGCAGAGACATTACTTAGGCAACAAAGGTGCGTCTAGTCAAGGCTATGGTTTTTCCAGTGGTCATGTATGGATGTGAGAGTTGGACTGTGAAGAAGGCTGAGCACAGAAGAATTGATGCTTTTGAACTGTGGTGTTGGAGAAGACTCTTGAGGGTCCCTTGGACCGCAAGGAGATCCAACCAGTCCATCCTAAAGGAGATCAGTCCTGGGTGTTCATTGGAAGGGCTGATGTTGAAGCTCAAACTCCAATACTTTGGCCACCTGATGTGAAGAGCTGCCTCATTTGAAAAGACCCTGATGCTGGGAAAGATTGAGGGCAGGAGGAGAAGGGGACGATGGAGGATGAGATGGTTGGATGGCATCACCGACACAATGGACATGGGTTTGGGTGGACTTCAGTAGTTGGTGATGGACAGGGAGGCCTGGCATGCTGCGGTTCATGGGGTTGCAAAGAGTCATACACGACTGAGCGACTGAACTGAAATGAAAGGCAAAATGCTTAACTGATCAAAAACTGGTCATTATAAATTTTTTCTAACAGATGGTAAGTTGCAAAAAAAAATATTAAAGATACCAAAAATAAAAATACCAATTCCTCAATCTTAGAAATAAAACTGTACGCACTTATGGCTAGCTTTTACATAACATTTTTAAAACGGAGTTTCAATCAGTATACCCACCATTTCAAAACCTACTTTTCATTTAAAACAGCAACTATTTCTCGGTGATTATGTATCTTTGTTGTTGCTCAGTTGCTAGGTCATGCCCAACTTAATAATATGAATGGATATATACTAGGTTTATCCTGATGCTGTTGCAAAACTGCTAGGTAATTCCCCACTGGACACTTACTTCATAACTAATTTATTGAGAACTAGATAACTTAGGAAGAGATATCTGTGTGATACGTGTTTTGCTTTTCTGAACCACGTCTTCTGAAAAAAACTTCAAAGAGTAAAATTACTAGGTCAAATGACAGACTTCATACAGCGACATACCTTTTTCTCCTCCTCAAAAAAAGGTGTAGGTAAAACCACCAGATCACTTAAGATGATCAAAGCTAAGCGCTGCTACCTCTTTGAAGCTTTTCTACGTTAATGGTTGTAACACAGTATACAATGTGGCTTAAATATGAATTTCCAAATCAAAGATTTTTCTTATTATTTGCTGTTTTCAGCTGCCTGAATTTACATAAACACTAGAGCATTACAGTGAGGGGGTACCTCGTTGTGGTTTTGATTTGAATTTCTCTAATAATTAGAGCCATTTAGCATGCTTCCATGTCCTACTGGACATTTCTATTTCTTCTTTGGAGAAATGTCTATTTAGATCTTCTGCCCATTTTTCTCTTAGGTTGTCTAGTTTTTGTTGCTGATTGTGTGAGCTGTTTGTATATTCTGGAAATTAAGTCCTTGACACACTGTTTGCAAATATTTTCTCTCATTCTGTAGTGCGTCTGGCTTCCTTCACTGAACATTTCAGGAAATTCACCCACATCGTTCAAGAGAACAGAAGTTTGTTCTTTTGCACTGTGATACGGGATCTCATTGTATGAAGAGACCACGATATATTTCCTCTACTACTGATTTTGGTTGTTTCTTTTTTTTTGCTATTATAAACTGTGCTGCGACAAACATTCTTGAATATGAAGTTTGGTAAGCATATGTTTGCATTTCTGTTGGTCTTCACCTAGGAGTGCAACTGCTGGCCATAAGGTATATTCAACTTAGTGCTAAGTACTACTGAGTATTTTCCCAAAGAAATAGTACTACTTTATCATTTTTTGTTTGTTTGTTTACTCAAACCTCTAGCACATTAAGATGAGGGCTTTCTCCAGAGACAAATACTGATATTAAAAACACAGGATTAAAACTAAAGAAGAGACTTAAGACACAACACTTACCATCCTGGCCCACTGCCCAGGGGTACACACATAAACAATGAGTTGACAGCTTACACACTGACAAAATGTATTGAAATATCTCATATGATCCTCTTAGTTACCACAAGGGCTGAATCAAACTTTACCACCTCCATTATTCCTGTGAGGAAAGGGATACCCCTAGGGGGATCTCTCACAGTCACACAGCTGTGCTATGTTGTACTTAGTCACTCAGTCGTGTCTGACTCTTTGAGACCCCATGGACTGTAGCCCACCAGGCTCCTATGTTCATGGGATTCTTCCGGAAAGAATACTACAGTGGGCTGCCTTGACCTCCTGCAGGGGAATCTTCCCAACCCAGGGATGGAACCCAGGTCTCCTGCATTGCAGGTGGATTCGTTATCATCTGAGCTACCAGAGAAGCCCATCACCCAGCTGAGTAGTGACTAAAGCAGAAACAGAGCATAGATGTTCAAACTCCTAATCCAGGGTTTACTCACAAATTAAACCCATCAGAAGCAGCCAGAAATGCTGCAAAAACTAAAGCAGAAAGAGGAAGTTCTAGGATCTAAGTCTAAAATACTCTTAAAAAAAAAAAAAATAGACATCATGCACAGAAAAGCTTGGGGCTAGAGACTGCCAAGATTCCTAAAGGGAACTAAATTTGTTAATCTTCCAGCAGACAAACGACGTCAAATGTGTACCCCTAAAACAATGTTAAGATCAACTTATATATTAACAATATAACAATTTTACTTGAAATAATTATCTTGAGGGGGAAAAAAAACTAAGTACCATCTAATAAAATACACATTTCCAAAGCTACCCCATATGCAAAGAATTGCTCTAAAACATGAAAATAAATCCTTTACAACCTAAATGATTATACCAGATTTATATTTGTGTAAATCTGAGTGGGAAGTGGGGGGGTTCCAAAGAGAACGTCAATTCTATAATGAGTTAAATAAATACATTTGTGTATTTCTGATACAATTAAATGATAATGTTGTTCACGGGCAACTCAAAAGACAGTATCTACCAAAGTTCCTTTAAGGTCTAAAAATTAAAGGGCTCCACAGTGACCAGGGCTAAAATGAATGAGGGACACCCACATGGCCTTTCTCAGCACTTAAGTCTTTCTCCTTCTGTAACATCTGCAATATGACAAAGCTGAGTAACCAAATGTTTCAGCTGACTTTTAAAAAAATCTTAACAGATTAACTTGTAAACAAGATGATTAAAAGTAAACATAATTAAATAACTTAAAAATTGAAGCCTGAACCAAATATTCATAACCACAGCCAACAAGAGAGCTTGGGGGTAGTGAATCCTTAAACTGAAAGTACACAGCATGCGGGCATGCCTTTGTCTTTTTTTCAGGGAAAAGGGTCTAGTGTTTCTGCCAGAGTCTCAAAGGTATCTATGACCCCTAAAAGGTAAAGAAATACAAGTGGCATTCAATATGGCAAACATATAACAGTTCTATGAGCAAACTGTACTACCTGTAAAAACTGTATATTTTATATTCATACATCTTCAAGATATACAGAAAGTGCTAAAATACAATGTACTACATATATACTTTCCCCAATGGCAGTAGACAGTTGGTTGTTTCTGCCTTAATGTATTAAGTCTAAATAGGACTCTTCTAAAAATAATATAAAATTAAAACGCAATATTGGTTTTAGTCTGGTCTAATTGAGTAGACTTCCTAAGGAGAAAGAGCAGTAAAAGGGCACCTGTGTGCATGTTTGACTTGCAGCCAGAAATGGTGTTTATGGAAAACTTCAGATGGAGCAAAAGGGCACTCAGCCAACAAAATCTACAGCTGTGAGACTTGGAACTTACAAGTGCCCAAACTCCAAAAGCAAAAGTGGAATTATGGGACAGACTTTGAAGCTTGTTTATGTGCAAATTTTTCTAACAAGTAACTTTGTATTCCTCTATTCAGATACAGATTCTTTGATTAACACTAAAAATATTTCCTAATACCGAAAAAACAGTGAAAGGGAATCCCATCCAGGTACTGATATTTTCTTTTCCCCCTCAATTGTAAACAAAACTCAGGGTAACTAGGATGGAGTAGTTTTAAGTCTATATCCAGAGATTTGCAATTTTTCTCCCATCCTAACCCCTGAGGAGGGTCATAATCTGCTCCAGTGGTAACACGGTCCTGCAAACACAGCAGTTCCCAGTTGGAAGAGAGATGGAGGGGCTGCAGTATATGAGACTCTGAAAAAGACCTCATGTGGTCTGAATACGCCCCACAGTCCTATAACCCTTGAGCTCAGTCATCTGCTAGTATATACGCAGACGCTGCCTGAAATCTCTGGGGAAGATGATCAGCAGTGGGCTTCAATGCAGAACTGGAAAGAGACCAGGCCTCTTCTAAAGAAAGTGAAGTACACTATGGAAGAAAGAGCACTGGGGACCATGGCTAAAGTTGAAAACTTGTGAAATGACATATGTACACAGGCAAGACATTGCACTACAACTAAAAATTTTGTTGCTTGCAGGTTCAATGTGGTACAAATACGGGTTATATACTGGAATGGTTTAGCCAGAAAGCAAAGCAAACATTTTCGGGATACAGAATTGAATTTATTTAATAAAGAATAATGTACCTGATCTTGGTATCTTTCTTAATCATTATAATTTTCAGGGGAAAATATTCAATGTTCCTTTATAGAATGTTTTAGCGCCATCTCCAATTTAAATCACTAGTTCTGTTTCAATAGGAGGGCCCACTTACTTTTGGGTGAAGTTGGTCTAATATCAGTATCAATATCAGTTTCAACTCAGCTAACCTCATTTCAGTGCTATTAAATTCAAACACCAATGAATTTAACTGCTCAGGCTATTATAAGGGGAGTGCTAAGCCCCTGAGGAAGCACTCCTCAACAGGTCTACGACTTCCATTCAGTTAGCAATTAAGAATCACTGTTTACAGATCACAGCTAACTTTCAAAGTGCAAAATGCAGAAACCAGAACACTTATTTGAGATGTTTCTTTCTTGACAATCATCTTGTAAATCATTTGTCTCAATATATTACGGAAAGAGGCTTCTAATTTTGGTAAAATCTTTATTATTTTGCTTATTATAACATCTATTCAAGACACATGGCAGATGCACTTTCAGTACCTCTTTATGAAAGGCAGAATCACACTGTATTAGCTCTGGTTTCCCTCTGCGACCCCAAGCCATTACCTGGCAATCGATACAAAGCGTAATTCCTACCAGAACATACAGAGAAGGCGCATCACATCACAAGTCTCTGCTTGATGCTTTTACCTTCTCTAGTTCTGAAGGTCAAAGTTTCCAGTGCTGTGTCTGAACTTGTGCTGAAATGCTTGGCATTAATAAAACAAAGACGGAATTAATATATTTTTTTAATTGTGGTGGGGGGAAGGAGGAGGAATCTACAAAGGCGGATTTCACCTTCTAAGTAGCATTATATTGGTCTACATTAATAATTTCCCCAGCAGGCTATCCATGACTTCACTTTGAACAATTGCAGCCTTTGTACCTCAGATCCCCTTACACGTGACATTCGATCAAAGTTTTAAAATGAGCAGCTAACGGAGGTGGAGAAAAGTGTTGCTCAGTAAGGCGTTATACAAAGCCATCCCACAGCTCATTTGGAGGTTGCTGAATGCTGGATCACAGACATTTCCCAGCTAAACATTATATTTAGACATTAAGTTTAATTTTCTGTACACTGAACACTGTATTTATTGCATGTCATCATACTTTTTCTTAAGTCATGCTTCAATGATCACTGAAGCATGACTTAAGAAACTTTTTCAGTTCTTTTACACCAGTGTGTTTTTAAAGATAAATGCAAGGAACCAACAATTAAATGTATTCTTATTCAAGCTCTCTGTACACAGCCATAAAAAAATAAAAAAGTCTGCCTCCTTACCAGCCTCCCCAAAAGATTTCAGGTAACGGAATTAACCTATTACTAGTTCCAGAATTAATGGTAGTCATTCTGATGAGATGGGATATGAAAAGAATACTAATAAAACCAATTCGTTAACTTATACCTTAAAGTCCTTATCCAAGGAAATGTTCCCCAAAGAAACGGAGGAAAAAAAGATTAGTAAAGGAAACATCTCACACTTCAACATGCTATATAAGGAAAGACGGCTGAAAGGAAATCTTGCAGGGAATTTTATCCCTTTGAACTTTTAAATAAACTCTTAAGTAAGATTATGCAAACTTACTAAAGACCGGTCCCGATTAGAGGGAAAAAATGCACCCTTTCTCCAAGTCAGTTCTGGAGGCTTTCTCCAGAGTTGTGTTGAGTTTTCAAAGAAAGACCTCCTAACAAACCAGCATTCTTTTCCACATGATCAGAGCTAATTGGCCCCCCTGCAGACCAAGTGACCAATCACATCAGCTTCAGCTTGAAACCAGCCCCCACGACATTATAAACAGAGGAATGTGAACTGTAAACCCAGTCCAAGAAGAGAACCTACAAACTGGACTTGTAGATTAAAATTACCTTATCAAAAAGACAGACTGAAAGTTTCCTCAAGACCTGCCTCTGTACATAGGCTGACCCAGCAAAAGAACTGGTGAGTACCTGCGATATTACTCAATCCTATTTCTTTCCTTAAGGGAAACAAGAGGAAAAAACTGACTGACAAATAGGGGCAGAACTAGATATTGCCAGTAGTTTAAAACAAAGACATTACCTATAGGGTTATACATTCCTTATTCTTTTTCCTTAAATTTTAGAAACAGAGTAACAGTCTTATTGAAAGCATTATTGAAAATTTTCTTCTTTTACTAAATGTGTACTAATTCTGCATTATAATATAGAAATGAGAAAAGAGAAATCCTAGAAAAAATTCAGCGGCTTTCAAAAAAAAAACAACATATCTTTTTCTTCTGGACAGGATTAAAGAAATAAAAAATGAGCATTAAAAAAAAAAAAGACAAAAAAAAATTTGTTTTTATCTTTTTAACCCATAGGAAAAATAATGAGTATCCTAATTTCTTTTTAAGCATGAAATTACTGCTGAAATTATGTACTTTTACAAATAAGAAATTAAAATATAAAAGAAACTCTGAGCTTATATAACAGAATTAGAACTCACACTGTTTGTCCCAATTATGGGAGGGCAGGAGAGATGGATTAGGACTCTCTCTACAGTCTTGAAAGTGTTTCCACCAGAAGTGAGCAAATATATGGTAATACTTTAATCACGTAACAACTGTAGTTACTTATAACTAACTGTTTAATATGAGCTGCGCTACCGCATTACAACACGACAATAAAAGACATAATTTTGAGTGCTACAACCTAATAAGTAGAATGAGTTCATTATTTTGATGACCAACGAAGCAGCCAAAATATCATTTTTATAAAGTACAATTTTTTTCCATCAAATGATTTATATGTGGGCAAATATTTTTTGGCCCACACAAAGAAATACAAGGAAACCATACCGAGCTTCTATTCTACGTTCTACTGGGACCAGTTTACAAGAATCACATAAATACAGACTAAGACGAAAACATTCAAAAAGCACTTGTGTGCCTGTAGGGATATAAAAATTACCTTGAAATACAATAGCATAATGTCTGTCCATCAAACACTTTTAAATTTGATGGAAAGAAAATCTACATATATTAGGCAACAATAATTTAATGCTTTAAATGTCATACGAGTAGATGTAAAATCATATAGAAAACAATCATACAAGAAACCTGTAAGAGTTGAGGGAAATGGGAGTAAGTTTACAAACATGTAGGACTTTAAAGGGGCATGTTATTTAATTCCCTCTTTTCTTTCTCTCTTTAATGTAAGGAAACCTGGCCAAGGGGATTGGCTGGCTTGCCCAAACTGACACAGCTATGTAACTAACAGAGCCAGAACCCTGTCAGCTACATTTCCCACCCTGTCTTCGTTACGCTAAACCACCCTGACTACACAAGTCCAAAGAACGAAATTATTCAGGGTAATCTGTTAAGTGGGGATCAAAATCTTACTTCTCTCAACTACTCTACTTTCCAACACCATCTAAACAAGATCTAGGATGGTTTTATATATAAAAAGGATAATGCTCCACTGTTTTGATATTAGCCTTCTGTTCACAGGCTTTTCCTTGTATTTATTCAGTTGCAGGAGAAAAAAAAAAAAAATTGAAAAAACCTAGAACAAGAGTGCTACAAAATTTGTAAGGAAGAAGTTACAATCCTGAAAAAAGGCCCAAATTAGAACAATTAATTTTATCAGCTGTAGTGTGTATACAAAGGCTATCTCTTCAGGTAATGAATTTTATAACTTAATGAAGCAGGCTGAAATCAAGAAGAATCATGGACCTTTCCCCTCACAAATTACTGTGACACAATAAACAATCAGTGATTCCGTAAGTGGAAGAGCACTAGTGTACAGGTCGACAATGGGCATCTGCCAAAATAGGCAGAAAGCAAGAAACAATAAAGGTCAAAGTCACGGACAATGCAAAACCACATAGCGGTTCATCAGCTTGGTGCAGGCAGCCAATTACCATTTATTGCTATATCCTTCAAGTGTCAGAATGTCTTTTCTTTCATAAAATTACGATGAAAGTAGTAATTTTTAAAATTATTTTCTTATCTGGTAAATTACAAATTTGGCAATGTTTTATAAGAACTGTCTTCTGAACATTTTAACTCTACTGTTCTGCAGAATCCAAGACTAGACTGTAATAATTCTGATTTTACTAATCTTCAAACCATGCAAGATGTCTTTCTTAATTGAAAATATATTTCTTGTCTATAAATCACAGGTCTTAGCCTAAGCATTTTTGAAGAATACTCAGTAGGGTTCTTGGACAAACTAGTCAAATGGAACACTGTGTTATTCACAAAGGCTAATAACTAGGTCAACATGTCTATTTTTGAGGCAAAATAGCACTGACTCTGGTCTGGTCTACGGACTAAGCAGAAATTCACTACCACTTACTGCTTTTATGATCTTAGGAAATGTGCTGTGCCTCAGCTTCATTACCTATAAAATGTCATTAGTAATGGTACTTATTGGTATGAAAGTTAAGAAACATTGGGCTTCCCAGGTGACTCAGTGGTAAAGAACCTGCCTGCCAATGCAGGAGATGTAAGAGACACTGGTTCAATCCCTGGGTCAGGAAGATCCCATGGAGGAGGAAATGGTAACCCATTCCAGTATTTTTGCCTAAAGAATCCCATTGACAGAGGAGCCTGGCGGGCAACAGTCCATGAGATCACCAAGTGTCAGACATGACCAAGCACGCAGGCACGCATAAGAAACAATATTAATACCAATAAAGTGACAAAGAGCCCAAGAAGTTACTCTGTTACTCTGTGAAGCTACTGGCTTCACATGAGTCAATATATGTGAAGTGTTTGGTATGATTCCTGGCACATAATCAACAATCTGTATTAGCGAATCCAATTAATCATTACTGACGTAAAAATCACGCATAAAGCTAACAATGATTTAAAATGGACACTTGAGACATTTATGGGGACAGGAAGAACATCTACTAAAGGTGCTAAAAATTAGGCTGTCAAAGACTATCTTGTGAATGCAGTATCAATTATCTTGAGAAGACTTTTATCTCGCCAAACTCTCTAAATTAGGCAGCTTCTTGGAGTTTAAAAAAAAAAAACCCAACTGTAAAGTTAGCCAAACTTGGAAAATAATCCATATGCCCTGTGAAAATGTTGACCCTCAGTGATCTCACCTGAAAAATGGGATATGGATGTCTATCTTGCTGAGATTCCAAAGAATTAGAGACAATGCAGTATGAAATATTTATGAATATTTTGTTATTATAATTTACAAAAGGGAGGAGATCAGGTCTTCTAAAACATCAAAAAAATCTAATAAAATGAGTCATTAAATAGTGTGCCAAGAAAAAAAAATAAACACTAAATAAAACAATAATGACAACTTGTTAGGATAATAAATTATAAGACATTAAGGCCCTAAGATTTTTTAAATTTGTAATATGAAACTGAAATGACCATCTAATCTAAATATAACAGTCAACCCAGTGTTCCATCAGCAACTCAAATCTAAAGAAAATATAAGAGAATGTCTCTAATATCAGCAATAAATATTAAATCAGCCTTGCCTAGCTCCACATGCCTCCAGTTACCTTCTTAAACATCACTGTTATTCAAAAGGGAGGAAGGTGATACACAACACTTCCAAGGGTATCTACTTCTGAAGGAAGAAGCCTCAAAAAAGAGAGTCACATACAAAACCCAAGTACTGGACTGAGGCAGAGAAGAAAGGAGCACCCAAGGGAAGCAAAATCGCATCTCCCGTTCTGTTCCTGGCTGCCTCTGCCTAAGTCCTCTGCACCTCTGTGGTATGCAAGGATGGTCACATGGAAAGCACATGTTAGATTTCTATGCACCACACAGAGAAAACAAAAACACAGCTGAAAACTGACTACAGCTAAAAGCTAGTATGTTTTAAAAACTGCCATTTGATGCCTTAATGATTATTGTAGTTCACTGAACTTGAAGCTTTTTCTACTGGTTCATTTATTTCCAAAATTAATATTACCTTGGAATCTCTACCTGGAGTTTCTTATTTTGGGTAGAGAGAAAATTATTTACTATCTAGTCAGAATCTAGAATATTCATAAGGGTGGCAATCCACCAGCCACAGAAGGAAAGCCTCCATGAAAATGGCCACAAAGTAACAAAAACAAATAAAATCTAATTACAAAACTTTAAATAGGCTAATTATAAAGCATACAGTAGAACTACAGATCTCTAAAAGCTTAATCTTACCCTAGCACTAAGTTTGGCTTCAAAACATTTTCAGTCAGCTAAACACTACACTTCTAAACGATTTCTATTTTTAAAAGGAACAGATATTTAACATTCCTTTTCATTATTCAGTTATAAGCTAATAATTATGAAAAGCTATTTACACATAATGTTTAGTCAAATCAATACATACTTGAAGCCTAGACTTGTGCAAGAAAAATAAAAAAGTGTCAAAAAAGATATGAATGGTAACCCCAGCCCTCAGAAATTTTTTAAAATCCCAAACAATACTTTAACAGTCCTTGAAGGAACCAGTAAGAGATACCTCAAGGCAATCCATGATTAGCTATCAAACGAATGACTGAGTAAATGCTCGCTTATGTGAAAACAGAAAGAGCTATCAGACTGGGAAAGCCTGCCTGGTAGTCGAGGAAGCATTTTAAAAAAAAAAATTACAAAACTAAGTCTCAAGATTTAAATAATATTAACTATGAAACAGTTTAGGGTTTACTAATGCACTCTCGATTTCAGAGCATTACAGCCTGAGATGGATGGCAGTCACTGCAAAGTTATTGCTCCTCTCCTGACTCAGAGACACCAGAGGATGGTTACCAAGGATGGTCACAGCACGCTTCAAATGGATGGCGCTCAAACAGGCCTTGCGTATCTTCGAGACGCTTGGGGAATCCTAATGGACATGCGCTGGCGCTGGATGATGCTGGTTTTCTCCGCCTCTTTTGTTATCCACTGGCTTGTCTTTGCAGTGCTCTGGTATGTTCTAGCTGAGATGAATGGTGACCTGGGACTAGATCATGACGCCCCACCTGAAAACCACACTATCTGCGTCAAGTACATCACCAGTTTCACAGCAGCATTCTCCTTCTCCCTGGAGACACAGCTCACAATTGGTTACGGCACCATGTTCCCCAGTGGTGACTGTCCAAGTGCAATCGCCCTCCTTGCCATACAAATGCTGCTAGGCCTCATGCTAGAGGCTTTTATCACAGGTAATTGTTTTTGTTCTTTAAAAAAGCATAGGAATGTTTTGGAATGGGTATAGTCAGTTATAAGCGATCATATTCCAGAATAATTTATTTGCATTATTGACAAGTAATGCCTGAGACTAGAAAAGAGTCTTGGGTCAAACAAAAGGACAAATTTTTTAAAATTTGACTCTATATTTAAATTTTAAATTTATATTTAAATTTTAACAAAAAAGGGATCATTATGACAGTAGCCAGAAACATATGAATAAAAAAATCTAAAAGGAATTTTTCAAAGGAGCTAAGTATTTTCTTGAGTAAGTGAATAAATGTGTTCAATGCATATTATGACACTCATTTTACCTAACAGAGGAATTTGATTTTTGTTGTTGTTAACCTTTACTGGGCTAGCATTTTCTCCTGAATTCATCTTTTCAACCTTTACTCAATACTAGTGAGCCCAGAGCACCACAGTCAGCACTGCATGATAAAGAACAAGAACACACATCCTCAGCAAGAAGAAAGAACACATATATATATTTGGCTTCCTTTTTATGTATTTTACTTTAATGCATTTAAAGCACAATTTTGATAAGAGGTCCACAGAGTTCACCAGCCTGCCAACATCTGAGGCACAGCAGTAGTTAAGAAACCCTGATCTAGAGTTGGAGGGGGGTGGTGGTGGTGGGGAGGAGGATGCACTTGAAGCATACACTCAAATCACCTGAGAGCCAGAGCCTTTTTAAAAGAAAAAAGGCTTCGTATAAATTTCAAAGTTAAAAGTTCTTCAATGGACCACTTGTTCTACTGGTCCCTTCCCTACCCCAAATCATTCTACTTATGAATCTAATCTCTATTTCAACTTGAAGTAATCTGATGGCAACTAAATTGCATTTATTTTCTGTTACCTTTTTTTTTAAAGCAGGGGTAGGAATATAGGCAATGACCACTCTCTGACCTCGTAACAAACTTAAAGTTTTACATTTCTACATGACAAATGAATTTTCCTTATCCATTTTGAAACCAGTTTTAAAATAAGAATTTATGTACTGTTTTGAAAAACACTTCAGGCTAATGAGAAATTATCAGTAAGTTGAATTCCTAAATTATTTGGCAGGCACGACACTAAGAAATGTATAACAATTTGCTAGATCCTTGTCATTCAGAAAAGGTAACAACATTTCTAGTGTTCGTTCTAAAAAAAAAATTCAATGGTTTCTAATTTAGGTGCCTTTGTGGCGAAGATTGCCCGGCCAAAAAATCGAGCTTTCTCAATTCGCTTTACTGACTTAGCAGTAGTAGCTCACATAGATGGCAAACCTAATCTCATTTTCCAAGTGGCCAACACTCGACCTAGCCCTCTAACCAATGTTCGGGTCTCAGCTGTGCTCTATCAGGAACGAGAGAACGGCAAACTCGACCAGACCAGTGTGGACTTTCACCTTGATGGCATCAGTTCTGAGGAGTGTCCATTCTTTATCTTTCCACTCACCTACTACCACTCTATTATACCATCAAGTCCTCTGGCTACTCTGCTCCAGCATGAAAATCCTCCCCACTTTGAATTAGTTGTGTTCCTTTCAGCAATGCAGGAAGGCACTGGAGAAACGTGCCAGAGGAGGACATCCTACCTGCCCTCCGAGATCATATTGCATCACTGTTTTGCATCTCTGTTGGCCCGAGGCTCCAAAGGTGAATATCAAATCAAGATGGAGAATTTTGACAAGACTATTCCTGAATTTCAAACTCCTCTGGTCTCCAAGAGCCCAAACAGGACTGACCTGGATATCCACATCAACGGACAAAGCATTGACAATTTTCAGATCTCTGAAACAGGACTGATAGAGTAAGAAGTATCTATTTTAGCACCCTATTTTCTAATGTATTAAATACACTCAGCCAGTTATGCAGCTATTTTTCCTTCATCGTATCTCATGTTCTTTTTCCAATGCTGATTACATCTTTCTGATTACATCATGGTGATCAAGCCTCCACCTGTTAAAAAAATGGCTGAGCTAACAATACATGTTGTGGAAATATAACATTATACAAAGTTTCTCTCTGTGGTTATCTGCTGAAATCAATGAACATGAAGGTAACAGATTATGTATAACAACAGAAATGCTGCTGGTGAGTTTGTATGAATGTGGTATGATGCCTGTAATAAAGGTGAAAGGGACACACTTCACACAGCTGAACTCTAGGTAAATCAGTCATAAATTTTTCATTTTCATCTGCCAGTTGGAGCAACAGTCTAGTTTCAAACCTAGCTCCCTGGGTAGAATGATGATTTCATAATATTTAGTGAAAATCCTTTTAAAACTGCTACTTTTTTCAAGACAACAAAGATCATTCCTTTGGTTCTTTATAAAACCAAACTGGGGTAAATATTACCCCCTTAATTTTTAACAGCTAAGAACAAATATTCACAAG